>NC_087158.1:11630799-11718299 GCF_035594125.1 Scylla paramamosain
GTTTGCGTCTACTGAGTAATGTAATTGGTCTTGGGCTGGGAAGCCACTGCCACTGGAAGCACTTTCAGTCCTCCGATCTGCAAATGAAGTCTTCTCATTAAAATCTGAGAATGGCTTCAGAGAATCATCACCTGAAAGTAGATGCGGGCGGGAAGGCCGTTGCTCTTCCGACGTGTGGAGAGTTACAGTGGGAAATGCTGGAAAACCACTATTGTCAATGTGTGAGTCCTCGTTCATTTTAATGGCACTGTCCATATTAGCAGTGTCATCAATTCTAAGAGTGTTGTTGTTTAAACGCTCCTCAGCATATTGTTCATATCCTTCATCTTGCCTTAATGGATCAGAGACATTGCCATTAGTTGACACCAAAGACGTGGATATGTCGTCTTCACTGTCACTATAAGGCGAGTCAGTCACATTGCCAAATAAACTTTCAAAGAGGTTTGTCATCACACTATCTAGTGCTGCCTGGTCCTCCTCCTCCTCTGCTAACAACACAGTTTCTCTCACCTCGTCACGTTGCAACTCATCCACCTTAATTGATAAAATCTTGTCTAAATCGATGTCAGCATATTCTTCAGTTGGCATGATGTCTGTCCTAGTCATATAAGAGATTGTCTCCACCTCCTCTACTGAAAGAGTCACCGTTTCTACCTCTTCTATGGGAACTCCCGTATTAACTTTTTTAATTGGGAGGATCGCTGTACCAAGCTCCTCTGTCAGCGTTACCAAATCTACTTCTTCTGTTGGAATAATTACTGCATCTACTTTATCTGTTGTGTCCATCCATTCTGCTTGGCGACTTACACTTTCTGTTTCATTTGCTGGTATGGTGACCGTGTCCACTTCTTCATTAGCGATCACATCTATTACCTCAGGTGCTAGAGTAGGGACTGCATGTGGAAAGGCAGCGGAAGAGTCTTCAGTTGCAGACTGAGTGTTGTGAAGGCTTACCTGAGTTACTGGGGCTGGTAGAGTAGTAACTGTGTCGATGGTGCTGACTTCATCGGCACCTGAATCAGTCAAGGTCACCACCAGCTCGTCACCATCATGCTGCGTGCTCGATGATGGATCAGATTTATGGTGCAGAGGCTCGACCATGACACCAAACAAAGACGTGTGTTTATCATTACTTTCTGTTTCCTCATCATCGTGTACATTTGTGTGATGAAGTGAGTCAACTGCTGGCCCCCAGATATGACCCATCGGTGAGATATTATCGTGTCCAAGAGGTTTAGTGTGAATGTCACGAATATCACTTTGTAATAAATGATGGACTGCCTCAGGATCATTACTTAATAGGAAATTGAGATCATCATTATTCGTTGCTTGATCCTCGTCAGACTCCTCTGGCACCATGTGTTTTACGGAAACTCCCGTGAAGCCTTCAGTGTTAGCTAACGAAGGTGGTGTGTCTCCGGGCCTCGCATGTAATTGTAAAGGAAGAGCATTAGGGATAGGTGGAGGACGAGATGGGTCTGGTGCTCGATCATTTAGCTTGGGACTGAGCGATGTCACGATGTTATGGATTTTCTCGGAAACCTGAGCAAAGTTTGGGGTCTGCACGTTATAGTAAAGAGGAGGAATGGTATCTTCATGAGGGATTGGAATAAGCTGTCCCTTAAAATATATTCCTGCAGCTTCATTCATGGTAATAGGTGGAGGACGTTTCTCTGGCATTACTTTGATCGCCAAAGCTCCTTCGGGGCTAGTATGGAAGTCTTTGTTAAAACTATAAGATTCATCTGATTCTTGGGTAATAGTAGTCGGCATTTCTTCGTATGTTGTTTCTTCAGGCTGACCAGCGTCTTCCAGGATGTCGTCAGTATGTGACTCACCATTCCGCCGCAGAGGCATGCCCTGCCTCAGGTATGATAATAACGGTGAATTGTACCCGAGGACCTCGCTGTCCACCATGATGGTAGTTTTCCCCAGAGTGTAGGGCACCAAAGTTGCTCGCGTGACACCACACACCACCACACTCACCACTGCGACACACGTTATCACTTGCATGCTTGTCATTGCCACCACACTTGTGTCCTCAGCATATCATTCACTGGTGCTGTGAACTGTATCTATTGAACACAAACACAAAAACTGAGTCTTCCTTCACTTTTCACTCATCGTGTTTCCGTATGCATTCACGACGGAAGTGTTTCAAACCGGGTTCCGGCTGAGTCACCTGGTTGACCTTATGCTGCGAGAGAGCGTGCGTGCTAACCCGTCGGAGCTCCAAGTTGTTCTGACCTACTGTCGGCCGGGCTGCGTCTCTCACCCGCTTTGCGCCACTGCCACCACCACCACCACCCTCACAAGTAATATCTAATTCTGAACACAAGGAAAACCGTACTTATGTTGGGTGATTAACGGCTACAACTGACTCGAAGATGAAAATATAGATGCTGCATGGAGCAAACTGAAAGTGCCAATAAAATGTCAGCAGCTTTATGTCTAACTAAATTATGGAGAACGAATAATGTTTAGTGATAGGTAATGGATATAATGAGGAGCGCATGATATCAATAACTAGGTCACATAACTAAGATACTGACCATAATCATGAAAAAAAATATCTATTTCATACCACACAGGATCGGTCTTAGGTGAATCAAATCTGAATGTGTACACTTAGCTACCATCTATAGCAAGGACTCAATAAGTGAACAGATAGATTTATAAACGAACATGTAAGTCAAGAAAAAATAAAGACTATAAAACACAGAGAGCTGAAATAAGACAGAAAAAGTTTAATCAGTGTTTTCATAATACCTTTTCCCTTGATTGTGGTGATGGTGGCCTTTCTTTGCCTGTCCTCCATCTTCTTCTCTCAATGGTACCGTTAGGGGGACTTATATGGTGGTCTCAACGTTCACCATCCATTTTTTTTATCAGTTCCTCACCTTCTGTCGTCTTCCCTCATTCCTTTCCTCTTCTCTGTTTCTGTCCCTTTTGTGCCAGTCACCGCATCTTGCCCTTACTTCAAGGTTCCGGGTACGTATTTTGAAATGCTTAACGCTCTCATAAGAACCATTTTCATAGGCCACATAATAGATGATTAGTCCTCATGAGTGTTTTACCATTGATGGAGTAGAGTCCTTGTTAAACTGTCGATCGAATCTAAAACACTTCTACTAGGACCTGTTAATGTTCATCAAGAAAAATCTCTCAAATGTTTGAGAACACGGTCGCAGATCATTCATCTTGTATATATATATATATATAGAGAGAGAGAGAGAGAGAGAGAGAGAGAGAGAGAGAGAGAGAGAGAGAGAGAGAGAGAGAGAGAGAGAGAGAGAGAGAGAGAGAGAGAGAGAGAGATAGCAGCTTTAGTACAATATATTAATTTGTTGTTTTTGTATTTGATTTCCATGCATTCTTATTTATTAAGTTCAAGCATGTTTGTAAGTTTATTTTGTTCTTAACATTAATAAAACTTTAGACAGGAAGTGCGTGCATGTGTGTGTGTGTGTGTGTGTGTGTGTGTGTGCGCATGCTACTCAAATTAGAAGCGATATTACTTACTTTACAAGACTTCTTAAGTTATTGATTAGTAATGAGCGAGGCAGAGCTTACACTAATGCACAAAGATAAGTCACACGGCAATGTAGTTTTATGTCGACACCATATCATTGTATCTGACGCTGGTTGTGGCAGTTGCCCAAAATTGAGAACAGTGGCAGTATAAAAAAAAAAAAAAGAAAAAAAAAATGGTAATAGTAGACGTAACACCAGTAACAGCAGTGGTATTTATGTTAGTAATGTAGTAGTGACAGCATGAACAGGAACAATGACAGCATTTATGATACAGAAACAGCATTATCAGTAATGTTTATAGAAACATAACCCGGTATTTTGAAACGCTATTCTTCTCTAATAAAGATTATTTTCAAAGGCCCTAGAGACAAGTGTTTTTCCCCACTGATAATGCAAATTCTTTATTAAACGATCATATACTAGAATCATGAAAACATAACTGAAAACCTTTGTAACTTCCGCTAGAAGTAGATGTAATAAGATAAAATGTTTGCTAATGCGGCCCCATGATTATAGAAGTGAAGTAAGATACACCCGGAAGTGAAGGTGTATGAGTATGTGTGTTAGGTGTGTGTAGGCGGGGGAAAACTGGTGGCTGGAAGGTAAACGCACTCCCCAACGATCATATCCGCCACAAAACTAGCGCCGCGTCGAACCCTCGCTTCACCCCCTCCCCTCCAGCTCCAGCACCCAACCACTGGCGCCGAGCTGGATAACGGAACTCCAACTGACCTCTTTCACCCTCTTGCTTTCTCTTGCCCTTACAATCTCCTCCTCCTTCTCCTCCTCCTCTCAGCATTTCACCACACCCATCTTACCGCATATATGAAATAAATAAGCTGTTTTTAAAGATAAGTGTATATATGTGTACTTCTTGATAATCGCAATTTATCATCGTTGTTCTCGCATCACTTTCTTTTTTTTTCTTTTTTTTTCAGCAGTACTGGTCGTGATTATTATATAGTTATAATTTAGGTATTTTATTTTTATCATAGTATTTCTTCAAGTTCTCTGCAAACTTCTTTGTATAATTGTCAAGTAAGACCGTTAGTTAGTGAATCACTCAGTCAGTAGACGAGGCTTTCACTTGTGACATCATGCACAAACAAAATATATAAAAAAGAATTTGAAAAGTGCACTTTTGTGGCTTCATAAAGCTCTCTCTCTCTCTCTCTCTCTCTCTGAACATTTAGTAAACAGAAGAAATTAAAATCAAATTACACAGTATAACAATAATCCCATAGTTCCTACATTGTGCGTTTGCCAGAGAGCGCGTCTCTTGCGAGGATGAATAACACTGTCTGAAAAATATGATGTAAGCGCGCATCCTCGCTTCATCAGTCTTGACCTACATAGCTTACAAGTTGTTTTCACATGAGGTATACATGAGGTATTGTTAATCTCTACCGAAGCGCGATCTCGTACTTTCACCATATAGCACAAAGAAATCTTCCATTAGTGAATTCAACATCGTTAGGTATCCCAGTTGTGAGTTCGAGCTTATGCAGGAAAACAATTGCATTGTTTCATCTTCCAGCAATCGAGGAGTCAGAATTCAGTGACATAATAGACTTTTTCAGATTAATATATTCATCCTAAATTGAGACTAATATCAAACAGAATATCATACAAAAATTATTTCCTGTTTTAAGAGGATGATTTTTTTTGCTCGGAGCAAGTACAGTTACTCCAGTGACCCCGACTTGGCCACTGCAACCCACGCGCAGTGTTCCAATCTCACCTCTGAAGCACATACACACACACACACACACACACACACACACACACACACACACTTGTATTAGCATGTGTAAAGTTCCTCACAAGTTATTCAAGTACACTACTACACTATATAACCAGCGATCAGCGAAATGCTTTGTTACTGAGGGAAACGGTGGTGTTAGTACTGTCAGGATAAATCTGGTTGAGACCATTCCTGCTGGAGTTACGTGGCGCGGACCACATTCCGAGAGGCTCCTCTTCCCTCCAGTCACCCTCACCCATCCCACCGCTTCTTCACCCCGCGGCAACCACAGCGACCTTAAAGGTGCTGATAAATAAACCAAGAAACGGAAAATCCGGTTTCTAAGGAAGAAAACATGAACATAAACATGAACTCCATCTTTGGTTTTAACTATTGTTTTCTTTACAAGGGCTGACATGAAAGAAAAGGTTGTACTAGATCCTCTCACCCTTACTGGGCCATGGCATCCGTTCCTCCATTCATACGTGTGTGTGTGTGTGTGTGTGTGTGTGTGTGTATATATATATATATATATATATATATATATATATATATATATATATATATATATATATATATATATATATATATATATATATATATATATATATATATTAACAGGAAGGTGTAAAGATACAGTACTGTGAGTATAACATGTGGTGTCAACTCTCTATCATTCCTGTTTCGATGATATTTTCTTTTTATCTTATCTAGTTATTACTATTACTATTTCACCACTGTAATATTAGTTAGGTTAGGTTAGGTTAGTTAGCTATATATTGATTTACTTTTACAGCATATAGATATCAACAACTCCGGATTTAATTCATGTTTGCTTTGATCTATGGTTCTGTATCTTAGAACGCCTTAATTTTCGGCACGAGTCAAAGGCCGTACAAATGGTAGGTCGATTTTCGTGATTTTTTTTTTTTTTTTTATATATATAAATTACTCAGCATCTTTGTTAAGCTGTTATTAGAATCACGAAAACATCGCTAAAATTCCCAATAATTTTCAGTATACCATGCTAAAATTAGTCGTGGTAAGACACCGAAACGTTTGACAATGTAATCCCTGATCAATAAGTTTATTCCATTCCTCATTTCATACGAAGTCTCGTTCGTAGATTGTAGTGTCACATGAATATGTTGGTTTTAACGTGTTTCCCTTGTAACCTCTTCTGTCTGGCAGCCGGGAAACAGGTGTAATATTAGTCAACTCACGACCGTCACTGATACGGTAAGGGAGAATTTTTTTTCTTTACCTTAATTTTCTCCTCTTGCGTGTGTGCTGGAGAGGATTGGATGCCAGGCGCGTATGTATAACGGTGAAACACGTCTCTGCATGAGTAACTGTAAGTCGTGGCATGGTGTGTGTGTGTGTGTGTGTGTGTGTGTGTGTGTGTGTGTCATTCACCTACGGTCGTCTGTTGTATTTGCCTCGCTGCACCCAGGACTCAACTTGGGTCTTGGTTGTGAGCCGAGCGTGGTAACCACTACATTACGCGGTGTGTGTGTGTGTGTGTGTGTGTGTGTGTGTGTGTGTGTGTTGAAGAACAATACGTAGAATTTTTAAGTTTAATTACATTCAAAATACTCCATGATAATACTCTTTCTCTCTCTCTCTCTCTCTCTCTCTCTCTCTCTCTCTCTGTGTGTGTGTGTGTGTGTGTGTGTGTGTGTGTGTGTGCTGAGGTATTTCCTGCAAAGAATGGCGTAGGGTATGGCCTTATTACATGGCTTTATACCTGTAGCATCCACGTACGACTGGAAGCATATTATCACATCACTTGAACTTCCCATTGCGAGCGGAGGTGACGGAGAGAGCGCACATGCTGTGTGGTGGGTGGCGACGGACCCAGAAAGAGCGTAGAGACGGGCTTACGTAGGACAGAGAAGTCATGCACAAAAAGGAGGTTAGTGGATGAGGTAAGGGGACACGACGTGTTCTTTTTCTTCTTCTTGCTCTTCTTCTTTATCTTCTTCTTTTTTTCATTACTATCATTATTATTATCATTATTATTATTATTATTATTATTATTATTATTATTATTATTATTATTATTATCATTATTATTAACATTATCATTATTATTATTATTATTATTATTATTATTATTATTGTTGTTATTATTACTATTGTTATATATTGTTATTAGTACGTATTATCACTAGTAGTAGTAGTAGCAGTAGTAGTAGTAGTAGTCGTCTACAGTAGTAGTCTACAGGAGGAGGCAGTAGACACCTGCCGAAACGATAATTACTCCCAGTGAGGTCTGAAACACTGGATCAGGGGTTGCTGTGAACTTATCATTAAACCAGCTGTGACCTCAGTGAACGTTTCCCATTGTGTCTCACAACACAATCGGGAAGTCACGGCCTGCCTTCTAAAGACAGCCCTCTTCATTCTCACAAAACTACATGCACCTAATTACACACACACACCATTCATTCAAAATTGAAAATTATCATGGCGACTCCTACACCAGCCTCGGAGACCCTATCTGGGGAGGGGACCACAAATGTCTCCAGGTCGGACTGCTCTTCTGGTATCGATCTTAAGTATCTTGACACCCCCCCTCTATTTTTTTCTCATTAACTTCTGCAACATTTGCGGCTTAGATCTAATTATCAATGTGTAGAACGCCACCTCTTCTCCACTAAACCTCATCTTTTCATCACTAAAACACAGATGTCTGAGACAACTGACAGTAGCCCCTTTTCTGTTCCCTCCTACTTTCTCTATCCTCACTTTCAATCCAAAGCTGTATGTTGCGTCTATGAGCATAATGACTTAACTTGCCCTCGTTTCCACGCCCCTGAATCTTCTGAGTTTTCCATCATCTGGCTATGACTACAGAGTTACTCTCAAACTAAATTTATCCATGCTGTATTCCTGAAGCCGCACCGGCTGGGCATCAATTGGCTCTCAGGTGATCTGTTTTATTGATCATACCCATCATCGTGTAGCGAAGGTGAGGTGCTACTTGGCCGCCCGGAAGTTGCTCAAGCGAGAAGTGTAGGCTCCCAACTCTGACTCTTAGTCATAGCAGTGTTTAGTCCTTGAAGGGTAACAGTTTCCAGTGTCATAACAGTGTAGCTCTGGCAAAGGAAACTTAGCCTGGGTATTCTCTGTTTATTCAGCAAAAACATGAACAATATATATAACAATTACTAAACATAACAAACGATACATACAAAATTATGGAAAAAGAGAGTGTATGTGTGTGTGTATGTCTGTGTGAAGAAAGGAGTAGTAAGATGTAGTGAGAAGATGTGTAACACATGTGTCAAAGAGCGTGCACAGAATGTGACAAGTAAGAGAAGTGATGAAAAAGATATGAAAGACAAAAGCCTGTGCAGTAGAGAGAGTGAAAACGGAAGGGTGAAAATACAATAGAAAACGGAGTGCTAGGAGCGGTGACTTGTGTCCCGCTACAAGCGTAGGGTCAAGGAAAGGCAGTTTTCTCTCTCTGACGTTTATTGATGAGGTAGGCATGACCGTAAGAACTGCGAACAAGTTCTTGGTCTCAATTTCTTACAAGATAACATTATACACTGATATTAAACACTTTCAACATATTACAATATTCATTAACAATACATGCAATCAACTTGGCACTATGACAATCAGTTTTTACTACAAAATTAAAGTATTTACCTTGGTCACCATCCTGCCCGTCTTTGTCTGAGCGCGACTTGGCCGTGAGTGACGCCTGCAGGCGACCAGTGGGTTAACCACACTCTACTAACAAGTGAGCATCGGCTTCGGTGCTTAATATAGCACTGAATACTGATACTTACACATATTACACGTTTTCATGTTCAATAGAAAACAATTGAACATTTCACTTATGTATGCCGAGGAATAATGATCTGAGGTACATATGCTTTACATACAGTAATAAAACCTCTCACCTAACTTCTCTAACTATAAGAAATTCTTTGACTACTTAACTTCCAAAGTTGAGCTCATTCTGACTCTTTTCCCTTTTGCAAAGATCTCCATTCTTGGAGACTTCAATGTTCACCACCAACTTTGGGTTTCCTCTCCCTTTACTGACCATCCTGGTGAACTAGCCTTTAACTTTGCTATCTTTCTGGTTATGCTGTTACCCTATCTTCTCTGTTAGCCTCCTCCGATCACAATCTCATATCTGTATTTTGTCCTATCGCTACAATCTCTCCTCAGGATCCTCCAAAGCAGAGGTGCCTCTGGCATTTTGCCACTGCTAATTTGGGGGACTTGAGCAGGTATTATGCTGACTTTCCTTGGAATGACTACTGCTTCCATGTCAGAGACCCGTCTCTGTGTGCTGAGCGCATAACAGAGATGATAGGGTCTGGCATGGAGACATACATTCCTCACTCTTTTTCTCGACCTAAACCTTCCAAACCTTGGTTTAACACAGCCTGTTCTCGCTCTATACATGATAGAGAGGTGGCCCACAAAAGGTACTTGAGGCTTCCGTCGCCTGAATCTCATGCACTTTATATTTCTGCCTGGAATCATGCCGAGTTTGTTCTCCAACCAGCCAAAACTCCTTCATTTAGAGAAAGTGTCAAAATCTTTCAATATCTAACTCCCCTCATGACTTCTGGCATCTAGCCAAAAATATCTCAAATAACTTTGTTTCTTCATCTTCTCTTCCTTTATTACAACCTGACGCCACCACTGCCATCTCATCCATTTCTAAAGCTGAACTCTTCGCTCAAATCTTTGCTAAAAACTCTACCTTGGATGATTCAGGGCTTGTTCCTCCTCTTCCACCCTCTGACTACTTCATGCTACCCATTAAGATCTTTCGCAGTGATGTTTTCCATGCCTTCACTGGCCTAAACTCTCGGAAGGTTTATGGACCTGACAGGATCTCCCTGTCTGTTTCTGTATTTACATCTTCCTATGACTTAAACTCTTTCAAGACACTTTTACTGTAATTTCTGACTACGGCTTTCGACTCTGTTGGGAGATTGGCACCTCAGTATTTTTTTTTTTTTTTCAGTTTTGTTGCCCTTACCCGGTGCCCCTCCTACAGAAAAAAAAAAAAAAAATTGTGTTGTTATTGTTGTTGTAATAATAATAGTTATAGCAGTAGATAGATAGATTATTATTAAGTGCAATAGCTTACCTTCCATTAAGATTTTCTAGTAAAAGATTTGTCTGGTAATATTGGCCGTGATCTTAAGCTGCCCATTGGTTTTGGTGAGATATTTTAGTCACTCTCACGTCGTGTTTCCTGCTGTTCCTGAGGGAATCAAACAAACAAGTTTATCATACTAAAGTGAAGCGCTTTCTTTGACAGATAATTACTGCTAGCACTGATGTAATTCTGCCCCATATGAATCCAGTAATCACTCTAGTGACTAAAAATAATAAGTTATATAAATCTGCTTAACCCTTTGATTTATATAACCAATCATCTTTAATTATTACAGAGTGACTACTGGATTCATATGGGGCAGAATAACACCAGTGTTGGCCGTAATTATCTGTCAAAGAAAACGCTTTGCTTTGGTAGAATAAACGTTTGTTTGATTCCTTCAGGAACAGCAAGAAATACGACATTGTGACAAGAAATATCTCACTAAAACAAATGAGCATCTTAAGACATTTAATCTTTTTATACTATTCTACAGAAAAACAATGAGCCTATGGGTGGCATTTTCATCATAATGTTAGAAATTATATTTAGGAAAGAAAGTCTTACTTGTCTGAGTGGTGTTCTATGATAAAATAAAAATAAAAAATACATAAATAAAGGAAATCAACTACATAAGATTTAAAATATAAAATATTATAAATAATTAAATTTAGTCATGTACGTAAACCTTATTGAAAGGTACTGATGCTTTGAAGAATGCTGTAATGACTAACTGTAACTTAACATGGAATCTGCACTAATCAACAAGAAGGATCACAGTAACGTAGAAGGAATATATATATATATATATATATATATATATATATATATATATATATATATATATATATATATATATATATATATATATATATATGAAAGCCACTAGCCAAGGGTAACTAAAATTTTAAGAAAAAAAAAGGGGGAATCCCCACTTCGGTGCCAGTTCCCAAGGAGACTCCAAATAGAAAATGCGTAAATAAATAAATAAATAAATAAATAAATAAATAAATAAAACAAAATAGAATAACGGAGGATAAAAGTTTTGAAACCTACCTCTTGAAAGAGCTGAAGTCATGGGAAGCAGGAAATACAGAGGCAAGCAGGGAATTCTAGAATTTACCAGAGAAGGGACGAATGATTGAGAATACTTGTTAACTTGCATTAAAGAAATGATCAGGATAGAGATGAAACAAAGTAGCAAGTCTTGAGCAGCGAGAAAGCGGGAGGAGGGAAGACATGCAGATAGCAAAATCAGTTCGCGTGAAAATAGCAGTAGCAGATAGCAAAAGATGCAACACTGAGGTGATGAGAGAGAGGCTGAAGACATTATGTTAGAGAGGACTTGATAAGACGATTTTTTTTTTTTTTTTTTTTTTTAGTTATCTGGGAGGCTGTGTCGAGTTGATATATGGAGGAATTAATATTTTGAGGCATTAAACAATCCAAAGTTTGCTCTACCCCATTCAGAAATTTTAGAGAGATCAGAAGTCAGGCGTTTCGTGGCTTCCCAGCGTGAGCTGTTTCATTCCTGAAGGGTTGGACGTCAATGAAAAAACGTGGAAAAGTGCAAGGTGGTATCATCGGAGTAGGACGATGGGACAAGAAGTTTGGTTTACTCAAGATCATTAATAAGTAATAGGAAGAGAGTAGCTGACGAACACCACTGTTAATAGCCTTAGGAGAAAAACAGTGACCGTCTACCACAGCAACAATAGAATGGTCAGAAAGGAAACTTGAGATGGAGTTACAGAGAGAAGGATAGAAACTACAGGAGTATACTTTGGAAATCAAAGCTTTGTGCCAGACTTTATCAAATGCTTTTGATATGTCTATGGCAACAGCCAAATTTTCACCAAAATCCCTAAAAGAGGGTAATGAAGACTCATTAAGAAAAGTCAGAAGAACCCGTACTGACGATTAGATATAAGATTGTGAAGTGATAGATATTTAAGAATCTTCCTGTTGAGGATAGATTAAAAAAAAAATTAGAGAGGCAGGAAATCAAAGCAATAAGATGGTAGTTTAAGGGATGAGAGGGATTAGGTGCCAGAAGTCACGACGGGAGTTAGATTTAGAAAGATTTTTGCTAGACAGACTTGGCATGATTCCGGGCAGAAATATAAAAATGCATGAGATTCAGGTGATGGAAAGCTCAAGTACCGTTTCTGGGCCACCTCCGTATGATGCAAAGCACGAGAGCAGGTTGTGTTAGACCAAGGTTTGGAAGGTGTAGGGCAAGAGAAAGAGTACGGAATGCCAAACACTATCACCTCTGTAAGTTTGCATGCACTCAGCACATGGACGGGTGTCTAACACGGAAGCAGAAGTCATATATATATATATATATATATATATATATATATATATATATATATATATATATATATATATATATATATATATATATATATATATATATATATATATATATATATATATATATATATATATATTATTATTATTATTATTATTATTATTATTGAAGTCTACAGCAACTCGAGCATTATTCTCTTTATTGGAGATCTTTTGTATTTTCCACACAAGACTGCGATTGTGCGTTTGTCAGGGTTTAGGCTTTTTAGATATGAGCTGAAGTCCATTCTGTTCTTAAGACATCTTTCGGTCCTGTCTGGACCATCTTTAGAAGGGTGAAGAGACTGAACTTGACTTAGTTGATTCGTGGGGCCTAAAGCCCCCACACGGGCTATAAGTGGCCCATCTGTGCTGGTGTTAGTCGTTTGCTGTGCTGGTGTTGCTTTTCCCTAGGCTTGGGCGGTGATGCTGTGAGGAGAGGCTTCGGCTCGCTCACACTGGTGTGAGGGCAGGCCATTGTCTCTTGGAAGAGATCGTCCACCTACTGATAGTGATCCTCTGGAGGTGATTCCTGGTGCCAGCCTTGGGCGTCGGTTGCAGCGTCCCTGGCACTGGTGGCGGTGGTCTGGACGGCGGTGCAGGTACAGCGAGGTATGGGGACCGGTTCGGTCTGCGTTGCGGCGTCACAGGTGTGGCGCTCTGGCGCAGTGGCTTCGGTAGCCGTCGGGACAACCTTGGACCTCTTCCTCCTCCTCCTTCTCCCCTTCGAGGGCAGGTACATAGCAGGGGCAGTGGCAGTCTGTGGAAGAACCTCCGGCAAGAGCTTCTGATCTATACAATTTTCTGTGACCACCGTCCACCCAGAGCAGCTGGGAAGAAGCCTCCTCAGTCTCTCCGGGCAGAGTTTATGCCATTTGTGACCCTTGCCGCAACTCAGGCATCAAGCAGGATGGCTTTCCACACCTCTCAGAGCGCTAATACTCGTACAGTCCGAGGTGGGATGCCAGCCACTCCAGACACCACCCGGGACCCGCAGTGACTCTGGACACTTGAAGCACTGCAGGGGCTCAGGAGTGAACCTCCTGACAGAGTACACACTTGGTGTAGCCGCACCGGCTGGGCATCAATTGACTCTCAGGTGATCTGTTTTACTGATCACACCCATCGTCGTAGGGTCGAGGAAAGGCAGTTCTCCCTGACACGTTTATTGATGAGGTAGGCATGACCGTAAGAACTGCGAACAAGTTCTCGGTCACAATTTCTTACAAAATAACATTATATACTGATATTAAACACTTTCAACATATTACAATATTCATTAACAATACATGCAATTAACTTGGCACTATGACAATCAGTTTTTACTACAAAATTAAAGTCCCCGGTCACCATCCTGCCCGTCTTTGTCTGAGCGCGACTTGGCCGTGAGTGATGCCCGCAGGCGACCAGCGGGTTAACCCCACACTACCAGCAAGTGAGCATCGGCTTCGGTGCTTAATATAGCATTGAATACTGATACTTACACATATTACACGTTTTCATGCAAATAGAAAACTATTGAACATTTCACTTATAAATGCCGAGGAATAATGACATGAGGTACATACGCTTTACATACAGTAACACTTGGTCTCTATCGTGGCCTCATCCAGGGTGATGCTGAAGGGTTTCTCTCGCAAGCCTCGTGCGAGGAGAAACACAGATTCCTCAGTCTTGGGCTTGACATAAGCTTGCACCCAGACAGGAGTATTCGAAGCAAAAGACCCGGTTACTCCTCCTCCAGCCACCTCACAGCTTGGAAGGGTGTAAGCTCCTGATGGGGCAAGAGCTTATACTGCTGAAGGGTTGTTTAGTCGCGAATCCCATGTGCTTATGTTCAACTCGTATCTCCTACCTTATTTATTGACCAATTTCTTTCATTCAAAAAGCATTTTAATCAGGAAGGATAGGAGATCAATGTCTGCTATCATTTTTTCTTGTACAATAGTAAATTTTTTTTTTTTTTTAGGTCGATGAAAAGTAAAAAAAAAAAAAAAAAAATTTCACTTTCAAATATTTGTCAAAACTCAAAATCAACTCCAAACAATAATTTCGAAAACAGACATTATTCGTCTCTCATACCTTCATAAACTGCAATAGCCCGTACATGTGTAACAGGAATAACAACGGAGGAGATCATTTCTATACGCCAAAATCTGTAATTTTGATATACCAAGCGATGAAGTTGAAGGAGTCAGTGTAATTTACCTGTTGCAGCTAGGGACTGGAAATTCACAGGATATATACATCAGGATATGTGAAAAAAGCAGATATAGTTTCCTTTGGTTACTCTGGTTTTGTACATAGGCCTAAAGCGATTCATGATTTCACGCATGAATTAGAGCGGTGGGGGAGGGGAATATAATTTTATTTTATTTTGTCATATTTCTAAGTAAAAACGAGTGTTCCACTGTTTAAAATAAATAAAATATTAATGCAAAAGATATCTTATTCAGATACAATGATTATTTGTTGGATTTACGAAGAAATAATTATATATATATATATATATATATATATATATATATATATATATATATATATATATATATATATATATATATATATATATATATATATATATATATTATTTCGTATATAAATCCAAGAAATATTAGTTAGAGCTAAGAAAAAATTTCGTTCTCTGATGTACGGAGAGGGAATCGTAGAATTTCATAGGAAACTAAAGAAAAAAAAAGTACATATATATATATATATATATATATATATATATATATATATATATATATATATATATATATATATATATATATATATATATATATATATATATATATATATATATATATATATATATATATTTTTTTTTTTTTTTTTTTATGTAGGAAGGATACTGGCCAAGGGCAACAAAAATCTAATAAAAAAAAATGCCCACTGAAATGCCAGTCCCTTAAAAGGGTCAAAGCAGTGGTCAAAAATTGGTGGATAAGTGTCTTGAAACCTCCCTCTTGAAGGAATTCAAGTCATAGGAAGGTGGAAATACAGAAGCAGGCAGGGAGTTCCAGAGTTTACCAGAGAAAGGGATGAATGATTGAGAATACTGGTTAACTCTTGCGTTAGAGAGGTGGACAGAATAGGAGTGAGAGAAAGAAGAAAGTCTTGTGCAGCGAGGCCGCGGGAGGAGGGGAGGCATGCAGTTAGCAAGATCAGAAGAGCAGTTGGCATGAAAATAGCGGTAGAAGACAGCTAGATATGCAACATTGCGGCGGTGAGAGAGAGGCTGAAGACAGTCAGTTAGAGGAGAGGAGTTGATGAGACGAAAAGCTTTTGATTCCACCCTGTCTAGAACAGCAGTATGAGTGGAAGCCCCCCAGACATGTGAAGCATACTCCATACATGGACGGATAAGGCCCTTGTACAGAGTTAGCAGCTGGGGGGGTGAGAAAAACTGGCGGAGACGTCTCAGAACACCTAACTTCATAGAAGCTGTTTTAGCTAGAGATGAGATGTGAAGTTTCCAGTTCAGATTATAAGTAAAGGACAGACCGAGGATGTTCAGTGTAGAAGAGAGGGACAGTTGAGTGTCATTGAAGAAGAGGGGATAGTTGTCTGGAAGATTGTGTCGAGTTGATAGATGGAGGAATTGAGTTTTTGAGGCATTGAACAATACCAAGTTTGCTCTGCCCCAATCAGAAATTTTAGAAAGATCAGAAGTCAGGCGTTCTGTGGCTTCCCTGCGTGATATGTTTACCTCCTGAAGGGTTGGACGTCTATGAAAAGACGTGGAAAAGTGCAGGGTGGTATCATCAGCATAGGAGTGGATAGGACAAGAAGTTTGGTTTAGAAGATCATTAATGAATAATAAGAAGAGAGTGGATGACAGGACAGAACCCTGAGGAACACCACTGTTAATAGATTTAGGAGAAGAACAGTGACCGTCTACCACAGCAGCAATAGAACGGTCAGAAAGGAAACTTGAGATGAAGTTACAGAGAGAAGGATAGAAACTGTAGGAGGGTAGTTTGGAAATCAAAGCTTTGTGCCAGACTCTATCAAAGGCTTTTGATATGTCCAAGGCAACAGCAAAAGTTTCACCAAAGTCTCTAAAAGAGGATGACCAAGACTCAGTAAGAAAGCCAGAAGATCACCAGTAGAGCGGCCTTGACGGAACCCATACTGGCGATCAGATAGAAGGTTGTGAAGTGATAGATGTTTAAGAATCTTCCTGTTGAGGATAGATTCAAAAACTTTAGATAAGCAGGAAATTAAAGCAATAGGACGGTAGTTTGAGGGATTAGAGCGGTCACCCTTTTTAGGAACAGGTTGAATGTAGGCAAACTTCCAGCAAGAAGGAAAGGTAGATGTTGACAGACAGAGATGAAAGAGTTTGACTAGGCAAGGTGCAAGCACGGAGGCACAGTTTCGGAGAACAATAGGAGGGACCCCATCAGGTCCATAAGCCTTCCGAGGGTTTAGGCCAGCGAGGGCATGGAAAACATCATTACGAAGAATTTTAATACGTGGCATGAAGTAGTCAGAGGATGGAGGAGAGGGAGGAACAAGCCCAGAATCGTCCAAGGTAGAGTTTTTAGCAAAGGTTTGAGCAAAGAGTTCAGCTTTAGAAATAGATGTGATAGCAGTGGTGCCATCTGGTTGAAGTAGAGGAGGGAAAGAAGAAGCAAAGTTATTGGAGATATTTTTGGCTAGATGCCAGAAATCACGAGGGGAGTTAGATCTTGAAAGGTTTTGACATTTTCTGTTAATGAAGGAGTTTTTGGCTAGTTGGAGAACAGACTTGGCATGGTTCCGGGCAGAAATATAAAGTGCATGAGATTCTGGTGAAGGAAGGCTTAAGTACCTTTTGTGGGCCACCTCTCTATCATGTATAGCACGAGAACGGGCTGTGTTAAACCAAGGTTTAGAAGGTTTAGGACGAGAAAAAGAGTGAGGAATGTACGCCTCCATGCCAGACACTATCACCTCTGTTATGCGCTCAGCACACAAAGACGGGTCCCTGACACGGAAGCAGTAGTCATTCCAAGGAAAATCAGCAAAATACCTCCTCAGGTCCCACCAACTAGCAGAGGCAAAACGCCAGAGGCACCTTCGCTTAGGGGGATCCTGAGGAGGGATTGGAGTGATAGGACAAGATAAAGATATGAGATTGTGATCGGAGGAGCCCAACGGAGAAGAAAGGGTGACAGCATAAGCAGAAGGATTAGAGGTCAGGAAAAGGTCAAGAATGTTGGGCGTATCTCCAAGACGGTCAGGAATACGAGTAGGGTGTTGCATCAATTGCTCTAGGTCATGGAGGATAGCAAAGTTGTAGGCTAGTTCACCAGGATGGTCAGTGAAGGGAGAGGAAAGCCAAAGCTGGTGGTGAACATTGAAGTCTCCAAGAATGGAGATCTCTGCAAAAGGGAAGAGGGTCAGAATGTGCTCCACTTTGGAAGTTAAGTATTCAAAGAATTTCTTATAGTCAGAGGAGTTAGGAGAGAGGTATACAGCACAGATAAATTTAGTATGAGAATGACTCTGTAGTCGTAGCCAGATGGTGGAAAACTCGGAAGATTCAAGAGCGTGGGCACGAGAGCAGGTTAAGTCATTGCGCACATAAACGCAGCATCCAGCTTTGGATCGAAAATGAGGATAGAGAAAGTAGGAGGGAACAGAAAAGGGGCTACTGTCAGTTGCCTCAGACACCTGAGTTTCAGTGAGGAAAAGAAGATGAGGTTTAGAAGAGGAGAGGTGGTGTTCTACAGATTGAAAATTAGATCTTAGACCGCGAATGTTGCAGAAGTTAATGAAGAAAAAGTTGAGGGGGGTGTCAAGACACTTAGGGTCGTCGACGGAAAGGCAGTCCGACCTGGGGACATTTATGGTCCCCTCCCCAGATGGGGACTCCGAGGCTGGTGTAGGAGTCGCCATGATTTAAAAATTTTTTGAGTGAAGGGTGTGTGTGTTATTAGGTGCTTGTAGTTTTGTGTGGAGGAAGAGAGTTGTCTTTAGAGGGCAGGCTGTGACTACCCCATTGTGTTGTGAGACACAAAGGGAAACGTTCAGTGAGGTCACAGCTGGGTTTAATGATAAGTTCACAGCACCCCCTGAACAGTGCTTTAGACCTCACTGGGAGTAATTATCGTTTCGGCAGGTGTCTACTGCCTCCTCCATATATATATATATATATATATATATATATATATATATATATATATATATATATATATATATATATATATATATATATATATATATATATATATCACATTTCTCGTGGCACGTGAAACCGTGGAATTTCATGACAGGACACCGCATTGCATAAGGGAAAAAATTATCAAAACATTACACATACCAAAAGTATCTGAAAAAAAAAAAAAAATCCAGAAAAAATATTTCAGGTCGACCCTCTAGAACCCCCCTGAAAGGAAGGTGGGGGGTTGGGGAGGAGATGCCTTGCGCACCTCTTCCCCGCTACTTGCCACGAGTCTCCCTCATCCTCAGGTGAGGAAAGGTCAAGGCGTCGTTAGGATGTAGAGGTCTGGGACATAGTGCAAAAATCCACCTTAGCGAGGGTCGAAGACGTCTCCGCAGCGCGGGAGACAGAACTAGAATGAAAGAGATACGTGTGTATATAGAGAAGTAAAGTGAAGGAAGAAATGGATGTGCAGTATGAAGAGAAAATGAGCGAAAAGGAAGAAAGGAAGGGATTAAAAGTTGGAGGGCAGTCCACCTTGCTTTTTTATTCTATATTTCAGTGGTAATAGGTTGCTGCGAGGAGGGCCAGTTATAAAGAAGTCGGCACCTTCATACAGGGAAAGCCATCGATGGGGGCGCGAGGAAGCCTCTCCTCTCGTCCACCGTCAGACATGGCACCTCCCGAATTACAGGCCCTAACTTCATGGCATGGAACTACGGTGAGCCAGATCGGGCACGGTGGCTAAAAGTACAGTCTTAGAACCAGGAATGATGTTGCACTGCGTCCCGTTTTAAGGCCTGTCCACACGAGCATACACTGTCTAGAGAACTTTGTTCGTGGCCATACAAAGTCTGCAGACATAGCTGTAATGTTGTCCAAACGGAGATGTTTGACCAGTCTGCCTTCAGCCGAGGCACGGTGAGGCGGTGCGATAAGTGCAGCATAATGCGAAGATAGAAAGACAGGAAACGTGCAGCACTATGTTGCATTATTATAGCCATGTGTGTTTGACGTCGATGCACGTCCTTCTTCAGCATCATTTAAGAACAGTAAATCAAAGAACCACAAAGTTGGAATGTACACATCTTCAGTACCAGTCCCTGACTTTTCTGATTTTCTAATTTTGTTCTTTTCACGTCGATTTTGACAGCGGATCCCTTCTAGTTTCCTTTTTACTTCATCAATTGTAGCAGACACGCCATTCCGTTTCATCTCCCCGGTTATCGACGAAAATGCTGCAGCTCTTTTATCTCTGGCCTTATATAGTTAATTTTTCGCATTCCACAGGCAAGGATGTTGCCTGTAACATTCTATCAAAATAAGAATATCCTGCCTCGGCCAGGGCTCTTTCCTTGCCGGAGGGACAGACATAACGTCAATATTCTTTGCCAGAACTTGAGACACTGAACCTCCCTGCTGAACAGTTCTGACAACAACTACCTCTGTCTTCATACAACTTCCTAAAACAAAGGAGTCTACATCATAATATCTATACGTAGGCTCTTTGTTCACCCACTCACTCACTTCGTGTGTGTGTATGTGTGAACTAAACATATTTAATAACAATAATAATGTTATATAATAATTTATAACTGGCTTCTAGACTTGGTTGGTTAACCATGGGTAGTATCGTTGGTCTGGTACTGGAGTCACTCCACAGACCACTGCTCTGGGCTGTCCGGCTCACCCTCTTCTGTCAGCGGGCATTGCACACCCACAGGTGAGCAGACACCAGACTGGGAGGGACGGTGTTTGGAAGGCGCTCGTGTACCGCTGTCTTATTTAATCTGGATTCTCGATAAACAAGACGGTGACACGGGCCATGCCTGTGTGTGTGTGTGTGCTGGTGCAAGCTAGGTGCCAGCTGGGAGGGCCAGGAAGGCTCATAATATTGTTAAGTGATTCACCCATCACATGTCCAGTTGGCAGTCTTCTTATTTACAGACGCCATATAGTAAATGGCGGTAACTTTGATAATGTTGTCCTTTATAATAACTAAGTGTCACATACAATGAAATTAGAGGGTTATGTTACATTAGTGTCCGTGTTCTAGGAAATTTTCATCAAACGACTTCTTTTTTTTCCTTAGTTTTTATTCTTAAGGCTCATATTTCACACATTTATTCCTCGTTAGAAATACATTTATATGAGTCAATATTCCACAGTCGTACTAACGTTCTTTACCTTCAGGGCAAAATATCCCCGGATTAACCACAACAAAATTAACCCAGCAGAAAAACAGCCAAAATTCAGCTTGAGGTGGAGGCAAGCTTTCCCTATGTATCCTTCCATTGTCTGCTTTATCTCACTTATCATAAGCCAATATTGTCACTAAATGGAGCCACATGACTGCTTTCATATCCGTTGATCACATATAACCGCTGGTTTCGGTGTTATGAAGGTTTTTAGCGAGGCAAAATGGCAGCTGTCTTCTCTGCCGGGACCGCCGCCATGATGGATATGCGTGTTGGAACCTGTTGAAACTCAAAATTTTTTTCCTAACTTTTTTTTTTCTTTTTTTTCCATTTTGGCTTCTAGGTAACTTTTTATGGTTTCTAAAAATATTTAGTTATTTTTTAAATGTTACTTCTGTTCAATTAAATATGTTGATTTTGCAGACGTTTAATAAGTAAATAACGCTTGTTTTCCTGATGCATTTTTCATACTCATTTTTTTTTATTTCAGTTTCTAATTATTTTTTCTTTGGTTCTAAAAATTGCTCGTTTTTTTTTGTTTTCTTTTTTATTAATTTAAAGGTAAATATGTGGCCTTTAGAGTTATAGCTCTGTAAAAAGTCAATTAAAAAAAAAAAAAATATATATATATATATATATATATATATATATATATATATATATATATATATATATATATATATATATATATATATATATATATATATATATATATATATATATATATATATATATATATATATATATATATATATATATATATATATATATATATATATATATATATATATATATATATATATATATATATATATATATATATATATATATATATATATATATATATATATATATATATATATATATATATTTTTTTTTTTTTTGAAATTTGTTTATTTGAGCTTCTAACTAACTTTTAGTTCTTTTAAAAACAGTCTGGATTTTTTTTAATGTTTGCATTTCTGTTAGGTCAAACTTTTGGTGTTAATGATTGTTTTTAGCCATTTCAAAGTTCCAGTATTTTTTCAAATCTTTTTTTCGATTTTTTTTTTTATTATTTCTGATACTTGATATGGTTTGATATTCCAGGTATTAGTTAAGGTATATGGCAAGTCAGAATGTGTAAAGCAATCATGTCCATCTGTAGTATTTCAAAATGCGATTTTCAAAATGGAACAACATCTTACGTATATAAACGAAGCCAGTGACATCGTCAGCTCGGCGTGACGTCATCAGACCGACACCAGCCTCTCTTCCAGTCTCTCTTCGTCAATATTTAGTGTAATTTCCAGTGTTTTCTAGGAGTATCAAGTACAGTCAGTACTGGGCTGATTTGTGCATAGATAATTGGGAGGGACGGAGAGGGGGGTGCGCATTTGGGAGAGCAGGGGTGTGTGGGGTGATGTGGGAGCCAGCCGTAACTGACTACATGGCCTGTCACTGCTCCTGTCTGTCTGCCTGCTTGTTATTGTTTTTGTTATTGTTGTTGTTGTTGTTGTTGCTGCTTGTGTGTGTGTGTGTGTGTGTGTGTGTGTGTGTTTCCCATAGGCTCTCATACCTCTTCCTCCTTATCCCTAACTTCCCTTCCACTCCTCGCCTCTCCTCCCTCTCTCGCGCCACTCCCCCCCTTGTCTGTCTGATGTCCTTAATGAATTCCGGTGTTTCGCAGTTTTGCACTACCCAACTTAATGCTTTTTCTATCCCGCATCCTGGTATAAAGTATACAGCCTCAGTAGTCACTATATTCTAAACATAGTGCCATACGGTCTCCATAATTCAGTTGATAATACGTGAAAAAAAATAATACATGAACATAAAACATGGTACATAAATTTCTCAAAAGCTCCCAGAAGGGTGCATGAACTTGAGAGAGAAAAAAACAACAACAAAAACATTAAAAAATATGAATATAAAACATGGTGATAGGAAAGGGAATAAGTTTCGGTACTGTATTATCATTCGTTAATCTTGTTTTCTTGCTCCATTTCTATACTAATATATTCCAAAGACAACACAGCGGCACTTGTTTCGATGTGTAGTCCCCGATTACTACTAATTGTCAATATAACTCCATACAAATGTTTATTCCTGTCGAAATTGTTCCCGTGAGCAATTTTGACTGTGGGGGCTATTTGGCACGACACCATCAGTTTTTCATTCACTCCGCTCTTGTGTTCTAAGCGACGTCAACACTACCTCGCCGCTTCCCCCTGTAACTGTGTGAACTTAAGGCTCGGTAAGAACAATCTATGTGACTGGCGTAATATCATGAATGACGCAAGAAAAAGCGTCATTCACGAAATTACGCAAAATCTAGAAATGGTTATGGTGTTTTCATTCGTGTAGTGCTGCGGTGATGATGTAAATATCATTAGGGTACTAATTTCTAGGCCAAAATATGGTCTTTTTTCAAATTGTTGGTAAATTTGCCTTTTCAATCATTACTCCCATCCTCTTTATCTCTTTTAGTACAGCCAACAAGCATAGGGGACTGGTGGGAATGCTGGGTTTTTGGGTGTTGAAACCCAAAATGAGGCTTTTTTTTTTTTCTCATTCATTTTAAAAAAAACTCCAAGGATGATAAACGGCATATTTCGAAAACGGGAAATTTCTAGGCTATCCTAACGCAATGTAACCAGTCTAACTTAACCAGAGCATCCAGGGGGAGGAGCGTCCAGAGGGGGAAGCCCCCCCCTCCCCTGGACGCTCCTTTAAGGTCACTAACCTAACCTAAAATTACATTACCTAACTGAACATTACATTACCCAACATAACTTAACCTAACATTACCTAACCTAAATGAACCTTACATAACCCCCTATAACATTTTGTAGCCTGCATTCTATCAGCATCATTACATACCAACAGTAATTACTTAACAAAAAATACCTTTAGAAGTTGAGAAAACTGGCAGTAAACTGCCAGTTCATATATTCACACCCAGCACACATCTCTTCTGTAGCTATGGTCAAACTGATGCAGCATAGATAGTCCCAGGATTTCTTTCCTCTAAACATATGTGCCTATAAGTGATTGACAAATTTGTGTGACCTGATTCACAGCAGGTAACCCCACGTCATCATAGGTCTTAACACACGACTCAATGTCATGTCAACACTGAGCATGTGCACCATTGATAACAAATATATGAACATATTCAGTATCCTATGAGAGATGACTGAAGGTGGATCTAAGCTAGAATTGACTTAAACTTTCAAAATTCTTATCTGAAGTTATTATTAATTTCCAACAGGGTAAAATTGAGCTAGAAATGCTTCAAACAGTGAGGCATAGACCTTGTGAAGGCCTATAGTTACATACAGTGTATTAATTGAAACTGCAATAATACCAAATTGTTATCTACACAATGAATGGATCACCAGTGGAATTAATTAACTTATTGAATCTAAATCAAATCAAAACTAACCCAACATAATCCAGTCCTTATATGAAAACATTAATGTGATTTCAATATTATCCACGTTTCCAAGTTAAATTGGTATAGTGCAACTGCATTTAATTGGTATTGTTAAGCTGAGTTAATGTCTCACATTCATGTATTTTTATAGAAGATAATTTTTTTGACTGCACTGTTTAGGGACTAGCACCTTCAGTGGTTTTTTCAGTATTTTCATTGCCCTTGGCCCGAGCTCCACTTGTTAAAAAACAAACAAACAAACAAACAAACAAACAAAGAAAAAAATACATCAGTACAACACATGCTTTTACCTCACAGTTTCTTTCACTCTTTGTGGGGAGTACTGGACATAAAGCACCATTGCCTGAATGCACCAGACCAGATGCACTGCCAGTCTAGTGTGAATGCATCAACTTTGTGGTCCGAATGCACCAACTACTTAAGTGGACCCTACACTATCAGTATTATTGACACAGTATATTGACTCATTTTTATTGTGCAATATTTTTGATGTCTTCATTATATTGTGTCATTCCTCAGTACTGCCCCTTCACTGTCAGTAATATTGTACATTATGGAATATTGCACAATAATATTGATTGTGTAGGGTCAGCTTTAGTCTGAATGAACCAGACCAATTGCACTGCCATCCTAGTCTGAATGGAGCAACTTTCTAGTCTTAATGCACAAACTCTTGTAAAAAATGGAACTCTTTTTCACCAAATTCCTTATGAGGCCAGATTGAAGCTGTTAAATTTACATTCTTTAGAGAGACATAGATTAAGAAGGGACCTGATAGAAGTCTTTAAGTGGTATAAGGGTTATAACAAGAGGGATGTAAGCAAAATTCTTAGGATCAGCAACCAGGATAGAACAAGCTTGAAAAATTTAGGTTTAAGAAAGATAGGAAGAAATTGGTTCTCAAATAGAATGGTAGATGAGTGAAACAGACTCAGTAATCATGTTGTTAGTGCTAAGACATTAGGGAGCTTTAAGAGAAGATTAGACGGGTTTATGGATGGGAATGATAGGTGGAAATAGGTAGGTATATTTCATACAGGGACTGCCTGTATAAAATGTATGTATGTAAGCCTGGTCACTTCTTGCAACGTCCCGTATTTCTTATGTTCTTATGTTCTAAAGAGTTAGTTACCACTAGTTAGCAATAATTAATTATGGCATCACAAAGAAAATCTTTATTATTCTTTATTAAAACTACAATCATCATACACTGAAGTTCTGGCAGGTTATTCCAGTTGTCAATCTTCTTCAGGATCTGCTGATTTGCTGCATTTCCTCAGGTACTGGTTAACAGCCACAGTCTGGTTAAGCCCATAATGTTACAGTTGGCATTAAGTTGTATGTTCTGATTTGGCCTTTCTAGCTGTTGGAGGACAGACTGCCTGCCAAGTCTGTTCTCCAACTAGCCAAAAACTCCTTCATTAATAGAAAGTGTCAAAATTTTTCAAGATCTAAATCCCCTCCTGACTTCTGGCATCTAGCCAAAAATTTCTTCAATAACTTTGCTTCTTCTTCTTTCCCTCCTTTATTTCAACCAGATGGCACCACTGCTATGACGTCTATCTCTAAAGCTGAACTCTTTGCTCAGACCTTTGCTAAAAACTTTACCTTGGATGATTCAGGGCTTGTTCCTCCCTCTCCTCCACCCTCTGACTACTTCATGCCACCTATTAAAATTCTTCGCAATGATGTTTTCCCATGCCCTAACTGGCCTAAACCCTCAGAAGGCTTATGGACCTGATGATGTCCTTCCTGTTGTTCTCCGAAACTGTGCCTCCATGCAGGCACCTTGCCTAGTCAAACTCTTTCAACTCTGTCTGTCAACATCTACCTTTCCTTCTTGCTGGAAGTTTGCCTACATTCAGCCTGTTCGTAAAAAAGGGTGATTGTCCTAATCCCTCAAATTACTGTCCTATTGCTTTAATTTCCTGCCTATCTAAAGTTTTTTAATCTGTCCTCAACAGGAAGATTCTTAAACATCTATCACTTCACAACCTTCTATCTGATCACCAGTATGGGTTCTGTCAAGGCTGCTCTACTGGTGATCTGGCTTTCCTTACTGAGTCTTGGTCATCGTCTTTTTAGAGATTTTGGTGAAACTTTTGCTGTTGCCTTTGATATATCAAAAGCTTTTGATAGAGTCTGGCACAAAACTTTAATTTCCAAACTACCCTCCTACGGCTTTTATCCTTCTCTCTGTAACTTCATCTCAAGTTTCCTTTCTGACTGTTCTATTGCTGCTGTGGTAGACAGTCACTGTTCTTCTCCTAAATCTATTAACAGTGGTGTTCCTCAGGGTTCTGTTCTGTCACCCACTCTCTTCTTATTATTCATCAATGGCCTTCTAAACCAAACTTCTTGTCCTATCCACTCCTACGCTGATGATACCACCCTGCACTTTTCCACGTCTTTTCATAGACATCCAACACTTCAGGAAGTAAACATTTCATGTAGGGAAGCCACAGAATGCCTGACTTCTGATCTTTCTAAAATTTCTGATTGGGACAGAGCAAACATGGTATTGTTCAAAGTCTCAAAAACTCAATTCCTCCATCTATCAACTCGACACAACCTTCCAGACAACTATCCCCTCTTCAGTGATACTCAACTCTCCCCCTCTTCCACATTGAACATCCTCAGTCTGTCCTTTATTTATAATCTGAACTGGGAACTTCACATCTCATCTCTAGCTAAAACAGCTTCTGTGAAGTTATGCGTTCTGAGACATCTCCGTCAGTTTTTCTCACCTCCCCACCTGCTAACTCTGTACAAGGGCCTCATCCATCCATGTATAGAGTATGCTTCACATGTCTGGGGGCGGGGGGGGGGGGGGTTCCACTCATACTGCTTTTCTAGACAGGGTGGAATCAAAAGCTTTTCGTCTCATCAGTTCCTCTCTTCTATCTGACTGTCTTCGACCTTTCTCTCATCGCCGCAGTGTTGCATCTCTAGCTGTCTTCTACTGCTATTTTCATGCTAACTGCTCTTCTGATCTTGCTAACTGCATGCCTCCCCTCCTCCTGTGGCCTCACTGCACAAGATCTTTCTCTCACCCCTATTCTGTCCATCTCTCATGAAAGAGTTAACCAGTATTCTCAATCATTCATCCCTTTCTGTGGTAAACTCTGGAACTCCCTGCAAACTTCTGTATTTCCACCTTCCTATGACTTGAATTCCTTCAAGAGGGAGGATTCAAGACACTTATCCTTCAATTTTTGCCTACTGCTTTGGACCCTTTTCTGGGACTGGCATCTCAGTGAGCTTTTATATTTTTTTTATTGGATTTTTCTTGCTCTTGGCCAGTGTCCCTCCTATATATGTATAAAAAAAGTATGATTACATTACAGAACATTCATTCATACCAGTTTACTGTGTTGAACTGTAACCTTTCCCTGTCCCACCCAGACCATGACGGAGGAAGGCTGTCTGCTTGTGATGGTGGTGGACATGCACCCCCAGCTAGCTGAGCATGATGCTCACACATACCTCAATGCTGTTGTCGCCTTTGCTAACCTGCACTTGGCTGCCAACGTCCGAAACTCCCTAGGGGTCCTTGCGGCCAACCACCTGGAGTCAAGGTTCCTATATCCAAGCTGTGATGGTGATGGGGTGAGTGCTGTGATTTCAGTGTCATATGAACCCCTTATGAGACTCCATTTGCATAGATACTAATTGGTTTATTCAAATTGTAAGGAAATTTTAATAAATTAATCAAACTGAGAAAAACTTAGAACATATATGACCTTCACAAACAGCCACAGTAAATGAGTATGTTTTATGTAGTGTTTAATCACCAAATTTTATTGCAGGTTGAGAGACAAAGGGATGGTCGGCTGGAGATGTTAGGTCAAGTAGACCGAGCCATTGAGAGAGGCCTCAAGACCATGGCTGTGGCAGCAGGGGCCAGTCCCATGCATTCAGAGCAGAGTGAGTCCCTCCTCTCTGGGGCCATGGGCAGGGGACTTCTCTACATCAAGAGACGGGAGACTGAGGAGGTTCTAACGAAGAAGCTGCAATCCAGACTGTTAGTGCTAAAAATATCATGTAAGTGTGACATCGAGTAATAGATGTGACAAAATGGAAGTATATATATATTATCAAAAATTGCTCTCTAACAGTGAATTTCAAAAGTACCGTGCTGTAGAAATTTTCTCTCATTCATTTTATAATCTCATTCAATACCATTTGGTAAATAAAGAAGAATGAAATTATTTAGGCAATTGAGATTGTTCAGGTCTTTGTCCATTTTCCCAGCGGATACTGGGAGCCAGTACCTCACCTACATCAATGCTTACCTGACGGCACAGAAGATGTCGACGCCGGTTGACGTGTGTGTTGTGGGGGGTGAGTGCGGCCTCTTGCAGCAAGGCGCTGACATCACAGGGGGTACCTACCACTGTGTGCGACAGGTGGGTGTAGTAACACACACACATTGACAGACAAACATAAGTAACAGTTTTTGCCTGAGAAAGCCCAATAAAAGGAAATTGGTATAAGTATACTGTATACCTAATGAAAATTTAAATGATACATAACATTGTGTTTATTTTTGTAGAGTGAAAGTTTATCGATGCATAAATTGACATTTGACTCACTTCCCTGACCTGTTCCTGCTTCTCTAACCCCAACAGGTGACAGAGCTCCTCCAGACACTGCTGCTCATGTACCACTGCGGCCCAGCTACTCGCAGGAAGATGAACGCTCCACCACCTGACACAGTGGATTACCGTGCCGCCTGCTTTTGCCACCGCACACTAGTGGATATGGCCAGTGTGTGCTCCAATTGCCTCTCTGTCTACTGCAAGGCTGTGCCACTCTGCACCACCTGCAATGTTATCTTCCAGACTGATCGGCCTCTTGTTCGTCTGAGTAAGAAGAAAAAGTGAAGTGGGGCTTAAAGAAATGAGAGGGACGATGAAGTGGTAGAAGCAGAGCATTGCCTTCCTTTAGTGGAAAGGTTAAGAGGAGCAAGAACTGAATGGTGGAAGGAGAGTACTTTATATTACTCATGGCAAATTGTCATTCCTCTCAAGTCATGGCAATGCCTAATGGTGTGTTGGAAGTGATGCATGGGGTACAGTGTTGAGCTGGGGGAGTCTCACAGCCTAAGTTCAGATAATAGTTTCTTGGAATGATTGAAGTGTTATTTATTGGTAATAACTACTGTATGTAGTGTGGTAGGTAACTGGGTCTCATACACCACTATATGTATGCCTGTCACCCATGCCAGCAGTGTGTGAGCAAGATAAATACAAAAGAGCCTCAGGTCAAGGGAGGTTAAGAAAATTGTTTTACAGCAACCATTTAAGTGACTTCTTGTTCTCCAATTTTATATTTCCATTTTATAATAAACTGATATTAATTAATTCACACAGTTCTTTGAGCTTGGGGAAATGGGAGTGAAGATGAGGATGATGGTGCTGATGATGTTAATAATGAAGATGTTACAGAGGATTGACAGAAAGTAATGATATTATTGACTGTTGTTGATAAGTGATGGTGAGAGTGATGACAGTAGTGGTGTGTGGGAGAATTACGGAGGAACACTGAGGAAGGGAAAGTTGTTACAGGTGCATGTCCCTTTCATTTGTCCATGCTCCAACCTATTACCTCCTCACTGCCAGACCACATTGCCCACCATGTACTAGTATGCCATGAATGAGGATAGATGAAGATGGGAAGTAAAGAATAGGGGCATGGATAGACTGGCTGACAAAGGAACCATGGGACTGTACATGGAGAATGATTTATATGACTTGTTATTGTTGCCAATAACACACAGCAAGCAAAGATCACAAAATGGCAAGGCAAAAATGAGAGGTTAGTGATCATAAAACATTTATTTAGAGCCACCAGCCATTTAATAAATAGTTTGATTTATTCAGTTTTGACTATCAGGGAATAGGAATTTGCCTCACCAATTAAGTATCTTCTGGACAGTTATGAGGATGAACTCACTTTATTTCAGATTTTTTAAATCATTAGTTTGATCTTTTGCACTATACCATCTAGAAGGGATGGCTAGACTTTTTTTCCCCATATCCCCATATCTTGCTCTCATACACAGAGGTAACAGAAAAGAAGAGTGATATTTTCTTTCTTGCCAGAATATAAAGTTACAGTTCTTGCTTACTTCCATAATATCTTTGTTGAGTGAGTATTGGCATTTCAGTGCAAAACTTCTCTAGACTATGCTGTGTTACCTGGCCAGTTGGAATATTGAGGCTTCATTAAAAAGGTGAGGCAGTCTGAACAAGGCTGTAAGGTATAGCTTTGTTAGCTTGTGCTTGATCATTAGTGGTCATGGAGGTGACTATTCATGCCAGTCACCTGTTCAGACCAACCTCAGAACAAAAATGATGACAGCCTGAGTGGCAGCAAGCTTGAAGGCATTACTCATGGTGATACAAATCCTGGACTTCTGTATACTGACTAAAATGTGGTGAGAAAGGATTGTGTACATTGCATACTGTCTTGAGTACAGTGTATAAAAGTAAAACTGTGATATTGACAATGTTTATACTGAAGTTGAGATCAATACAGCAGCCTGGCATGAACTCTGAGACACAGCAGAACTGTGTTCCAATCATCCCAGAATTCCTAGACATGCTTGGTGAACATATCATGAAGACTCATATTTTGTCCTTTGAAATGTGATTTATTTTCATTAAATAGTTATACAAGCTGTACTGCAACAATACTGCACAAAACATTTTATATTTGGACCATAAATTGTTATTTCATGGCATCATTACAAATATTTGTATTAAATGCTCTCATTCAAGTTTTATTTATTTTTTTTATTTATTTATTTATTTATTTTTTGTTTTTGTTTTTGTTTTGTGTAAAAAAATATATTTTTTTACAAACTTATATAGTACATGTTACAGACTGGTGATGAGCTTTTGGCCCTTATGAGTATTTAGTCCAGTGACCCAATGGTGGCACCACCATGAGGGTCAGGGCATTCTGACCAAGGGGGATGAAATTTTTCTCATGTGAGACATTCCTGTGGAGATATGCTGGAAAAATAGTCCAACTGGTGTATCTCCTGAATAAATAAGTATTTTGGTGGGGAAAGAGAATATCTCTCAGACTTCCTGGACACATCTTGCACCTGGAATGAGGTGTAGCTGTTCACTTCCACAGATGCATCAGGATGCCATCTATGTTATGGGTCTCCTGTATTTCAGGGAGTCTCCCACATTCACAGTACATCAAAAGTTTCCGTATGTCATCTGAAAAATTATGATACCATATTTGACGAATTTTTTATCAACATTCAAGGGATAAACAACCAGCAACCCACTCAGGTATATGTAATGCTGTTTTACCTTTTGGTTGCTTTTGTTATAAGACATTTGGTAAATTAAGGTTGTCTTTGCACAGTTCAGAAGACTACGAATGCCACAACACTACTTAGAATACTAAGTGGTAGCAGTTTGTATTTCTTTGATGTACTGCTGCTGCCCAGTACACTCAGCAGCAGAGTGAATGGGAGTTTAAAAGGCTCTTCACATTGCACTGAGCCACCTTGTGTTGCTTCCTGTCTTATAATACAGCAACATCAGCAGTGCTGAGGCTCAGGTCTTGTGTTAGGGTAGGTGGTGTTGGGGTAGTGGAGTGTGTATTGAAGGAATGAGGTGGTGCCAATTTGCTCCTACTCTTTGGTTCCTCTTTCTCGCCATCTTGCTCGTGGCAGTAGTCATCATCTGCTCTTTTTTCAAGTCGCAATAGGATCTTAAGTTCTTTTCTGAAGCGGCTGTTGAGTCCCACCAGGAAGGCAATGTGGATGACATGCTCCAGCAGCTGCAGTGTGTTGCCCACTGCCCTTAATACCTCCTTGGGGTGGTTGCCTCCACACCGGTCTGGGAGTGCCTCCGCAAAGCCAGTGATGTAGATCATGATAGGGAATGTGAACAGGATGTAGGAGGCAGTGATGGCAATGGTGATGATGACAAGTTTACGCTCCCCACTCCTGCCTGGTGTCTTGATGCCCACAGGGAGGTTGACGCGGCCCTGCACTATGCCCACCACCAAGCTGGCATTGAAAAAGATCAGCAGGCAGCCCGGGAACCACCTGCAGAGATAGTAAGCAGTTTTAGTAATGTTTTGTTCTTATCTGAGTTCCTCGCCAAATGCTCCTCAATAAAATAAATACATATAGTGTATTGAATGAGTTTTAACATGTGAAATAATAAGTAATGAATCAATGAGTTATCCAATTCATTCATGCAGGTAACATCTTGTACAAGCATCATGTCCTAGCATTAGTCACTGAACTATTTTGCCCAAGAGTTTGTTCAGACAACTGATAGCCACTGTTGTATGCTTTGCAGTCACTGCACAGGGGAACATTGTCCAGACAGCCCAGCCCACAGTCCAGGAGTAAGATAAGTAATTGGCGAGATCCTCACTAATGACACATGACTGCAGTTATGTGTCATTAGTCAGCATCCCATTGCACACTGCAGATATGTGCAGGCTTGTGGATGAAATAGGTATCTCAGGCTCATCTACCAAATAATTCACCGTTATTTGCCACATCATTCCTGAATTACAAAGCACTGTGAGAACTCTACATTAGACAAGCTTGACAGAGGAGAATATATTCCTTTTCTTTCTTATGGGGTGTATGTGGTTTGTACAGTGCTTTTAGTGATATAAATTGTTGCATATTCCAGTAAAATTAAACAAACTGACAATCACTGTGGCAGTGCTGGTCTTCACTTTTCAACAATTATACAAACTATATATGTATTTTCTCTGTGAACTTGAGTAGTACAGATATTGAGTGAGTATGTCCCTCACACTCACCTAATGAAGAGGCCGTATATGACGCAGTACACCTTGTGCCACGTCTTCTCAAACTGGTACTGATAGCCGCTCACGCTGATCCAGTGTCCTCGCGTGCACTCCTCGTCTCCTTCATCTTCGGTGGAACAGGTCAGATCAGCCAGGACCATATAGACCAAGTGGAAGGTGATGCAAGCCATCGCCGTGGCCAGCAGCCTGTTCCTCTTGACATGGGGTCGCTGCTGGATCTTTGGGTAAATTTCGTACATCCACACGGCAATGAAGCGATCCAAGGACAGCCACACAATGACGTAGGTTCCGAATGACTGACACACACCGATCATCGTCCAGCCGAAGTGTGTGAAGTAGTAGGCCTCGCCATAAGAGGAAAAGGTGCATCCCGTGATAGTGGTGATGACGGGGATATGGAAGACGCACACCAACAGGTCTGAGGAGGCCAGGGCCAGGAAGTACCTGTGGAAGAAGACGTGGATGGTAAGACTGCGCATGCACGAGTCATTCCTAACCCTCTTCCTCCTCTTTCCTTGCGTTTGAAACAGTACCAACTGACTTACTGATACGATGAATGTTATTTTCTTTCCCATTTACTCTCCTTGTCACATGAAATCTTTTACAACAGTACAAAGAACAAGTGTGGGATGTATTCAGCAAACTGGTAAGATACGGTTTCTTCCCGGCTTGTACGTGTATGCGAACCTCGCGCAGCGTAACGTGTTTTAGTAAAGCCCTTGCTAGTGATCTGTCGGTCTTAGTTTTTCCCCTATTTTACTGTCAAACGGATGAGGAAAACTGCAGAAGAAAAATATCCAAAGAGGTACCGTGAGTGATGGTACTCGTAAATGCCACTCCCACTCCCTGTGTCCAGGTTTACTTACCAAACGACTCTGGTTGACCTGAGGCTTGGACGACTCAGCACCACCAAACAGAGCACGTTGAGAATAATGCCCGCAAATACCAGCACCGGCAGGACGTTGCGGTATACCACCCAATGCACTGCGTCCACCTCCGCCATGGTGGAGGCGAGCCTTGGCGTGAGCTGTGTCATCGAACAGTTTACGACCTCACTGCAAGACAAGGACTGGTCACTGGATGTCATTCACGGCTGTTGCTGATTAAATGTTATGACTTGTTAATTCGGAGAGTATGCGTAGTAATGCAATCATCACGCAACACAATACACTCATTTATACAATTTTCTTGCCGCTCCGTCACGTGACTCACCGTCCCGCTTCAGTCTTCACGTCCTGTTTGGTCTGAATGAACTGATGGTTGTTGCACTGGTTCTCCGTGACAAGTGTGGCGGGCACTTCACCGCCTCCTTGTCTGTCTCTCTATAAAGGCGCGACTGCTCCGGTAGCCTCGTTTTATTCCTCTGGTGTGGGAGCTCAGCTCTTCCTTCGGACATGACGTAATGAGCTATCTACCAGTGACAGGATGCCCTTCCCTGCTTTCGACGCACTCCCATAGCTCACAATCTCTATCCTCATGCTTTCATGAACCTGCTTCATGAATGTAAACAGACAAAAACACAAAAAACTGGTGTGATAAAGAACACAAGGTTTTGTTTACCGCGAAGGGAACGGAAGGCAATCCAGTGGGTGTTTTGGGAGCTGATAAACAGGAGGCTGTATCATGCTTCAGGGTTTCTTTGACCGACTTTCAACAAGAACGAGGCTTCCTGAAAACCCCAGACCCAGAAATGAAGACGTAGTAATTGCATTCAAAGTGTTTCTTTTATAATGTGTAGATTATTAGTATAGCAGGATTCTGTTACTAGTGTTTTTTTTTTTTTCAAGTCTCTATAGTTTTAGATCTTCATATTTTGCCATGTTTATATTTTCGAATCAGTGCGTATTGAACCTTATATTTATAACACACTATAGGTACCCCACTCTCTCTCTCTCTCTCTCTCTTAAAGATGAAGTCCTTTAATGAGCCGTGCATTTCTTCCTGTGATGCACCGTGCAACAAGTCGCCAGAATAAGTAGTACGTAAAAGTGATGATTATGACTCCCACCAAATATATATTTCATACTTCAAACACTGCTTATTCCGTTAACAGTGACTGAAACAGGACAGCGTTCTTCGAATCCTCTCCAGGAATGATGTCCGCCGCGCCCTTTCCATTGTTACCTGTTACCTGGCGCAGGAGACTTCCACATGTGAGCCTCTATTGCTGTCTACTTATTTTTTATTTATTTTTGTTAAAGCAGGAGTGGTAACGGCCAAGGACAAAAAAAAAAAAAAAGGGCCAAAAATAATTATCCAAACACATATTTCATAGGAATAGGTATAAACCGACTTGCACACGTGTACTATGTATATTGTAGAGGCTCTTTTACAGTAAGTCCCATGATAAACTTACTTTTCTTGCATTTGTGTTTATAAAGAGAGCAGAGGTATATAATTTTTGGAGAGAGAGAGAGAGAGAGAGAGAGAGAGAGAGAGAGAGAGAGAGAGAGAGAGAGAGAGAGAGAGAGAGAGAGAGACGCTTGAATTGTCGCTCCCCTAAAATAGTGTGCAGATGAAGAGTTCCTATCCTGTCTGGTGATAACAGTTGTGTAGATGTGTTGATGGTAACAATTCTAGGGAGTTAATATTATAATGTGTTCTCTTCTAGGGCTACATTCTGAAACACTTCTGCGCCGCATAGCGACTACTTTTAAAAGATTCTGGTTTAAGCTACACGGGTTTTTAAGAGTGTTTTTACAGTTCTAATGACAGATTAATAAGATTTCCTCATTATTAACAGGAGAAAACTCGTGAGAATCCAGCTGATCATCTCTGTCATCTTTGAAAATAAATGGTCGCTGTAAGAGAGCAGAGCGTTTCATAATACGAGCCCCAGTCGTTTATTTACATGCATTTTCCCTATGCTATTATCAGAACAGGACTATGTGTGGGCTTTCTCCACGAAAATAACAAATAACTTCGTAGTGATCAAGTTTATTGTTAATTAAATTTCGATATTTTTCCAACTTTAACTTCTCCAATAACTCTCTCTCTCTCTCTCTCTCTCTCTCTCTCTCTCTCTCTCGTTAATCTCCTCATTATAAAAGATTTTGCCAAGTGTGTGTGTGTGTGTGTGTGTGTGTGTGTGTGTGTGTGTGTGTGTGTGTGTGTGTGTGTGTGTGTGTGTGTGTGTGTGCGCGCGTGCGCGCGCGCGCCACGAGCGAGATGACACGGGTTGTATGGTAAAGCGCATTCGAGACGTCACAATGAAGTAATGGGTAATAACGTGGAGAGTAATGCCATCCCACTAAACACTGCTTGCCTGCTTAAACATTCATCACATCCTAAACCGACCAAACCACCACCACCACCACCAACAACAACAAAAAAAGTCTACCCACGTAATCATCACATATACTTGCCAACCTCCCTCTTCAATGAGGACACGGCGAGTCTGTATAGTGTTTTTTTAAAGGGTGAAGAGGTATCATCTGACACTGAAAATGCCGGAAACAAGGCCAGGATGCCAGGGTGATGTAGCTTGATAAGGAGTCTCGGAGGCCTTCTGAGAATTGAGGCCACTCACGTTTTCACCACGCTCTCGAAGGGAAGTCATGAGTCTTTCTTTGGTCCGTATTCTGAAACACTTTGTTCTCTCACCACGACTATTTTCAAAGGCCACAGAGATGATTAGCCGGATTCTTAAGAGTATTTCTCCTGTTTATAATGCAGAAATCTTGTTAACCTCACTGGAACCGTAATAAACACCATTGAAAACCCATGTCACCTGAACTAGAGCCTTTTGAATGTAGTGGAGGTGCGGCGCAGAAATGCTTCAGAATATGCTCCTTTTTCTTATGGACCAATATGGTGTTTTACTGGACCTGTACTGTATTTGTGCATGTTTGGCTTTGTATTGTGTGTGTGTGTGCTGTTTCTCTGATTCATGCCTGTTTTTAGGTACTATGTTTGTCTAAGTTCGTTGGCTTGTTTATTACTTTTTAGGTCACTAATGAGTCAGTTGGTTAATTAGTTGGTTATTTGTTACATTATTTACCTTTTAATTAATTGATTCATTTAGTTAGTTATCTCGTTATTCACTCAGTCAATTAAGACAGTCAATTAGCTAGTTACAAGTAATTGGTTAGTTAGTTAAGCTAGTTAGTTAGTCGGTTAGTCAGTTAGTCAATCAATTAGTCATAGTTTATTACTGAGTGTGTGTGTGTGTGTGTGTGTGTGTGTGTAGCAGCGTCCCCTTCCCCCCCCCCAACACACACACACACACACACACACACACATGTATTGACTTAACTCCTTATATACAACAATGGTTTCTCAGTGTGTCGTTAATGTACACGGGTCCTTTTCCAGAATTAATGACATGCAGCGAGACAGTGGCGTGCTCATATATCAGGTTAGGAGTTTCGGGCAAGCCTCAGGTAAAGATGATGAACTCTTCCACTGCGTTATACAGCAATTCACTGCACTAAAGGCACATTACAAAATATTTACAAGTACTTACACAGAAAAAAAAGTGAAGGGAATAGATTTTACGATATCCAGCCTGTATCATGTGTAGAGGTGGTTGTGGAGAAAATCTCGAGTGGTTTGTGATTAAGGTAAAATATACAAAGATGGCAGTCAAGGGGTATAAACTCGCGAAGCAGCTCGAGTTCATGTACACTGATGAACTAAACCCCGTGACACTCAATACACTCACGAGATGTAAAAGTTTCCTGAAAGAAGTGCTGAATGTTATACTAATCCACGACTTAATACACATAACCGTGGCATAATATCCCTGAAAATTATCTCTAGTACACCTGTGGATTCGTGTGTTTCAGTTTGCAAACCCCTACTTTAGAGGCTCCGAAGCACAGCATGCTCGAGACAAGGGGTTCTCTGTCCCTATACGAAAAAGTCCAGATGAAGTGGAAGTGCTCCGTAGTTATCCGTTTTTCCCTTGTGATAGTGACTTGCGTATGTGCCAGCAGTAGAAAAAAATGAGGGTGATGTTTTAGACGGCAACGGGTGGTGTTTGAATACCAGTAGGTGGTGGTTTATGTAGTATTGCCAGTGCACAGAAGTAAGACACACGCTGGTTGCATTGTGTCTGAGTGCAGGACGCCGCTACCAAACGCCACCGGAGTCGCCAGGTATGTTGGAAATAGGGATTCTTAATTTTAAACACTTTCTTCTCTCATAAGGACTATTTTCAACAGCTACAGATCATTAGTTGGTTTCACATTTGTGTACTTTCGTTAATTGTGCAGAATTCTTGCTAAACTATCACTAGAATAATGAAAACACCCTTGAGACCATCAGTCATTTACGTTTGATGTTAAACGTAATCAAAACGTTTGAGAATACTGTTCAGGAAGCTGTGTCATGCAATATAAAGATCCTTGATTACAGTGCTCGCCAACATAAATAAGGCCTTATTGATAGACATTTTGCTGTCCTATAATTATTTAATACGCTATTGTTGTTTGAATTTTTCAGAGTAGTTCTATGACTCTAGTGATGGTTTAATAAGGATTATGAAACAATGACAGAAAACATTCGGAAGACCATGACTAATAATTCTTTGTGGGTCTTCAAAATAATCCTTAAGCCTTGCGACACTACAAAGACCACTCGTGATTCTCATCATAATTCAATACCACGTGAACATCCATACGCAACAGTAGAACTATTCCTAAAAACAATTTAATGCCATTTAGAAACCTTCTAATCGAACTTATTGTTCCACATTCTTGTAACCTCCACTCTGCGTGCTATGAAGAAAGGAAATGATGTTACTCAGTGACGTTGAATTTCCAATTATATAGTAGTTTGACATAGAAGGTTACCCATAATTCCATTCCATTTTACTGTTGTGATGTGTATTGTCACAAGCGTGTATGCAGCTCTTCATCCTTGGCAAGGGAGCAGTTTGGTCTCTAAGAACCACTGGATTCTTTCTTATTATCTCTCCCTTTTTCCACTTTTTACATGCAGAATCCTGGTTAATTTGTCGCTCTTCTCAACTCGTCCGGTTTCTATGCAGGGTCACTGGTTGAATTGTGATATGATACACTGATACTTGAACCGGACATATCTACTACGTCGCAAGGGCCTCGCCTCAAACGTTTCGGCGCATTTTATTATCTAGACTTTAGAACAATAAAGACACTAAAATCTTTCAAATGTTGTCTAGATAATATAATGCACAGAAACGTTTGAGATGCGGCCCGTGTGGCGCAGTAAATATGATACACTGATACTTGTATATGCTGGTGCACGATCATCGCAAGGACGGAGGATCTAGATGGATATAACAAGCCCACAGTTATCGGTCTTGATTATTTGCTATCCTACAGTGATGAATTAAGAACCTAAATGGTCGACGCTACAGTGTTGTTACTTTCACTGCTTGACGATTACTCTCATGCTCACCTATAACCTTTCAGTCACTTGTTTTCATACAGCAGTGTCTTAGTCAAGATAAAACTTTATATTTTTCCTCCTTTCTGTTTATACTTTTCCCACACTACTACACTGCTATGCATGTTAAAGGACGAACATAACAATGAAGGATATAACATTGTAAGAAAATTCGGGTGTCTAATGATAGAACAAGAAATCGTCTAATGTGAGCCGGCTTTCGATGAATGTAGTTTTTATGACACATCTCGAGGGCACATCCTGTTGAGGTGACGAGAAAGCAGAGCACCCTCCTTTGTGTCCTTTTAAGGCGTATTCTTATCCACTGGTCTCGATGTAGTCCCTTTAACTTGGCATTATCCCCTTCCTTATCAACCACTCCCCGCTATGTCGAGCGCTGGACATGTGTATGGACCATGTTCTGAAAAACTTTTATACTGCACCTTCACCTCTTTCAAAATACTCTAATTTAAGTGACACGGATTTCTAAGGGTGTTTTATGGTTTTAGTGACAGATCAACAAAAGTTTTATATTATTAACAAAAGAAACACTCTAAGAACCCGACTAATCATCTCTGTGGCCTTTGAAAATAGTCATGGTTAGAGACCAAAGCGTTTCTGAATACGGGACTATAACTTTAAACGTGCCGCTCGTTTCCACTATGTACTTTCAAGAGGCTATAGTGGAAGCTATTGTTAAGAGTGTTTTCATGCTTCCATCGCTAGCGTAACGACTTTGTCCCGTCATTAAGAAGAACTCTCATAAGAACCGGACTAATTACCTCTGTGGCCTTTGAAAGTACTCCTGATGAGAGAACGAGGCGTTTTAAGAGTGCGGGCATAAAATGTACGTAAAGCAGAAAACGGTATTTAACTCCCGAGTCTTTTCTGGATAGTTCATTTTAGGAAGCGGCAGCTGTTTTTTTTTTTTTTTTTTCTTTAATTTGTAACCTTTAATCATTTTTATTTACTTGCAAAAAAAAAAAAAAAAGTAATCGTTAAGACTCCTGAAGCAGAAAACGAAACAACGACGTAACGAAACACTTCACCTTCATGTGGCTCATCTCATTCCACTGCGAAAAAAAAAAAAAATAAATAAATAGATAAATAGATAAAATACGATAGAAATAATTGTCGTAACGAATGATATCCAACATTTGGAATCCTTGTGCCTCGCCGTCCTTAATGCAGTTTCAGTGCCTTCCTCACCTAGCAGTCAACAGGATGATGGGGCCAAAATACACTTTTCCGCCGGACAGAGAACAACCGAACGCACGGCCTCGTCCATTCAACATTCCCTGGCGCACACGCCACTTCCGGTTAGTGAGGTGGCCAGGCAGTCGGTGCTTCCTCTCCTCACCTCACGCTGGGGATGAGTCACCTTCTCACCTGGCTGGCCGTGAGTCACTCTAGGTGCTGTTATAGTGTAGCTATCGTACTGAACTCATTTGTTAATAAGTGTTACTTATGATGAATTAGTGCTAACTATGGCTTGTTTCTCACGATTTTATTAAGTAATTTATCTTTTTTTTTTTTTTTTCAAGGGCGTGTATTAATTTTTGGTAGAATTTGATGGTTTACTATGGTCTGCTTGTTTGCCATTTTTTCTTATTTTCTCTCTTAATTTTTCCTAATTTATTATTTAGGGCGTGTTTTTAAATAAATGTACTCATATTTTCCATTGGTTGTGAAGAGTATGTGGGTTTAATATTTTATTTTCCTTTTCGTTGTGATATCCTCTTCCTGTCACGAATTTTTCTTTTCTTTCCTTCTTTCAAGTGAATACTGTATAACTCGTAATTAATTATCAAGTGGAAGTCGCTGTACTGAGGCGTGCACGCTTCTAGTAAGTCTTTTTTTTTTTTTTTTTTGTAGGAAGGACACTGGCCAAGGGCAACAAAAATCCAATAAAAAAATATGCCCACTGAAATGCCAGTCCCATAAAAGGGTCAAAGCAGTGGTCAACAATTGATGAATAAGTGTCTTGAAACCTCCCTCTTGAAGGAATTCAAGTCATAGGAAGGTGGAAATACAGAAGCAGGCAGGGAGTTCCAGAGTTTACCAGAGAAATACGTAATACTGTTTGCGTTTTAGTGTTTTGGTTGTATAGTCGTGGATTGCTCTTTTGCTTACTGTACTTGCGTAATAGCGGTGTAAGGTGGTGTGTGTGTGTTTCGGGGGACGCAGTGGTGTCTGCAAACAATGTGATATCAGTATCAAGAGGAAACAGTTGAAGCATGTGTCAAAAATAAGTGTACAATCAGTACACAAGTGTGTGTGTGTGTGTGTCTGTATTCACTTTACAGTCTGCTGCTAGTCTCTCTCGAGACAGCCGCCAGTTCCCTTGTGAGAAGAACTCAGAGCTCATACTGACCAATCTTTGGGTTGGACCGAGACTACTTACACACAACACACCGGGACAACGAGGTGTGTGTGTCCTTCCTTATATATTGAGACGTATCCCCTCACATAATGAACACATTTCATTCCTTCAAAGCATCCGTAAGTGTATGCCTGAACTGCGGGTGCCAGATATTACTTTACCACGGCCTCTCTGAAATGCTTGAGACACACGTACTGGGAAGAACTACTTTTTGGCACAGCGCTGAATATGACGATAAATAATTTTCAACATTTTTTACTGACTAACCTCACGTCTTCGAAATAAAATCAAAAGATAGCCTAATTGGAAATGATAACTAGTTAACGTGAATACCACAGGAATCTGTTTAGTTCTCATAACGGAAGCCTGAAAAAAAAAAAAAAAAAATCTTCGCTAAGCGGTTGTTGGGCGATCTGTTGTACATGCTTGGTAATCTGTCCGTTCGATCTGGATGCCTCAAATACGCAGTAATCATGCTGTCATATCACGCACGTACATTCATATTCCAATAACACAGAATTTCCTTCACTATGCAACACTCCCCCTTTCACACAGACCTAATAGAGTACGATCACCCGAGTCAACTAAAACATTCCCACATCAGTATATATATATATATATATATATATATATATATATATATATATATATATATATATATATATATATATATATATATATATATATATATATATATATATATATATATATTTATTTATTTATTTATTTATTTATTTATTTATTTATTTATTTATTTATTTATTTATTTATTTATTTATTTATTTATTTATTTATTTATTTATTTATATATATATATATATATATATATATATATATATATATATATATATATATATATATATATATATATATATATATATATATATATATATATATATATATATATAAAGCGATAAATGACAATAAATAGATAAGAAGAAAAAAAAGAAAACAACTACATACAGAACTTTCACCGTGTAACAACGTTCCCATTTACAAACGTCAAACGTCAAACACTATAGTCACCCGAGTAAACTAAAAAAAAAAAAAAAAAAGAAATCAAAGAAAAGACATGTATAACTCAGGTTAACAATATCCCTTTTTCACACAAAATACATAACGTTAATTAGTTAATTAGAATATTACCACTAACTTGAATATTTTCACATGAAACTGATAAATAAAATCGAGAAATAGCTGAATAATTGTATCTGGAAACCCATTACATCAACTTCCCGATGCTTTGGGCTTAACTACTAGGCGTGACTGTGAATGCAAATGAAGTTCCCAGTATCATTCATTGGGGATATAACTGAGCTACGCTTTCCCCCCCCCCCTTTATTTAATATCCATCCGTGTTTATAAGTAGATACATATGGGTTGTAACTGGTGCTACTTTTAATCAATGCCTTAATCATAATATTCTGAAACACTTCTGCGCCTCACCATCCTTATATTCAGAAGGCTTAGTTGAAGTTACGCGTTTTTTTTTTTTTTTGTGTGTGTGTGTGTGTGTGTGGTTCTAATGACAAATCAACAAGATTTGTACGTTATTAACAAAATAATGACTCTTGAAAACCTGACTTATCATCTCTGAGGCATTGGAAAATAACAGTGGTGGGAGGGCAAAGCGTTTCAGAATACCAGCCTAATTCTCACCTCGGCGTGCACGGAGCGGCGGTGGGTCGAGGCAGGAACGGGGAGAGACAGTGGCGTCCAACGGGCAGGAATTGAGTGAGGGGGCGAGGCTCACTGTGGCGTAATCTTTCCTGCAGGTGACACACACACACACACACACACACACACACACACACATCCGCTTCCATAACCTGATGTATGTTTTCAGAGGGAGTGGAATGAAGTTAAGTTAGTTGGTGGATAGTGATGCTGTCCTTGTAGTTGGCATCATAGGATGTTCTCTCAGTTTGCAGGGTTTGAGTTTTGAATTAAGGTACGCATTTTTTTTTTTTCCAGGTATACTCGCATGAAGAGTACATTCGTTTTAAGTATTAAGTACACCTTTGCATTACACATATCAGCCCTTTCTTGGTAACTATAGACATAGGTGAATAATCTCTCTCCTCCCCTTGGCACCCTCTCCCTTCCAAAGACATCGTTCAAGTTATGTGCCCCTTCCCCAGGGTTTGTTTCCTCTCCCAAGCTCCTCATTACTTGTGTCTTGAAGACATCACCCTTTTCCCTTTAGTTTCCGTGCCATTTTGTAATCGCTCTCTCAAGGTCTTTTATTATTATTATTATTATTATTATTATTATTATTATTATTATTATTATTATTAACTAGTTTAATTCAGTTGACTTCATAATAATAATAATAATGATAATAATAATTAAGATATAATTACTATTATTACTATTTTTTATTTATTTATTTATTTATTCATTTTTTTTTTTTACATAGGTATCTTTCCCAAGTCATCCACCTCTTCTCCTTGGCACTGGTCTCCTCTCTTAGGTTGCTGTCTCTTCTCCAAGGCACATCTCTGCCACAAATCTTTTTTTTCTCAAGACATCTTTCTTCTCAGTGGTCCCCAAGGTATGTTTCTTCTCCAAGGACATCTTTTTCTCTTTTAAGAAGCTAATGGTGTTTCTCTCCTCATGGTTGTCAACAGTGCAGATTCCACCACCAATGGTCCTCCTTGTAATGTGTTGCTTTATTTAATAGCCCTTAATATATCATATATGTATTAGTGACATCATATAATGTATTAGTGACATGTACATTACACTGCTCTTTTTCAAAGTTGGGTGCTTTTAGAGGAGTGCTAACTGAGGTACATTATGTACATCATATTCATGTATCTAGGTACACACTCTCCACATGGGACATCCTCATCCATTCCCTGTAATTTTCATTGTAAGAAGACTGCATTCCTCTGTATAATCCTATGCCTTAAGATCCAGAGCTCCATAACCAGAGGAAATTAGATAACAAAGGGATGATGTGGATAGTGAAAGGTATTCCCTGCATCCTCACTCCTGGTGGTGTGTGTGTAGTGGTGGAGTGTAATGAATGTCATGAGTTCATTCTTTCTCAGGTTTTCTCGACTAGGAGTGGGGGTGCAGGGGATAATCCTCACTTCATGGGAATTGTTACTATTATCTTTTCTTGTATCCTTGTGAACATTATCATTTTTTCTTTTCAGATAATTCAAAATTGGAGGGCAGTGTGGTTATAGGACAATTAAAGGCTGATAAAAAAACTCTGACACTGGTCATCTTGGCTTAACTGGTAACATGTTGGACTTGAATATGTCACATGTGTCCTGCCACCAATTCATTCTTTCAGTGACAGACTATAGTCACTTCATACCCCCTTGATGTTCCAAAAGAAGGAATCTATTGTAGTAGTTCTGATTCTTTTCTTTGATTTTTTAGTAGTTTGATAAGTTCCTGTCATGGGGACTATCTCAATTAAGTCAAGGAATTTGAGAGATTGGCAATAATGCTTAGTGATCTCAAGACTACACTTTAGGTGGTGGTTGTAGTCTTCCTGAAAAGTTTGAATAGCATGATTCGTCTTTTTGGCAGTGCATAGTGGCATCCCAAGTCACTAATAAGCAATTGGGTGGGTGTTTACAACTGAATGACTAGAAGTTGATTCTGGCTTTCAGCAGTTTCTGGAAGGGAGAAGAAGCATTCTCTAGTATTTCTAACCAGTATTGCATGCCCTTACTGTTGTGCCACTGTGACTCAGTAAAGCAGGACTGTAAAATATTTTGAGGCAAATGAAGGTGGAATAGCAAACCTCCTCATCCCCCTCATCATTACTGGGGGAAACGTACAAGACTGCTTTACACCAGTATTATATTTTGCTAAGTTATAGGAAAACCTAAGTCAAGCTATGAAGGTTATATTGGGGGTGATAATGAAAATAAAGAATTATGGAAATAAGTAAATAAAATCATATAAATAAATAAAGGTAAAAATGTTGGGTTGATATTAGTTTTGCAGGGTCAGTAACAGACTCTTACCAAATCTCATAGATGTATTTGGAGGGAGTTTTTATGCCACTCTTTATAAAATACAAAAATAGTAAAACTTTAACTATATTTCAGTTTTTAGGAAAATATAAATAGAACATATATCTGTCACATTTCAAGATTTACCTAATTTGCCCAAGTGTAATTAAACATGAACCAAATTTTTCAATATTTAGTGACATTACTCAGAAAAAGGAAAAGTTTATAATTAAGGAGCTAGGTGAAGATGAAGGTAGAATATCAGATGTAGAAAGAAATTAAGCAAAATTATCATGGGAGTCTAGTACTATAATGAATAGATTATCAACAATAGCAATGAAATGATTAGATAATATAGCATGAAGATATTGCATATATATTATTTGAAAGTAAATTGAATTAACATGAAATGAAAAAGTAAGACAGTGCAAGATGCCATGAATTTGATGCAACAAAGTTTAATTTACATTTTCTTAGGGCAGATACAAATATCTTTAATTAAAACAGAAGTATTTAATTGCCACTAGTTTCACAATTCACTAGCATAGAAGTCATCTGAATTGTCACTTTCATCATCTGAATCCAGAAGATGTTTGTTCACGTTTGTGTCACGATATTTGAGAGATGATGATGGAGGTGGGAGCCCAATTTTTTCTGTTTTTATCTTTCCAAGTTGTTCTCTGGCATTTGATAGAGCTCTTTCCTGGAACAAAGAGAAAGGCCAATAAATAGATGAACAAACTCTTAACATTCATGGCTTTTGCATATATGGAGGGCTGTAATGTTAATGTAAAGAATGCAATCTATTTTTTTCCCTGATATAAATATCTGTTCTATCTGTTCTATATACTAGGTCAGCAACCCCACACAGGATGACCCTGACAAAGAACCACATGCTCAGCTCACACATATCATTTGCACTCTTAGCCTCATCAGCTCCCAGTGAAAAGCAGAATCTTGTGGACCACTGTATTACACCCAAGGAGCTTAGGCATAGTACAGCTGGCCACATAACATCTAAAGCAAGGCCTGACATAAATGTAACATGAATATATGAACTGCTGCCAGTGCTGTGTTTTCATGCATAACTTACCTTTTCTTTGACAAGGAATTCTCGCTCTAGTTTCAATGCCTCGTGCTGGGGGATGCTCTTTGTGGTGCCACTGCTTGGGCGAGCTGTGTGATGCACCAGGCCAGGGATGGGCTGAGGGTTGCTGATGGGCCTGAGGATAAAACACAGCCATCAGTAATTTCATCAAGGATTGTTACATTCAAAACAATCATTTGCTTGGTAGCACAATGGTCTGTCTTGATAAAGAGCCTCATAACTAAATAATGACAATGCGTGAAAATGTTCAATTAAAATCTTCCCTCTTCATTAATAAAATATAACTATAAAGATTTGAATATGAATTGACTTCATTAATAAAATATAAATATAAAGATTTAAATATGAATTGAACTGGTGAAAAAGAGCATCCATGTATCATTTAAATATAGAATCTATGAATATAAGAAATTAATCTATAATACATTAAGTAAGGGGATGTAAGATCAACACCAATAGCAGATAGGAAAATGATAAACATTCACATGAAAGGAAAAGAATACCTACTGAGAACTTTAATACAGGCACAGAAAATAGGGGATATATGATTAATTCAATAAGGAAATGTGCTTTGTCTGGGCCATCCATGTGAGATTACTGGTCTGGTATACAGATAGGAAATGTTCATGAATGAGTAAAGCTACAGCCAATGTTAAACCATTCTTCTTAGTGTTGCTACACACCTGAAGGGCTTGAAGGAGTCTTTCAAAGGACCATTTCGTTTCCTCATTTCTTCTAATATTTGATTCCTTTTGTCCCCAAAGTCATATGACTGAGACTCCTGCTCAGCATCCTGGAGCTCCAGCCGTCTCAACTCTTGGGCAATGGCATTTGTTGGGTCTTCATTTTCCTCTCTGAAAAATCAAATCATAATAATACTGAAGTTCATATTTAAAGTTTCCTCTCTGAGAAATCAAATCATAATAATACTGAAGTTCATATTTAAAGCTACTTTGTTAATTTAACAGTACTTTAATGTTAACAATATAGATGTGCATGAAAGGAGAATTAAAACATCACATTCCAACTGAACTATAGCATATTTTGGACATTTTTTTGTGGCATGTGAAATATTAACAACAAACAAAACTGGAGGCACAGTGCAACAAGCAGTGTCAGATCAAATTGAAATGTAACAGAAGAGGCAAATGATTTAGTCATCCTATGTGACCAACACCAAATACTGACAACTTTTAAGAATTTTCCCATTTCATGTATCATGTGATATGAATATGAAAAAAAAAAGAATAAATAAACAGATAAAAAAATTCTGCTTAAAACTGATAAATAAACAGATAAAAAAATTCTGCTTAAAACTGATAGAACCTTTTATTATTGAATTAACAATGAAGTCAAATAAAGATGTGGTTGTCAGCTTAGCAGCATGCCTTTCCATCCACCTATTGCTACTGCAGCCCATTAGCATAAGAACTTAAGGAAGCTGCAAGAAGCCAGTTTGCCTATATGTAGCAGTCCCTGCATAAGACATAAATCTTTCTATCCGTCATCTGTTTCCATAGATTTATTAAATCTCCTTTAAAAGTCTTCCACGAATTCTGCACTAACAATATGATTACTGAGTGCATTCCAGTCATTGACCATTTTGACAACTAAGTTTTTTTTTTTATCTCTGACTATTATTACAACTAGCCAGGTTCCAAAGCCTTTTCTTCCCAGACAAATGTCAAAAGTGGAAAACTGATGTAAACAGAAATGAAGGTATGAATACTTGAACTTCAGCACAGCAAAGGAAAAAAGTTGCATGTGTAGGATAATGCAGCTACCACAGCCACCACAGCCACCACAAACTAGAAAAATCACAGCTCTTGGGTTGGTGAAACAGTGTACATCATTATATTGTGCCAATGTGAAAGAAAATTTTACGGCTTTAGAAGGTGCAATAAGCAAGAATTTACTGTGCAGCACATGTTTTACAATTATAACTCACACTGTCCCATTCTGTGTGTGTGCAGGCTTCTTGACGCATGAGGAGTGGTAGGCCATGAGTTTCAGCGGATCTAGCTTGTCCTCGCGTTCATCTTCATCATCATCACTGTCTAACTCTTCTTGGTTGTTCTCATTCTTTCTTCTACTCTTCCATTCTGAGAAGGTAAATATATTCCATGTAAGCATACATTATAAAATGTTTTCAGTTTAGTGTGTTTATAGTCCTGTCACTTTCTCTGTTATATACGTGACATCCTATATTTGATAAGATACTTCACATTATAAAATGACTGCACAAAAAACATTCAAATCAGTGAGTGAATTTACAGGAAATATTAAACTTGCTCAATATATATTTTAATTTGGGAATAACAACCTACCCAGTGCATTAATATCTGCTGGAATATCTTTTCTAAATTCACTTTTACTTTGTTCACGTGCCTTCTTCAGAGCTTCAACAACAATTTCTCGATGTTCCTTCAATTTTTCTCCTTTGTCTTTCAGCTTTGATGATAAGAATCTGAAAAATACAAGAACAGTATAATCTACTACCCACAGTACCAGGGACTCTGCATACATGTAATGAGCACCCATACAACTAGAATTCTATGGCAAGTGTAAAAGAATGCCACTGGTGTTCCCCTCTTGTGAGGTGATTTTACCAAGTTAGCTTTACTGGTCTTTGGTTAGATATGCTTTTTGATACAAATTAGAGGCATGTCTTTATGATAACTCTTTTGTAATTAAGGTATAACTCTTTTGTAATTAAGGTGAAATCCTCAGTTTTTTTTTAGTTAACTGCATAAATTAATTTATTATTTTATGTAGTAGTGTCACAAAAAAAAAAAATTAGCTAAAATACTGAGGAAATATTTGACCCTGAAATATTTAATTGAGTTTTAGTATTCACATTAATTTTAGCATTTTTCTATGAAAAGAATAATCCTATAAAATTAGTCATCTTAAAAATTTATATTCAGACTCTGGCTGTCTTGGTCTTGTTAAACATCATGGGTTTGACTTGGCTTATATATAGGCTAGTTTATGACAAATTGTGACTGACTGGTTGTTCTATATATATATATATATATATATATATATATATATATATATATATATATATATATATATATATATATATATATATATATATATATATATATATAATCAATACTTTTATTTATTCATAAAAAATGCTGGTTGTGTCAATGTTGATACCATCGCTGGAGTTCATCAGAATATGCTAACAATCACATTTCGTGCTTTAAGATACTGGAAGCAAATTTTGAATTAGAGTTGAATGAATTTTTCTTGTAAAGACTTGTGTTTTTAAAATGCTGAGAAATTGATCCGAAGGATGACCATGAGAAAAAAACTGGGCCTTGAACAGCAAACAGCTACATGTTCCTTATCAAATCAAATCAAGGGCTGAGTGGACTTCAGTTGTCCTTGACTGTCCTGCCACAACACTGTCTTTACATTTGTCACACACAGTGTTGTTCCAGTGATGCTAACACTGGTAGGTCTTTTATTTTGGACAGATACAAGGGCAGTGAGAGGAAAAGGTGGGCAGGTTGATGGGACATGGCCACTCGTGCCTTGCTCATTGAACTGAGTGGGATGTCCCCAGGAAGCCTAGGTCTGCATAGGTCATAACCCAGCTGTCTTGAGTTGTCATGCATTGCAGTGATAGTCATGGGTCTGTTAGTCAACAAACTATTAATTGGTAGATAATCATTCTCTGTAACTTAGAAAAGAGTTTAGCAAATCACTTCAACTTTGACAAGAATTAGTAGTATTACTACAGTTTCAATCAATACACTGTACATAACCATAGTCCTTTGCAGGATGTACATCTCACTGTTTAGAACACTTCTAGCCCCATTTTACCCAGTTGGAAATTAATAATAACTTCAGGTGAGAATTTAGAAGTTTAAATCAGTTCTAGCTTAGATCCACCATCAGTCGTCTCTTGAAGGATACTGAGTGTGTTCATACGTTTGTTATCAATAGTGCACATGCTCAATGGTGACATGATGTTGAATCACGTGTTAAGACCAATGATGATGATTCACCTGCTGTGAATCGTCACATGGAAATTTGTTGGCCAATCACATATAAGCACATATGTTTAGAGGAGGAAGGAAAACCTGGGACTACCTGTGCTGCGTCAGTTAGACCATGGCTACGGAAGAGATGTGTGCTGGCTGTGAATATACAAACTGGCAGTTTACTGCCAATTTTCCTCAATTTCTTCTTAAGGATTTTTTTTTGTTAAGTAATTACTGTTGGTACGTAGTGATGACTGACAGAATGTAGGAAGTTATAAAATATTACGTTACTTTAGTTTACCTTATGGGGATGTTAGGAGGTTAGGTTAGGTAATGTTAAGTTAGATTAGTGACCTTAAGGGAGGGATCCAGAGCCCCTTAAGGTTAGGTTGGTTACATTAGGATAGTTTAGAAATTTCCTGTTTTCGAAATATGTCGTTTGTCATCCTTAGACTTTTAATGAATGTCAAAAATGTTTCATTTTGGCTTTCCCAACTCAAAAACCCCACATTCAAAGCAAGTCCCTATGCTAGTTGGCTATAGTGAAAGAGATAAGGAGGATGGGAGCACTGGTTGAAACTGCAAATTTACTGAGTTATCAAAACACTTCTGGGAAATTTAGTCTTGCTAACTTTGGTTAGTTTAAACATGACTGATCAACAAAGACAATAAGCATTCTGTGACTCAGTATATCTGTCCACTCTTGATGATGGACAGCATCATGATTGCTGAACACAAGTTGGATATGCTCCACTTAGCCCCAACGCATTTGTTTAGTAAATGCCAATCCTCTCAGACTCCCTGAAAATCTTAGTTTGCACTAGGCAATACTATTACTATGATCTAACCATTTTATCCTGAGTGTTTAGGTGTTGTTCTTTCCGGGGATTTCTCGGCCTGCAGCTCTGCCAAGCTCATAACAGGATATATCAAAGTCCTGAAGCAGTGTCTTACTTGTTATTCAGAATGCGATCCTGTCGCTCAATGATTTCTTCAAGTTGTGCAATACTCTTCTTACTCAGGTCACCTATTTGTCCCTCCTTCAGCTTTGGATCTCGTATGAACACATCATCCCCTTTGTCTGGGAGAGTCTTCCAGGTGCGGTTGACAAGCTTCAACACAGGGACCTGCTCCGTGGCTGAGGTGCTTTTCTCGGGTTGTGCGGTAAAGTTCATCGTGCTTGTGATGTGTTGATGTTTTGACTGAACGTTGTTGTGTGACTTTGCGAGAGTCCTTCTTTGTAACAGCACTTCTATACCTGCGTGTTTCTTTACTGATTACCTTTATTTTCTTTATTTTTTTCACACTTTTTATTTTCTATTTATTTTTTTATTGATTTTAATATATGTTGGATGCCATAACAGTAAATGTCCCAGATTACTAGTATAACAGTAATGTCCAGTCATTAGTATAGTAGCATATTTTAATTTCGTTTCCATTATTCTCTGTTTGATTCAAAGTTATCATTTTTGTAAAGAGGACTACCTGATAGCATTTCTTGGAAAGTTATCTGTATCCTTCTTAGAGGAAATAAGTACGCAAACCGGGTCACTATTCTCCAAACTTGCCACTATGAAATAAAATAATGGGTAAACGTGTACCTGCAATTTTTAGGTTTCAGCAGTTCCGAATTCTTATATAATGATAATACATTGCTAAATTTAGGCTGCAAGGTCAGCATGACTTGTATACTTCATTGACCATTTTTTAGACTCCGCTACTCTCAGGGCTATACTCAAGGAATATCCTACGTTTGCTCCCAGGCTGTAGGATCTTTATGCAATAAGGTGTGCAATATCTGTATTTATTTATTTACTTATATTCTTGTAATGTATACTATATTTTTACATTTTTTATACTCTACTCTTAAGAGTTTGCCCAGGGGGTGGGTGGCAAGGTCCGTCCTCCTCCTCTGTTGTATTTCATTATTAATGCAACAATAAATGTATCAATCAATCAATCAATCCATACATTGTTTGGTTTTCCTGGATCTTCAATAGTTGATCAGTCATACACAATTTCCTGAGGAATATAATTTCTGGTGAATTCTCTTTTCTGGGGAATTCACTTATCTTACTGTTTCCGACATGATTTGGTCGTCCTGTACAAATATGTTCGAATTCCGATTCCCGACACGATGCACATGACGTTTCAGGCAGGCCTGCCAACTATACCGGAATTGCTCGAATAGTTATTGTGAAATTTAACTTTCTCGAGAGAAATAATACAAGGGTATCTAGCCAACATCCTACGCACAGGGAGGTAGCCGCGGCAAGGCGTCCACGCCCCAACACACTCCCTGACCATGATACACTTACCTCGCATCTCGGAGGTATATAAACAACAATGAATGATCTTACTAGTAACTGTGAAGCGAACAACACCAGGACGCTCGACCCTCCTCACTATACCAAATTTTCCATGGAGTCCCCGTGTCTCAATCCTCTACCGAGGCTCATTAAGAAAACACAATTATTTCTCAATATTTCTATTACTCATCGCACTCTTTAATTTATAATCAGTGCAGATGTATGCTTAATTTAACTAAAACGTAAATTGGTATATATATATATATATATATATATATATATATATATATATATATATATATATATATATATATATATATATATATATATATATATATATATATATATATATATATATATATATATATATATATATATATATATATATATATATATATATATATATATATATATATATATATATATATATATATACAGCTTAAATAAAAATAACGAAACCATAAACTCAAAAGACAACACTGACTCAATGCTTTGGTACGAAATACTACGTGGTTATTTCTCGTCACTCTCCAATTCCTCTGCAGCAGAGGGAAGAGGGCGTTTGACATTATCTGGGAGTAGAATAGGTTCTCGAAGTCGCGTACGTAAGGTGCTGCTGAGGTAGTGACGAAAGTACTGCAGTGGTGGGCTGGCAGGAATGGTGGCTGTGGGGGTGATGCAGTGAACAGTCATGGCAAGAGTATTGGAGTGGTAGGCTGTAATCGAGGAGTGATTGTGGTAGTGTGGTAAGCAGGCCACGAGGTTACTGCAGAGATGGGCTGGGAGGAGTGATGGTTGTAGGCAGTGTACTCGTAGGTGGTGAGCAGAAGTAAACCGCACGTCGGTGACCACCATTCCTCCAAACTAGAGGTAGGTAGTATGTTTTTTCACTTTTTTTTTTTTTTAACGTAACTTGTCAATAGTCTTCGCAGCCATTTCATAATTATTGTGTTGGAGGTTCAAAGTAACAGTTTTGGTTTACCCGTACCACCGCTTGACAGCACTGAGGAGCGTGGTGGCCAGCTACATAGGGTGTCTTGGTTCAGCTAGTAATGTTTAGGACTAAAAACCGCTTTTAGTTCCTCCTCCTCTCATCATCATCATAATCACAATCATCACAAACAAGTTCTGTACCGAATGTTGAGAGAGAGAGAGAGAGAGAGAGAGAGAGAGAGAGAGAGGGAGAGAGAGAGAGACCAACAATTAAAATAAATCGCTTTGGAGGTGTGCTGTTGAAAAAGGCGAAGGCTCCACCCACATCTACAACTACGCCAGCCAATGCTCTTCAAAACGCGTCACTTACAATTGTTGTTGATCTTGTACTTTAGTCTTAAATAGTAATATTAATAGTTAAAATAAATTATTTATTTTGTTTAAGCCCTTAGGTTTTCATCGTTTTCGTAGTGTAGTGGTTATCACGTGCGCCTCACACGCGCAAGGTCCCCGGTTCGATCCCGGGCGAAAACACAGCTTTTTATCTTAGCTGTTAATGTTACTCTGCTGTCCTGGCTGTGAAGGATGGCGCCCTTGACCCTACACATCATTGGTATTTTTTTTTTTTCCTCATCCATTCACCTTCAGGAGTGACGCTTGACTTTGCATCTTTCTTACCTATTTATCTGGAGGTGTCTGGGTACTTTTCTCCTGAAAAAGAGTGTCATTGAAGAGAACCCTGAGTCCCAAGCTTATAACAGTTCAGTTATGAGTCGGTTTCAAGCACGTGTGGGGAAGTGGTACCAGAGGCAATTATTAACATGAAAAAAAAAATATACAGATTGTGAATTAGAGTCCGAACACTGGGCTTTTATTAAGAAAGTTTTCAAAGACCATAGAGGTGATTATTTGGGTTCTCGTGTTAACTGATTCAGGGGAAAGCAGATGTTTGGGGAGAGGGAGAGAGAGAGAGAGAGAGAGAGAGAGGGTTTTGCAGATGTTTGGGGAGAGAGAGAGAGAGAGAGAGAGAGAGAGAGAGAGAGAGAGAGAGAGAGAGCAAAAAGTGGGAATAAAACCAAACTTGAAAAGGGAGAGACCCTTCATTGTAAGTGTGTCCATCAGAAGAAGACAGGAGCCAAACTCTCCTTTCTTCCTCTGATGGTCACACACAGAAGGGTGACTGTCTCATCCTGTTCAATTTTGGTTCAATCCTTCACTCTGCTCTCTCTCTCTCTCTCTCTCTCTCTCTCTCTCTCTCTCTCTCTCTCTCTCTCTCTCTCTCTCTCTCTGACTAATGTTTTTTTTTTTTTACCTCCACAGCTAGTGTAATATTCATCTTGTCATGACTTTTATACTGATACTAATTAATATTTTACTGATATAATAAAATATAAATTATCAGTGTATGTAGGTAATTTATTTTGGTAGTATTATAATTCACATCAATCTATTTCACTAGTTCATTCACAATGGTTTCCAAACTGAGGCACAATCATACTCTTATCAGTGTGTCTAAGTGCTTTCTACTTTACTCATCATCAAATTTTAGATGTTCTTTACACAGAGCATCACACACCTCCCTATCGTGTAGCTTCTTATTTATTTCACTTACCCCTCTTCTACTTTTATACCTCCTTATTTATTTTTTGTAGATTTTTTGAAATATTTATTATTATTATTATTATTATTATTATTATTATTATTATTATTATTATTATTATTATTATTATTATTATTTCATTTTATTTTTTTTTACATTAATTGTTTCTTTGGGGTGATCAACTTTATGCCTTTGCCAAGCCAAAAGGGCTGTGCTCTATGCCATCCTTAGATATCTGATCCATAACTTAGTGTTGACAGAAGACTCCTTTTCATAGCTTTACTGTGTTCCTATGACACCACAACTTTTCACAGCTCTAATTTCTCCATCCATCTTGCCAAATTTATACAACTTGATCCCCAGATGCTAAACCCCTTCATTTCTTCCATTTCCTCTCTCATGTTCTCACAATTTCATATGGTTGGTATAATCATCCTATACACTTTTGTATTTCCCTTTTCTCACAAACAGTAAATATTTGTTGTATTGCCATTATTTTATAAAAAAAAAATTTGTCTTTCATTAGTACACACACACACACACACACACACACACACACACACACACACACACACACACACACACACACACACACATTATTTAATAGATAGGGCAATCAACTTCTAATTGTTTCTTTTATTTTTAATTTACATTTGTGAAGTTCTTTTCAGGGATGTTACTTTATATGACTATTTGTAGGGAAGTGTAGTCTTTTTTATTAACAGTTATGTCTGTCATTCATGTGTCATGGTGAAGACTGGAATTTCAACTAGATTGTATTTTCCAGAGTAGTTGGTGTATGGTGATGCCACTGCCAACATATATGCAGCCATTTCTTCTGTGATGATCCTGTGTGCACTACTGGCTCTGTTCATCATTCAAGCCTTCAAGGAATGTTCAGCCAATTGTGCCAAGTAAGACCAGGTTTGTAAGTCGTCTTCATGTCCAGCAATGGGTACTCCAATTTGAGTGTTGTATTTCACAACTTTTATGTTTGTGTATGGTTTCCTGTTATTTATATGTATACAGTACTAGTCAAAAGTATACAGACCCTACTTTCCCACTTATCTTGTCAATAAATACGTTGAGGAACATATATGAATGAATGTGTTTAGTTTACATTTTAATATTTGGTAGATTGCCTTTTTTTTTATCTTTATGCTCTCAAGATGCCTAAGAAGTGACAGAGCAAGGTTCTTGAGTGCATCAGGTGAGATATTGTACCAGTACTCATGAATGGCTGCCTCAAGCTTGGGTACTGAACTGACATCCTTTCCCTGTAAATCTCTCCTGATAATGTGCTGCAAGTTTTCAATAGGATTAAAATCTGGGCTATTGCCCGACCAGTCCTTTATAAAGGGTACCATGCAGTCTTTGAGCCACTGGACCACAGATTTTGGTATGTGGGCAGGGGCACCATTTTTGTTGGAAGATGCTGGTCTTGGTGAGCTCAAAAGAATCAGGCAGATAGATGATCACACAGCAGCTTCAGGTAGACATGATGGGTAACAGTGATGTTCTTTGGAAGAGCAAGAAGTTTCCCCAGACGCCTCCCAGTAAAGCAACTTCACATCACATGTGAGTCTAGATGTTTTACAGTGCTTTGCACATAACGAGGGTTAAGGGGGTTGCTGCCTTTTCCCTGGTACATTCCTGCTCCATGGTTGCATGTAATGTCAAATGTAGCCTCATCTGACCAGGCAATGAGAACCAGTCCTCCTCACTCCAGGCAAGATATTTCATGCAAAAAGCAACCCTGCAATCTCTCTGTGCATTTCACAGAAGAGGTCTCTTCCTTGGTGTGTGGCTTGTGTACGAGTAACTTAACTTCAGTACATGACATGACATGGTACACACAGAAGTCTCCCCAAACACTTCAGGGTTGCTCTCCTTCAAAGATCTTGCTGTTGTTCATGGATTTGACTCTAAGGTATGCTCTATGATGTTTGAAACCCTTTGAGAATTCTTCCTAGGACCTCCTGCTCTACATTTCTGGGATAGTGTCTCCAGCCCTCCTCCCTCCTAAAATTGCCTCATGTATGTCTTGACTTTGGACTTGGCCACATTCAACAATTTACTGGTTTCTTTAGTTCCATGGTTTGCCTTCTTTAGTCCAATGATTGGGCAATTATTTTAGTCGGTTCCTTTGTAGGTGACATGGCAATGATACTGTAGCAAATAATCTAGTCAGCCATAGAAACATCCCATTTTCTCTCATATTCAGGGTACACTAAAACTTACGCGCTTCTCAGAACCAGTAATGTAAACACAAGTCACCGCTCCAAGCACTCCGTTTTCTCTTATATGTTTTCAGCCTCCCGTTCTCTTTCTACTGCACAGATTTTTCGTCTTTCATCTCTTCTTCCTCATTTTTTTATACATACACATTCTGTGCACGCTTTTCGACACATACGTTACACGTCTTTTCTATACATCATATTACTCCTTTCTTCACACAGACATACACACACACATTCACTCTCTTTGTCCATATCTTTATGTAAATCATTTTTTATGTTCAGTATTTCTTGTGTACATGTTCATGTTTTTGTTAAATAAAGTTAGAGAGAGTTTAACCAGTCTAACAAGTGGCTATAAATACAACCTTAGCTGGTGAACAAAAAGAGTTAAGAGATTAAAGGACTTGCAACTGCTGACGGTTACCTGTCGGTTTTCTCTTCTCTATCTCTGGCGAGTTAAGAGATTAAAGGACTTGCAACTGCTGACGGTTACCTGTCGGTTTTCTCTTCTCACATTCCTGGCGGCTTCCACCTAGATCACTAGAAATGGTGACTCGGAGTTAGACCGTAGTGGCCAGCTCCACCAATGCTGTGTCCCAGGTTCTTTAGCACTATAGCGTCGCCACAGCTATAGGTACCTCGCCCAGGTCAGCCCCCGCCTGACACGGACCACCACGGCCAAACCGCCACTCAGCCTGGCCCAGCCGTGACCCACCGACGCCACCCAGCCCGGCCAGCCGCCACGTGACACACACACACCGTCACCCAGCCCGGCAGCCGTGGTCACCGCCGCTGCCTCACCAGTCACCAGCCACCCTCTCTCGCAGCTGTGACTCACCACGCCTCGCCAGCCACCCAGGCCACTGAGGCCACGCTCACCTGCCGCCTCACCACCGCCACCAGGTCACTCCCTCTCCTGCTGCCGTGACCCACCGCGCCAACTCCACCTGCTGCCTGGTCACCTGCCACCCCTGCTACACCTGCTGCCCAGCCTCCATCACCACCACAGCAGCAGCAACACCTCTCCGGCTCACCACGCACGGTCACCGCCACCCGGCCGTGACTCCACTGGCCCTGATTTCGCTTCTCTACAACAGGGCGGCGCCCCCTGCACCGGTACTCCCGTCTTCCGCTCTACAACAGGGCGGCGTTCCCTGCAACGTTCCCCCACCAATGTGTTAGTACTCCCGACCGTCCCTCCCCTCTCCCCCGTCGTCCACCCTCCCCCTGTGTGTGTTAACCCCTGCCCCTAGAAAACTCCCTAGTGTGCATCAGCGCGTACCAACCCCCGTGTGCCAGACACCAACACCTACACACACACACACACACACACAGACTACACACTTCGTTCACGGCAGTGCGTTCCAAGCCGTAAGTGCGAGTGTGGTAAAGTACGTGCCTAGGACCATCACTGCACAGTGGCGCCCAGCAGGCGTCCCTTGCCACCTCTCACTGGCACCTGGCGCCGGAGGAGCCCGCGCCTCGCCGACAGGCGTCACTACACCCTGCTCCACGACTCACATAACAAGCCACCAGGCCCCATCGCACGCCGGCAACAAGAAACGGCCATGGCTCCACCGGACACCGCCTCCCCAGCTCCCCCCTTCAGGGCTCCAGCCTTCAACAGCCACGACCCCAACATGTGGTTTACCATCTTGGAGCTTAACTTCAAGGCAAACAACATCACTGAGGCCTTGAGACAGTTCACTCACGCCTGCACTCTCCTGCCACCCGAGGTCCTCTTGCAAGTCTCGGACGCCATCGCGAAAGCCCCCTCTTCGGACAATCCCTACGACGACCTCAAGCAAGCCGTCCTCAAACGCCTTGCGTCGTCGGTGTCGACACGCTTGCAAGAGCTACTAAAGAAGGAGGAGCTGGGGAATGAAAAGCCATCGGACCTGCTTAGGCGGATGAAGAGGTTGTTGGGCGATCAGCCCAACACAATGGACAAGACCATGTTCGCCCACCTCTTTTATCAGCGACTTCCTCCAGCACTACAGAGCAGCTTATTCAGCGTGAAAGATAAGCTCGACCTAGCAGACCTCGCGCAGCTGGCTGACGACTATATGTCGACAGTTCCGTCGGCAATGCCACCGTCTTCAGTCGCCACTGTCACTGACACAGCAGACGTCCAGCAACTCACCCACATTGTGTCGCAGCTGGCCCTGCAGGTCAGCGCGATGCAGGAACAACTAAATACCCGCCAGCGTCGCCGCCCACCGTCACCTCGACGCCCTCGCTACCGCTCTCGGTCGCGTAGCACTACACGCACCCCGGGCGTCTGCTACTACCACAGCAGGTTCGGTAGCGAGGCCATTAAGTGCACCCAACCCTGCACTTCCAACACCACCCCGGCGTCAAACTAAACGGGCGGACGTTCATGGCGCGTACGATCCGCCAGCCCAAGTCACAGCTACTTCACGTCTACGACCGACGCACCGGAATTAAGTTCCTCGTCGACACCGGCGCCGAGGTCAGTGTCCTGCCTGCCACAGACAGCCAGAAGAGGTTGCCTGTAACCACGCACCTCTATGCAGCCAACGCCTCGAAAATCCCTGTGTACGCGCGGCAGACACTACACCTCGAACTCAACCTCCGCCGCTCCTTCGACTGGACCTTTTACGTGGCAGCTGTGACCCAACCCATCCTAGGCGCCGATTTCCTACGCCACCACGACCTCTTAGTCGACTTGAAGCACGGCACGCTGCTGGATCGTCTCACTTCCCTGCGGACCCGTGGCCGAACGGCACCTGGCGAGAGCACCGGAATCTCCGCAGTCTGCCGAGATAACCCCTTCGCCGCCATCCTCAAGGGTTTCCCAACACTAACACAGCCATACTCAGCCACGCAGCCAGTGAAACATCACGTCCTGCACTACATAGAGACCACCGGACCACCTGTTTTCGCCAAGGCTCGTCGCTTAGCACCAGAACGCTACAAACAGGTCAGGGCCGAGTTTGAGTCTCTGATGCAGCAAGGCATCATCCGCCCAAGCTCCAGCAACTGGTCGTCTGCGCTTCACGTCGTCCCCAAGAAAAACGGTGACATACGCCCTTGCGGGGACTACAGAGCCCTAAACTCCCGCACCGAGATGGACAGGTATCCAGTGCCTAACATTCAGGAGTTTTCCTCACAACTGCACGGCTCTACAATTTTCTCCAGGATCGACCTCGTAAAGGCTTTCCATCAGATCCCCATCAACCCTGAGGACATCCCGAAGATGGCCATAATCACGCCCTTCGGACTATATGAATACACTAGGATGCCCTTCGGTCTCAAGAACGCTGCTCAAACATTCCAGCGCTTCATGGACGAAGTTTTGCGAGGACTGCAGTTCTGCTTCACTTACGTCGACGACATTCTTGTTGCCAGCCCAGACGACGCTGCTCATCGCCAACACCTCGAGCAAGTCTTCACTCGTCTGAAGGACTACGGCATCCAGGTCAACGCCGACAAGTCCGTGTTCGGCGTGCCTTCAGTTGACTTCCTCAGCCACACTGTGTCCTCCTCAGGCTTCACCTCAACTGCAAGTCGCTGTACTGCCATCCAGAATTTCCCGAAGCCAACAACTCAGCGCCAGTTGAAGCAGTTCCTCGGGATGCTGAACTATTACAACAGGTTCATTCCCCGATGCGCGCTCCTCCTCCAGCCTCTCTACGCCTTAGTGAAGCCAGCCAAACGAGGCCAGTCCGTCACCCTTGCCTGGACGCCCGCAGCTGAGGACGCCTTCCTCGCTGCCCGGAAGGCGCTCACATCCACAGCGCTCAGTTTCCCTGCCCCAGACGCCCCTACTTCCATCGCCACAGACGCCTCAGACACCGGAGTTGGAGCAGTGCTACAGCAACACATCGACGGTGCCTGGAAACCCGTCGCCTTCTTCTCCAAGAAACTCAACACTGCCGAGAAGAAGTACAGCGCCTTTGACAAAGAGCTCCTCGCCATCTACAAGGCATTGAAGCACTTCCAGTACTTTGTCGAAGGACGTCAGTTTCATATCTACACTGACCACAAGCCGCTGACGAGCACCTTCATCAAGAACAAGTCATCCTACTCACCACGTCAACTGCGCCACGTAGACTTCATCTCTCAGTTCACCACGGACCTCCGTTACGTGAAAAGTGAAGATAACGCCCCAGCCGATGCCCTGTCACGCAACATCTGTGCCACATCTACCTCTCTCATCGATTACGCCGCCATTGCCGCCGATCAGGCCGACGACGCCGAGCTGCAGCAACTAAAAGAAAACACTGCACTACAGATGAAGAGAGTACAGCTACCAGGCAATCAAGTGCACATCTACGCTGACGTCTCGACCAACACCGTCAGACCATACCTGCCTCAACGGCACAGGTATCCACTCTTCCGTCAGCTGCACGACCTCTCACATCCTGGCATCAGAGCTTCACAACACATGATGACGTCCCGATTCATCTGGACCGCCATCAACAAGGACGTGAGAGACTGGACACGTAGGTGCACCACCTGTCAGGCCTCCAAGGTGACGCGACACACACGCTCCCCTACAGCCACCTTTACGCCAGTCTCCACACGCTTCGAACACGTCCATATCGACCTCGTTGGCCCTCTTCCTTACTCCGACGGCTACCGCTACATCCTCACCTGTGTCGACCGCTTCACTCGCTGGCCAGAAGCTGCACCACTGACTGACATCTCCACTGACACCGTTGCACGTGCCTTTATCAGCACGTGGATCTCACGCTTCGGTGTTCCTGTCAGCCTCACTTCTGACCGCGGCGGCCAGTTTGAGTCCAGTGTCTGGAACAAACTGATGACACTACTCGGCATTCGACGATACAGGACTGCCAGCTACCATCCTCAGGCCAACACTACAGTGGAACGTTTCCACCGCCAGCTGAAGTCGTCACTGATGGCCTCCAGCGACCAACTCGAGAAGTGGAACGCCACCTTACCCCTCGTCCTCCTCGGCATCCGGACGTCCCTCAAGCAGGACCTTCACCACTCTTCTGCCGAGCTCGTATACGGCACCACTCTTCGACTCCCTGGCGAGCTCCTTACCAGCTCACCCGACGCCGGCCCCTGCAGCGTCCAAGACTTCGCCAGCAGTCTTAAGGAGTCGATGAGAAGCCTGCAGCCGGTGCAACCTCGCACGCACCCCGCCAAGACCTTCGTCAGCCAGGACCTCGAAGACTGCACACACGTCTTCGTCAGGGTTGACGCTGTCCGTAAACCACTACAGCGCCCCTACGAAGGCCCCTTCGAGGTCCTCCGCAGGACGAGGAAAAACATCACCATCAACAGAAACGGCTCTTCCGACGTCATAGCCATAGACCGAGTCAAGCCCGCCTACATCCTGCACACCCCGACGGCACCTCACGACCCGACATCGCCGGCCACGCCTTCAGCACCACGCGCCACAGCTAAGCAGCACGTATCGTTCGTCGTGCCTCCTCACTCGGGGGAAGTTATGTAGCAAATAATCTAGTCAGCCATAGAAACATCCCATTTTCTCTCATATTCAGGGTACACTAAAACTTACGCGCTTCTCAGAACCAGTAATGTAAACACAAGTCACCGCTCCAAGCACTCCGTTTTCTCTTATATGTTTTCAGCCTCCCGTTCTCTTTCTACTGCACAGATTTTTCGTCTTTCATCTCTTCTTCCTCATTTTTTTATACATACACATTCTGTGCACGCTTTTCGACACATACGTTACACGTCTTTTCTATACATCATATTACTCCTTTCTTCACACAGACATACACACACACATTCACTCTCTTTGTCCATATCTTTATGTAAATCATTTTTTATGTTCAGTATTTCTTGTGTACATGTTCATGTTTTTGTTAAATAAAGTTAGAGAGAGTTTAACCAGTCTAACAAGTGGCTATAAATACAACCTTAGCTGGTGAACAAAAAGAGTTAAGAGATTAAAGGACTTGCAACTGCTGACGGTTACCTGTCGGTTTTCTCTTCTCTATCTCTGGCGAGTTAAGAGATTAAAGGACTTGCAACTGCTGACGGTTACCTGTCGGTTTTCTCTTCTCATATTCCTGGCGGCTTCCACCTAGATCACTAGAATACAGCCCTTAAAGAAATCAAGAAAATCAGTGCGAAAAAAGGCAAGGTCCCAAAGAGGGAGGGTACCTAAGCATCCATTCCCCACAGTGGCGTAAGTGCTTTAGGCTGAGTTATCTCTACTGCTTCACTCTGCTGGCCCAGTGTGATGGCGGGAAGTTGCCAGTTACTTAGTATGTACATAACTTTATCTTGGAGAACACCATCTTTTTTTTTGCCGTAAGAATGCCACTCCAAGGGATAGGGGCCACATACTTTTGACTTGCAGTGTAGATCATTAGCTATATTTTCAAGTATGCAGTGTTGGATTATATTCACATACATGGAATGTTATGTGAGGCTGTGCAACAGATTATATTTGTTGTCCTTTGCTTTGATTCTGTGTTTGTACAAGATGCAAACTAGAATTCATTGTGGGGACAAATACATGTATAGTGAAGGATATTTTGAGAGAAGGTATATGTGCTACCTTAGGACACCTTATAGGTTAAATATCTCAGCTGTAGGAAGATACACCATAGTTATAGGAGAAGAGAGAATGGAGGAGATAAATGAAATATTTGAGGAGAGTGTTGTGTAGCTAAATATAGTAGGATGGATGAAGAAATGAGAGTTGTGAATGGTAGGATCACTTAAAGGGGATATAAAAGGAAATGTGTCTGTGGATGTGAAGAGAGGGCTAAGGAATAGTATTTTACCAACTCTCACATTTATCAGAGACAAAGATGTGGAATGGAGTACCTGAGTCAAGAGTTTGTGTCATAGAAATGAGTTATTTGAGATGGGCTTGTGGAGTGACAAGATAAGAGGGTGAGAGCAAGGAAAATGTATGCGAGAGGTATGGTTTGAGCATCTGTGCAAATGAAGTGAAATATGGGGTGATAGAATGGGTGAAAAGAAATACTATAATATGGTTTGATTATATTGAGAGGATGAATAATGGAGAGTGTATAGAAAGTTTGTGTGAATGAAATAGAAAGTCTTAGCAGGATAGAAAGGTTGCTTAGAAGGTAGAAGGATAGGGTAAAGGAGTACATGTGTGAAAGGGGTTTGTAGAGGCTGAATGCTTGGAACAAGTAGGAGAAATGATGTGTTTAGGTAGGGAGAGGTAAAGGGTAAAGGATGCTAAAGAGTAGAGTGCATTTGTGAAAGAGCTGCTATGTTCTGTTTATTCCTTGTTTGGTATTACAATCTAAATGACTTTTGTAACCTCATTGTAATGACTATAGGAGCTTGAGGCAGCTATCTCGCTGTTCTTTATAAAAAAGTTTTCTATGTTTTGTGGTTTACTTGTTATGTAATGGCTCTTTTAGCATTGGGTAGTAAAATGATGATGGATCACAAACAAGTTGAATTTTCAAGTCAAAGATGAGTTATAAATAGTGCTGCTTTTTATTGCTGTTTTCATAGAATTGACAAGCTATTGTAAATGGAGAAAAAAAGGCATGTGATGTAAATAAATATTTCTGCTGAACACAGTGGTATATTTTATATATTTAATAAAATGGAAAAGAAGGAAGGGAGGGTAGTAACTTTTAACAAGATTGGACTAGTCTAAAGTTATTCTGCAGTATGAGGTGATAGACAGCCAAATGTAATGTAGAATTCAGCTTTATTGTGAATCTAAGTACACCCTTCTGTTCAGGAAAAAATTATTCCAGCACCTGCCACACCTTTTGCTCATGGCAGCTGGTCAATTTGATGAAAAAATCAGAAAAATGTGTAATTATTTGTGATTCCATCTTTGACATTAGCTTGCATTATTACATACATTTATTAGTTATATATTTTCAACACATTAGTAATTCACCACTACTGTCCAGTGATGAAAAAGCCATGTTAGTAAACATGGATGAACTACAGAGAACAGAAGCCAAACTTGTGGAGTGGGCAGCTTTAGGGTAAGCAAGAGACAAGTTGCCTTAGCATGTGATGCAGTTAACAATGTTACTAAAGTAAATTAGGCTCCAATTACAAGCTAAGCATGAACAGACTGTTATTGTAGAGATAATGTTATTGCAGAGATAGTGGCTGAACATGCAAGAATAAAGCGTTTTGATTGGAAGAGGTGGAAGCTCTTCTGCTGACACCGCCACCTCTGTGGATGGTCTCAGATGAAGTAAAGTGTGAAGAGAGTTGGTTTGGTGCAATTTTTGTTTGTTAGCAGGCAGGTTTGGTCCAAAATAAGCCTTGAGTATAAGGATTGCCTTGTAGGAGAACCCTGTATATGCAACACTTGCTGTCTGTGAACCATTCATTAAGTCCTAGGTCCAATAGGTGTAAATAGCACTATTGATTTAACTACTAAATACCCATGTAAACTAAATATAATTAATTGTACTCGTATACATACAGGAGCTCATATGTGTGAGGTGCCCCATAAATTTAGTCTAATTATGAGCCAGATATGTCTAACTACTATTTCTACCTTGGCAAAAAAAAAAAAAAAAAAAAGTTGAAAACTACCAGCTTTATTATTTATTGTAAATGATCATATTAGATGAAAGTTCAGTAATACAGATTGACCATGACTAATCTGGCACTGCTTTTTTGGTTTGTATAATTTTAAATTTCCCAGGTTGTTACACCAATGTGCTGTTGATGCTGTTTGTTAGATTTGTTGGAATGATGATAAAATGTATTGAAATTTTGTCTTGGTGTACATCAAGTTGGGAAAAAGGTCTGAGGAAGCAGTGTAATAGTGAAACAGAAGCAGTACAAGAATAACCAAAGCAAGAGGTGAATGATCCAAGAAGTGTTACAAAACAAAATAGGTTGCAGGAAGGAGCAGCTACTTGCTGCATAAACAGCTGGCATAATTTCCAAACACATGGAGGCCATTCCAGTTATTATTAAACCTGCTCGGTTTTAGCTTCAGCCATGGCTCCACTGAATAAAGGAGAATACTTCCCATTGTGTATATTGTACATTATCCATAAAAGATACTCGTAAAATTTGGTGTGTCTTGTGAAGCTTGTGTGAATTGTGCAGTGTTTGCTTTTTTGACTGACACAAAGAACAGTTGTTTCCATTAAATAGAAATTTCTCATTTCTTTGTTAACAGTTTCAGCCATAAATGAAATATCAGTATTGTTATTGGCAGAAAAAAGTGGTGTCAGTACAACCCCACTTTATTGTTAATGAATTTGTACTGATTTATGGTGTATTTTAAAGGCAGGATGAGGTGGTTAGCTGTTGGGCTAACTCTTTGTAATCCAGCACCTTACAGGTTCCAGTGATGCCAGATTAGTGATGGGCAACCTGTATTTCAAAATGAAGAAAATTACATTCTATATTATTGGTATTACTGAAAATATTTTTTCATAATTTGTATGTATGAGGATTGTATGAGAAGGCTATATTGCCAGAATCTTTCATCTGTTCAATATGTTATTCTTGTACTTCAGGATCAGTCTGAAATGAAAGCAACACCTAAGTTGTTATTGCACTACTGATGTAATTTTTTTTACCATTGCCCAATGCAAATGTGTATATACTGTTAAAAGGATATTTTTGTGCATTAGTCATGTGAACTTCATTGTCTATTCTTTCATCTGTTGAAACCCATTGCTGAATAATGTATTTCATTAAGTTGATCTAGAGGCCAAGGTATCATACTTCAAATATTACTAATTACCTTACCAGCAACTAACATTGCCCTCCCTAAGGATTCCTATATGACTAACTTAAACTTCTTTCTGCAGGCATGTACTGCCAATTGTGTTGAGATGAAAGGTCAAGCAGCAAGCAGGAGACCGAAGGCATTAGAATGTACACTTGTGACCACTGTGGAAGATATTCTTTGGTTGGGCTGCTGCTAACAAACATCCTCTCCTGTGCTGGCAACAGAAGAATGAGGAGCATCTGCAGAGTTCACTTGTAAAGGTGCATTTTCATAAGAGTGGACTTATGAGAGTCTAAGGAAAATATATGGTAGTCTGTTCACTGGAAGCTGAGGCAAGCAAGCTGTGTGAGCACTGATTGACTACTGTTATGTATATAAAATCACAACTGTTCTGCTGTTTTTAATGTGTTTATATATTTAGGTTGCAGTTAGTGTCATTATGTAAATATTACTACTAGAATGGGAATAATTATAACATTCAAGCTGGTGTTAAGTAATAAATTGGTACACAAAATACATGCATTGCTGATCTGTGAAGTACATAAGATAAGCAGCACTGCTGCTACACAGCCACCACTTAAGTACACAATGCCTCTTATTTGTTTAAACTGTATAACAATAATTCAACTGTAATAATAATGCTACCAAAACTGAGGAGGTAATGTATGGTGACTAATTCCAACTCATGACTCATGTACTTCTCAGCAGTGTCAGCAATATATTCATTGAGGTTTTGTGTATTATTAATTCTGTTTCTTTTTACAGGCTTGTATGTCATGATTACTAAGTATAGATTTGATTTGACATGATAAAATGCTGCAACTACAACTTTACATAAGGTTTATAAACCATAGTTAAAACAATAAAAGCTACAGGTTTATATATATATATATATATATATATATATATATATATATATATATATATATATATATATATATATATATATATATATATATATATATATATATATATATGCTTCTAGTAGGCAGGCAGTGCTTAGCCTAGTTACACATGGGTTACTTATCCATTACAGCTTGCAGCTAACAGAGAATGGAGAAGCATTTTTGGTGTGTAAGAATTTGGGCGTTATGAGTGCAGGAGAAACGTGGAATGTACACTGAATGGATTAAGATTGACATTTGTGGCTGGTGTCTTCCAAGCAAGGACCTTGAGTTGTCAAACATAGTCAGTGAATGCCAATCTTGCATCATGGTGGCTCATATTATTTGGCGAGTGCATTTTGTTATGGACTCTCAGCTAACATAAAAAATGGGCTAGGACAAATTTAATTATTGGCATTGCAAGACCATCAATCTTCCTCATTCACACCTATAGTATCAGTAGCAAGTGTTAATTACCAATATCAGTATTCATTGTCTCTTTGGTGATGTGTAAATTGGCTCTGTTTTCAGAGCGAAATTCATTTTACTCCATGCTGTAGTGTTTGTAGTGACAAGTGGTAGGCAGAGAGACTCACGGTGCTATCATTCAATCATAGATCTTCACATGTCAGGCAGGCTCAAATGGTGTTGATGTAGCAAAACGTGTATTAGAAAACTTGAAACATGCAGAACGTTATAAGAAAATTTGCCAGGGGAGGCAGGAAATAATTGCCTTTTCACAACTATGGTTGTGACATCCACTATTATTATTACCCATCAGTTTCTAGCTTCTCTATGAAAACAGTTGGACTCTAATCCAATTCTTGTGGCAAGGCAGCTGGAGGTAAGCAGTGAGGATGCCACCATGGCTGTGAAAAGATGGTTCTTCATTGCCTGTCTTAACAGATTTTTGTGCAAGGTTTCAAACATTCCACATTTCCTAATTGACATTTGCTATAACCATTCAAGTTCAACATGTGAAAATCTGACATTGGTATCACCTTGACTTGCCTGCCTCACACTCATCACATATTTGCTAAAGATATAATGAATACTGACAATGACAAGTGTTATTTAATTAACACTTGTCATTGTTGCTGTGGTCAAGAGTGAGGAGGAGAAATGCATTTCAGATGCTGCTAAGTCGATTAGTTCCAGCCCCATTCTTCATACTTGCTGAGAAGCCTTAAGCCATAACATACTCTGCAAGTAGAGTGTTTGCCATGCTGCCACAACAGAAGATTGGGGTGAGCTGACTGTACTCATCTTTCACCTGTGAGGAGTAAACATTTGTACAGTCAGTGACAGACATTATTAGAACTCCTGCCAACGTGAGCATCACATTGCACAAACTGGCAACTTGCTTCTCCTCGGTCTGAAAAAATCTGCTAGGATAAAATAACTACATGGCAGCTTATGTTTTTGAAAGCATAATAGAATAATGGCTTCAGTGTTGGAGATAGTCTTTGCTTTGTTTGATGTTACAAACATTTTGAGGCATACCATCACCATGTTTATTTGTGGTGAGGCACATCCCTCATTGCTCCATTTCTTCAACTAAGGCTTATTTTCTTTATTCATTTTGCCATTCTAGTTAAACTCTCATACTATGTAATCATGACCTGTACATTTTCCAGGCATCATACATCACCTCACTTTGCCATTTCATTAGCTGAAGCAAGGAGTGGTCACAAGAGATAAGGTTAGTTATTTCAGTATCTTCAACACTGAATCCATATTGTTCTGTGCTTTCAAAAACATATGAGGGGCTAACCTAGGTTGCCATGTAGTTATTTTCTCTTAGCAGATTTTTGCTGAGCAAGGAGGAGCAAACTGCCAGTTTGTGCAATGAGACACATGTCAGCAGATGATGGGTATTGTTAATGTATGCTGATGGGATTTGGAAAGCCCCTTCCTCTACCCCATTTTGGCAGGGCAGGTGATTGGTAATTTCTGTTTTCTGTATTTGACCCTTTGGGAAATCTCTGAAAGCAGTTATTTTTACATAATTGCACCTTGCATGGGTTTGGAGTGTGCCACATCTCTAATGGTGGGGTATTATAGCAATGTCTTGTTAACAATCACTTCACTTATTTGTTCCCTACACAAGATATTTTCATTCTTCATTAGCTTCATGAGCTGTTAGCATTGTCCCAACCTGATTTTCAAAGATATAATTAGGAAAACAATGTGAGTCTCACAAAGTAAAAAAATCTTTCAGAAAAGTTTGGAAGCAAAAAAACCTGTGTATATATACTCAAGCCAATGATAAAAAAAAAAAAAAAAACATGTATCAGGAATTCAGTATCTATTATCACTTTGAGCAGAAATGTAAAAAAAGGTAAAATATGGCAAAAATTATGTTGTTATTTTGTTTGCATTAACTGTGTTGCTGAAACATAACTCATATTTCTGATAGAAATATAAAAAAAAAAAAAACTGACCTGGTGAAATGGCTCTAGAGGTTTGCTAGATGCACCACGATGAAATTACATAATGAACATGAAGTCTTGGAACACTGCAGGATCTTGAGACGATTGGTATGGAAGGAGATACATCATATAGCTCTGTTTTGCTTAGTGTACCATAAAGAGTATCTTTCCATTTCTTATCAGTAATGTACCTAATTGTTTTTGTACCTAATTGTTTCAGAAAACTTTTGCACTATTTTATTGGTTATTATCTTGTTTCATTTTAAGACCTGTAACTAAAGTGATGAACAAAGAGGGGGCTAACAAATGGAGGGCTTTGGTCTAATATGAATGTATATATTTATCCATTGCTTGTGATATCACGGAGTTTTGTTTCCACGCTTTTTTTCTAAAGGGTTAGTAATTATATTATTGAAGTTTTCTAATATTTTTGAATATTGGCTAGGGGTGATGATGCTAACACCTCACAAGGAGAGTGAAATCTTGTGGAAGTACTTTGAAAAAAAGATGAGGAGTTGCTTGCCTTTCCATGCACCATTCAGATTCTCCATCTCCGGCTAGATGTGAGGGACACCCAGAATCATGTGTGTCCTAGTATGTAAATGTATGTTTGTATATGATTTGTTTCAGTGTTTTTTCTGAAGGAGTAGTACTTTGAAATTACTATTGTTCTTGTATTGATATTTTTAGATATGGTCAAAGGGCAAGGCTAGTAATGTGACTGAAAATCAATCACCTGAGGCAGGGCTTCCAGATCAGCTTCGTGTAGGGTGACTAATTTTGTTTTCCATAACTGGCTCTTCCCCATGATGTGGACTAATACTTGAGGGAAAGATAAAAACAAATGAGTCTCATTATGTGTAAATCAATCAATCAATCTGTGTGTGTGTGTGTGTGTGTGTGTGTGTGTGTGTGTGTGTGTGTGTGTGTGTGTGTTGGGGGGGTGCAGCAGGAAGACTTGTCCTAGGAGCCCCCATATTTTTCTCCAGGGCACTCAGTGCACTTTTCATCCTCAGCAGCCAGCATTATAGCTGGCTCCGCAGGTATGGTTACTTCCCTCTAAAAGTGCTTTTGTACTAAGAAACCATCTTATATGGCTGAAAAGTAACATATTATTGAACTCAAAACTTCCATCAAAACTCAGGACGTTCCAGCAATGCCAGACCACTGCCGCGATCAAAACAAACCTTCTGCACTAAATCAAATTGTTACAACCTCTATACAACAATATTTCTGCGTGTGGGTTTTTTTTCTCGGAAACAACATGGTTGTAACAAGAAACAACATTGAACGGACCTATGCCAGAGGCACAACTGCCCAAACAACACGGAGAGACATCAACCCAATATACAGGACCACCACACCCACCTGCACCCAGCTCAAGTAGATTTGCCCAGATGGCCACATCAGCCCAGCACACAGGATTACCAAATCCACCATCATCCCTAAGTATTCTCAGTTCAATACAAGCTGATATCACCACACTGTCCGAAGAAGGTAAAGTGATTGTGAACACTATTGTGAAGGCCCTTCAGGCCCTACTGGAAGACAAAGATCAGAAAATAGATACACTACAGAGGAAAGTTAATGATTTAGAAGACAAAGTTAATTAATTAGAAGACCAAATTAATGATGTGAATCAGTGAGCGCAGGGACACCATTATAGTTAGTGGACCATCTTTGCCAAGGGAAATTCATAATGAAAACTCTACTGAGGTTATTGTAAATGCCATCAAAGACAATCTAAAGATAAACATACAACCTGTTGATATTAATGTTGCCCATAGAATAGGAAATAAGTCAAAGCAAAACTCAAACAATCCAATAATAGTAAAACTGCATAGTAGACAAAAAAAAAGATGACATAATAAGTGCCTGTATTGCCTTAAAACCAAATATATATGTTAATGAAAGCCTCACCCCAAAAAGACTTGCCCTATTCAAAACCATATGGAACATTTGGAAGGCAAACATACAACTCTTTCAACAATGCTACACAAAAGATGGGAAGATATATATCAAGCTAAAATGCTCAAATAAAAAAATGTATAGTGATTAATGAACAAACCTTAAAGTTTTCTAGACATGTACCCTGCCTTGGGAAACAATACCTAGTTGTTGACCTATGATGACTACCTTTATTTTTTATGTTTATTCTTTGTTTATTCTTACATTTACCTCTACATTATATTTCGTAGCTAACAGCAGTCACCTACCTTTCTAATTTTACACTTGCCTACATGAATTATCTTTAATAAACATTCCACACCTCGTCTTATCTTCCCTTTCCTTTTTATTACTTTTTCACCATCTTAATTTTCCTCACTTTAAAAATTCTACTCATTTATCTAGACCCATAATGCTATGCTTCAACCTACTGCTCTTTCTAATGTTATACTACCCTTACTTTATTTCACAATCAAACCTTTTCTATCTTAATCTATCTATAATTTAACTAACCTAACCTTTCCTTACCTAACCTTAGTTCAAGCTATCCTTTCTTACTAACTCCAACAAATTGTTCTCCCTAACGCAACTCTACCCTTACTTTATTCACTGCCTAACTTTATCTATCTAAATTTATCAACGATTCACCTACCATAGGTAACCTACCATTAACCTAACCATTCTATAAGCTCATATTACCATAGCAAGCCTTACTTCATTTATACACTTCACCTGTTATTATTTTCTCACCCTAATTTACCTTACCTTACCCCAACTCTAAGTCTGAATCACCTAACTCAATCAACCGTTCCTTACTCTTATGACTTTATCATCAAACTGTATACTTAGTAATGACCTTTATGTAAAAATAATGGAATCTCTGCAATATATTTTACTCCTGGGTTATTGGTTCACTGCTCTCCTGGAAGGCTTACTATATTGTGTTGTCATTATTTTGCTTTATCTTACTGTACCAGCTAGATAATCTCTCACTTTGATTACATCTCATATACCTCATACTTAATCTACTAAAGCCCAAATATTATTTGTGTGTATACTGGTATGTGTGTGTGTGTATGTATGTATATGTACGTGTATATGTTATATATATATATATATATATATATATATATATATATATATATATATATATATATATATATATATATATATATATATATATATATATATATATATATATATATATATATATATATATATATATATATATGTTACGGCCATTTTGGAAAATTGGTCGTTTTACAAAATTGCCGGTCATTATGCAAAAAGACCAAATTCGTGGTCACATTGCAAAATGACCTAAATTTCTCAACATTTTGCAAAACGACCAAGATTTTGGTCAGTTTACAAAATAAACAGTATTTTTGTTGGTCCGTTTACAAAATCTCCATACAGTAAGCAGCCAGATGGAAAAAAAAGCGAGGGAATGATAAAACGTTACAGTTGCAGTACATAACCAATGAGTATGGTTAACTGTCCTTATTTTAGGTTCAGCTAATCATCTCACACACACACACACACACACACAAAGTTCGAACCACTTCTTTTTGAACACACACACACACACACAAAAATACCCGCTTTCACTCCGGAATTGGAAGGACACCATATGAGGCCATGTATGGACAGAAGGCTCGTCTTGGTGTTGACGCAAATTCTGTACCAGAGGAAGTCCTGGACGGTATGCAGACGGAGGAGCAGCTTGCAGAGGCACTAGGTGTTGTCAATGAGGTCACAGACACAGAGGAGGAAGAGACAGGTGTTGAAAAGCAAGAAGAAGCATCTGCTGTCATTAACTGCATCTCCTGTGGCAAAAGATATTTTGGTTTAAATGTGTGCAATGTGTGTGAGAACCCATGTCACTCTAATACTCCGTGTTCTATGAGGAATAACGATGCTGATGAGTCTGTGCTTTGTTCCATCTGCAGTCGGAGTCAGAGTATTCATACTGAACAAATGAAGTCCAACATAGAACAACAGAAACAAGCCCAAAAAATGATCGATAATTCTGTGAAGAGATTTCAACCAGCCAAGGTAGGGGAAACTGTGATGGTTCCTGTTCCATTACTTGACCGCGGACGTGCAGAGTTTCCTAATGTGAAGGCAGTTGTTTTTCAGGCATTGGACAATGGCACATATAAGCTTGGTACAAAACACGGCCTGCTTAAACAAGTGTACACTCGCAACCAATTTACTCCATGTCTAGAAAAATTCCTTTCTCTTGATGATGTTGTACAGGAGCGGGAAGTAAGTCTGCGGGAAGTAGCAATTGCAGAATCAATGGGACAAGGTCAGGGATTCGCTAAATGCTCTTGCACTAAGTCATGTATGACCAGACGCTGCAAGTGTTTAAAAAACTCTGTATTATGCAACAGCAGATGCAAATGCAGTGCCTCTTGCTCCAACAAGGTCGACACACAATAAAATTAGTTATGTTCACTACGTTTTATCATTCCCTCGCTTTTTTTTTCATCTGCCTGCTTGCTGTATGGACATTTTGTAAACTGACCAACGATAATTTTGTAAACTGACCAAAATCTTGGTCGTTTTGCAAACTGACCAACGATAATTTTGTAAACTGACCAAAATCTTGGTCGTTTTGCAAAATGTTGAGAAATTTAGGTCATTTTGCAATGTGACCACGAATTTGGTCTTTTTGCATAATGACCGGCAATTTTGTAAAACGACCAATTTTCCAAAATGGCCGTAACATATATATATATATATATATATATATATATATATATATATATATATATATATATATATATATATATATATATATATATATATATATATATATATATATGTGTGTGTGTGTGTGTGTGTATGTGTATATGTAAAATGTATTTTTTCTTCATTGTAGTTCACTTTACCTAATGTAACTTATGTTAACCCAACTCAGTTTATACACTTAAGAATACTTTTCCTGCCACACTTTTTTCCTTTTCTTTCTTTAACTTTTACTTACTATGTCCATACTTATTCCTATAATCTGCTATTTTACTCACCAATGTTATGCTTAACTAAAACTACATGTGCTGGAAATTATGCCTATACATTATAGTAATTTGCACCTCAGTTACTTGCTCACTGCTTTAGGTACCTGGGGAGCCTACCATGTTCTTTTTATTATTATTATTATTATTATTATTATTATTATTATTATTATTATTATTATTATTATTATTATTATTATTATTGTAGTTATTGTTATCATTATTATTATTGCTATTATTACTTTTCACATCCCTTATGGAGAACCTATATAAATCAGTTTGATGATAACCAAAATGAGGATAATATTAATGCTTTCAACATTGCAATAGATATGATTACTAAAATCTCAGGTCAGTATGATATTAACTTTGTCTAGATACTTCAGTTTTCAGGAATACAGTTCTACTACAAACTCACTAGGAAACTATTATCTTAACTTCTTACATTTAAATATTAGATCGTTACACAAAAACTTTGATTCTCTAAAATTATTGCTTAGTTGTTTACCCAAACTACCTGATGTTATTGCCCTTACAGAAATATGGTTACAAGAACATACTAAGCATCTTTACTCCATAGAAGGTTATACTCCATTTCACTTAATCAGAATTTAATCATGGAGGGATTACTGTCTACACTAAAAATATGATAAATGTACAAGTTCTAAATCAGTTCTCTTTTATAAATAGGAATATTGAAATAAGTACAACAAAGCTAATCCTAGGAAGCACCAGTTATATTACCTCAGCAATTTACAGGCCCAATAGTAAACATATATCTGTTAATGAATTTACAGACATTATCAATAATTTACTAGGTGCTGAAACTTTTAAAAATAACAAAACAATTCTCATTGGGGACTTTAGCATTAATTTACTTGAAGATTCCACTCATCTTCCTACCAACTTCTTCCTCAACACAATGCAAACTTTAAATTACTTTCCTCATATATCTTGACCAACAAGATTTCCTGACAGCCCTGACCTTGGTAAACCATCATTACTAGACCATATCTGGACTAATTTCACACCTCCATCATTATCAGGTATTTTACATTATTGTATGACTGATCATCTCCCTATATTTATAAATATTATACAACAGTCTGTGCCAAATACCAAACATAAGATTGTCTTTAGAGACTTCACAAATAACCAAAGTTTATTTACCAGTGAACTACAAAGGATAAATTGGGATGAAGTACTTAATCTAGTAGACACAAATGATAATTTTAACCTATTCTTTGATATTGTTTATGAACTCTATAACAAATGCTTTCCAGTAAAAACCAAATATATAACAGAAAAAGGACTCCAAAACGCATGGCTAACTACCAGAATACTTAATTCTATTAAATATAAATGTAAGCTTTTTAAGATGTATAAACTTGGTCATATTTCACACATGATATTCAAACAATATGGGAACAATCTAACTCAAGTTATACGTGCTGCCAAATCCAACTATTATCGTCAAATATTTAGTAATTTCAGAAGCAACAAAAAAAAATCTGGCAAACAATCAATGAAGTAAAAGGCAATACACAAAAGAAATACAATTAAGACATTGCAGTATAATGATTTCATATTCAGCAGCCCATCTGACATCTCTGAAGCGTTTAGTAATTACTTCTCTAATATTGCCCCGGAACTAGACAGTAATCTCCCACAATCTAATAAAAACCCAATTCATTATATAAGAGGCAATCACCCACACTCCATGGTATTTCCTAAAAAAAAAAAAAAAACAATTAATTATATAAGAGGCAATCACCCACACTCCATGGTATTTCCTATCATTACACCGTGTGAAGTCAATTCAGTAATAAAGTCATTAAAGAATAAAAATTCTGGTATACAGGACATAATTGCTCCTATTATTAAAATAAACTCTAATATATTCTCAGTCCTTCTGTCCATACTATTCAATCAATCTATTGCAAATGGAACTTTTCGAGGTATTTTAAAAACTGCCAAAATCACTCCCATACATAAATCTGGACCTGCCAGTGATCCTAAAAACTACCGACCAATTTCTCAACTTACATAATTTTCAAAGGTATTCGAAACCCTTATGAAAAAACATTTAATGCGTTATCTGGAAAGCAAAAACATTCTAAATCCCTCCCAATGTGGTTTCAGGCAAAATAAAAACACTTACAGCACTAAATAAATTTTCTAATGATGTGTTTTATGCCATAGATAACAAAACTATCTGTTCTATCAATCTTCATTGACTTCGCTAAAGCATTTGACACTGTAAACCATAAAATTCTTTTGAACAAAATGCACCTATATGGAATTCTTGGACAAATTCTTTTATGGCTCAAAGATTAGCAAACAGAAAACAATGTTATTTTTAAGAATGAAAAAATCTTCCACAGCAACAGCCACACTTGGTGTTCCGCAAGGTAGTGTCTTGGGTCCCTTATTGTTTCTAATATACATTAATGACATTTCAAATATTCTTTCTGAATCTAGAACAATATTATTTGCAGATGACATGACAATGTACTTGTCAGGCCCAAAACCAGATCAACTTATACATAATACTAATGATGAACTAAAAATGCTTTATGTATGGTGTCTAAGCAACAGACTCACTATCAATATAACAAAAACTTACTTCATGCTTTTTACAGTAAAACAAACTTTAAATCTTCCCCAATTATGTATAAATGACAAAATAATTTTAAGAACTGATAAAATAAAACTTCTTGGTGTTACTTATGATGATTCATTAACTTTTAGGCATCACATAAATAACCTCACTTTAAAAGTATCAAGACACGTCGCTCTGCTTTATCAAGCAAAAGAATACATGCCACAAGAAGTACTTAACACCATTTATTATGCCCACATATATCCACTATTAATTTATTGCAATCCAATATGGTGCACAACTTATCTAACTTATTTAACTCTTAAATTACAAGTCAAGAAAATAGTAAGAATAATAACCAATAGTAATTTCTTAGAACATACAAATCCTCTCTTTAAAGAAAAAAAAAAATTAAAACTAGATGACGTTACTAAATTTGCTATTGCTACTTACATGTATTCAAATAAGAATAAAATACAGAACCTCCTTCCATCTCATGACCATAACACCCGCAACCGTGATAACCTCAGCATTCCCCCTCATCGACTTAACAAATTTAAGCACTTAGTTTCTTATCTAGGGCCTTGTGTATGGAACTCTGTACCTCTCCATATTCAGGATGCACTGTCTATTACCACATTTAAAAAAAAATAAAAATCAGATCTTGGCTACTACTAATTTGAATTATTACCTCATTCTAAAGCAACAGTGTATCCAGACTCTTGTTATCATATCTAGTACACTACTTTATATTGAAATCATCAGTATCCTACTGTTATTGTATCTACTATACATATTCTAGGATATTTATCATTCCTATGTTCTATTTATTATATATGTATTATTTATTATTACTATTTATTATGTGTATTATTTATTATTATTATTATTATTATATCTGTATTATAACTGCATGTTTATCTATTATATTTGTTTTGTAAGCATTTATTGCAAATACCTTCATAAATCATAGTATCTAATGTTGGAAATGAACTGTACAACATGTTATATCCTTGTTGCCATTTGCCACATTACTTACCCATTATTACTCACCATTTTTGCCTGAAAAGCTTCGCATTAAAAAGGCTAACTACAGTCACATTAATCCTCACTATGTATATACCTCCCAACTGTAACTGTTAGTTATTAATAAATGTTCAAATGTTCTCTCTCTCTCTCTCTCTCTCTCTCTCTCTCTCTCTCTCTCTCTCTCTCTCTCTCTCTCTCTCTCTCTCTCTCTCTCTCTCTCTCTCTCTCTCTCTCTCTCTCTCTCTCCAATGATGTGTCCCACCTTTGAACCTTCTGAGGGGTAAGAAGGTAACTGTTGCCCTCCTGCTAGGGGTCTGATCCTTCTGCTGCTGTGACCTGTAAGTGAAAGCCTGAGACAAACTGGGAAATGCATTACATGGTCTGCCTTGAAGTGTAAGTAGTGTTACTGTGTTGCCACACACAGTCATTGCTGTTTTGGGAGGTTGGTAAGAGAAGTTTCATCAGTATTGATGAAACAACTGCAAGTATAAATTTCAAAAAATTTTGAAGCTTTTCTTGCATGTACATTACTTCAGTTTTATTTATTTATTTATTTAAATGTTTTTGTTTTGTTTTTGTTTTAATTGAATTTGACATGCTTTTCCTCTACAAAGAGATTCTAAGGGCAGCATCCAAAAAGGCCCGTCAGGTAAGGTAAAAAATACTATAAATGTGCAGGACCAGAACAATGGGGAGTCACAACCTAACTCTCCATAAACTTGTAACAATAAATATCCTCCAATGTTTTCATACAATAAAGAATTACACAAAATATAACTCTCTAACATGTTAACTAATCATTAGATCCAAATTTTCTGCATGTTCAGTAGCCAATATGTGAAACACATTTGGTAAATTTTTGTGGTGAATTTTTTTTTTCTTGGTGCAGGCAAATTGTTGTAATTTTTTTATTATTGTTACCAAATAATAATAATAATAGATAATGATGATAATACTAATATTATATTACTACTACTACTACTAATAATAATAATGCCATAAATTATAATAATAATAGTTTCAATAATAAAAACAATAATAGAGCAATAATAATTAACCTTGATAATAATAATAATAATAATGATAATAGTAATTATTATTATTATTATTATTATTATTATTATTATTATTATTATTATTCTCTCTCTCTCTCTGTGTGTCGAGAGAGAGAGAGAGAGAGAGAGAGAGAGAGAGAGAGAGAGAGAGAGAGAGAGAGAGAGAGAGAGAGAGAGAGAGAGAGAGAAAACGTTGCTGGTAGTTGAAAGGTAAGACTACAAGAAAACGAACAGTGCGCTGTAAACAAGTTTCCTCTTTACGTTCAGCAGAGAGAGAGAGAGAGAGAGAGAGAGAGAGAGAGAGAGAGAGAGAGAGCGCGCTACGGTCATTTCACTAATCTGGATTCTGTCATACCTCATTCATTCATTCCTCCTCCTCCTCCAGTCAGAGGTATATAGAATAGCACCAGTACATGTTACGCCTTAATATCTACGTATCATTGTTTACTTTCTGGGAGAGGGGAAATGTGCAGAAAAAGTGAAAGGAAGGAGAGGTAGCGAGACAATTCTTACTCAACAAATAAGAAAAGATGCAACTTTCACCTTGGCAAGACGTGAACGCTCGTCACGTTTGCTGCTCTTCCTGTGGTTCTCTCCTAAGTGTGAACGGGATGAATTAAATTTTTATTACGATGAGTGAAGATTAACGAAAGATTCCTACAGCCTATCCTCCTCCTCCTCCTCCTTTCCTATCCCGTCTCCTTATCCTATAGCTAGCTCTTATTAGTTCCCAAACAACGTTGCAAGGACTTAAAGGTCTGTTGCTGTTTGGTTATCCTCTTGTAACCTCCCCTTCCTCCTCCTCCTCCTTTACTCTTCCATCTTTTTATCCTGTTGCTAGTCAGTAGTACGTACACCCAAAACAGCCTTGCAAGGACTTAAAGGTCTATTGCTGTTTGGTCATCCTTTGTAATCCTCCTCCTCCTCCTCCTCCTCCCCCGCTCAATATCGCTTTCCAAAAAAGTGATCGTCTATATTGAATTTCTAGTTTAAAGCTTGTGAACGAGAAAACGAGGAATTAAAAAAAAAAAAAAGGAGACTGAAATAAAAAATACCTCATTACATAACAACACTGAACAATGAGCCACGCATCAACGCGCTTTATTAATATCAATGATGCGAAAAAAGTTTGGTAGAATAATAAAGAATATATGTTTGGTAATTAGGTTAAGTAAATAATAAATAAAAAAAAAATCCCTCCTCTCTCCCGATATATATTTTTTGCCCTGGTCTATATGTACAGTCTCCTCTGATAAAAAAAAAAAAAAAATCCATATTCAATATATACTGACTCAATACATCAAATTTGCAAGCACTGGATGGATATTCGTCGATAACTATTTTTCATTCTATTTTATTATTATTATTTATTTATTTTTTTTCCGAATGCCAAAAATTATTAAAAAGTATTCAGTGACAGTTATGGCTCATTCTCCCTCGAAATATTGTGGCAACGCTGAATATTAATGATGCAGACGCAGACGCAGACACACACACACACACACACACACACACACACACACACACACACACACACACAAATAAATGAATAGAGTAAATAAAAGGATGGTTGTGTCTGTGAATTCCCGTTTTAATGCACAGGAAAGATTTATCGGAAAATGCCACCAAAATTAATTAATGAAAGGAAAGGTGATGAAATCCCCTCTCTCTCTCTCTCTCTCTCTCTCTATTTATATCCGAGAGAGAGAGAGAGAGAGAGAGAGAGAGAGAGAGAGAGAGAGAGAGAGAGAGAGAGAGAGAGAGAGAGAGAGAGAGAGAGAGAGAGAGAGAGAGAGAGAGAGAGAGAGAGAGAGAGAGAGAGAGAGAGAGAGAGAGAGAGAGAGAGAGAGAGAGAGAGAGAATCATATATTTTTCCTTGTGAAAGAAGAAAGGAGGGGGAAGAGGAGGAGGAGGAGTAATAGGATGATGATGATGATGATGATGATGATGATGATGATGATGATGATAAGGAGGAGGAGGAGGAGGAGGCGGTGTAGCAAAAAATAAAGATTGGGAAGAGGAGAAAACGAAGACAAAGATGATGAGAAAGGAGAAAAGAGAAGTCGGGAGGAAAAGAAAGGAGTAAGATGATGATAATGATGATGCTAATAAAACAAACGATTTCTCAGAGAAGTGCGAGATCATGGACAATAGGATGGATGAAACGAAGGATAGATGGATGAATGGATGGATAGATGAATGGTTGATGAGGAAGAAACGAAGTGATGGGAAAAAAAAGATTCTCAATACCTCCTTTCTCTTCTTACCTGAGCATTTATTGGAGGAGGAGGAGGAGGAGATAATAAATACGTAAATAAAGAAAGAAGTAGAAAAAAATGGACAGGATGAGGAGGAGGAAGAAGAGGGAAGGAATAGGAAGGGAATAAAGAAAAAAAGTGTAATGAAAGAGGAATGAAGAGAGGGAGGAAGGATAGAAAAGATGAATAAATCTGAAAAAAACAACAGCGGAAGAAAGGACAGAATTGATAAACGAAAAAGAAAAAAATAAACAGGAAAATAAAAACAAGTTAACAAGATAAATATGGGAAAGAAGGAAACAAAGAGGAGAGAAGGGAGGCAAGTATGAGGGAAAAATGGAGGAAAGTAAGAAAAAAAGAGCACAACAACAACAACAACAACAACAACAACAACAACAACAACAACCAGACATGATACTTCGGTCAGGTTCGTAAGGAGAGAGGGAGAGGGAGAGAGGGATACAAGAGAAGATGAATCGAGCACCTTTTACAACGCTTATGCCGAAGAATACCCGTTTCTGTCATTAGCACAGGGTGTTAAGCGGAACAGCAATGAAATAATTCAAACCAAGAAAAGGATGAAAAGGAGGAGGAGGAAAAGGAGGAGGAGGAGGAGGAGGAAAAGGAGGAGGAGGAGGAAAAGGAGGAGGAGGAGGAGGAGGAGGAAAAGGAGGAAGAGGAGAAGGAAAAGGAGGAGGAGGAGGGAGAGGAAGAGGAAGAGGAAGAGGAAGAGGAGGAAGAGGAAGAGGAGGAGGAGGAGGAGGAGGAGGAGGAGGAGGAGGAAAGATAGCAGGACAGGAAAACTAAGAAAAGGATAAAAAAAAACAGAATCGGGAAGGTATTCAAGGAAAGGAACATTACGATGAGAGAGAGAGAGAGAGAGAGAGAGAGAGAGAGAGAGAGAGAGAGAGAGAGAGAGAGAGAGAGAGAGAGAGAGAGAGAGAGAGAGAGAGAGAGAGAGAGAGAGAGAGAGAGAGAGAGAGAGTTCGGGTATCCTCACCGCCTCCTCTCATTAACTGGCTCATTCTATATTCATGGGGCAGTCTGATCTCATCGCAGCGTTCTGCCTTATGTGAGGATCTGCTTATTAGGGTTTAGCGCATCTTGTTGCTTAGACTGAGCTATTACTAGTGCTCTGTCTCTCTCTCCCCCGCCCTCGCGTCTCCCTCCATCTCTGTCTTCGTTTTTTCTACTACACTTCTACCTCTTTTCTAATTTCTTATCCATCCACTTTCTTCTACCTACTTCCCCTTCCACAATCTCCTCTTTCACCTTTTTTCATCCACTTTATTACCCCTCTCTCTCTCTCTCTCTCTCTCTCTCTCTCTCTCTCTCTCTCTCTCTCTCTCTCTCTCTCGAACAGGAAAACATCATAACATTTATTTCTTCTCGTCGTCTCTTCTCGTTTCGTCTTCTCCGTTTCGCCATCACAGTTTTTTGTTGATCCCTTTCTCCTCCTTCAGTGTCTCCCGATATTGGCATCGTGTGTGTGTGTGTGTGTGTGTGTGTGTGTGTGTGTGTGTGTGTGTGTGTGTGTGTGTGTGTGTGTGTGTGTGTGTGTGTGTGTGTGTGTGTGTTTGCGCAACAGGAACACGAAAACAAGTTGGTGCAGTATATGTTTGTATATATTGCAAGCCCTTCCTGCTCTCTCTCTCTCTCTCTCTCTCTCTCTCTCTCTCTCTCTCTCTCTCTCTCTCTCTCTCTCTCTCTCTCTCTCTCTCTCTCTCTCTCTCTCTCTCTCTCTCCAATTACGTGCCCATCACACGTAACTCCCAAGGCGGCAAGAAAGAGCAACACAACAGACCGGAACGCGCTCTTCCTCTTTGTGTTGTACCTCACGCTTCCACAACTTACTCGTATATTAGGCAAAAATCACCACCACCACCACCACCACCACCACCACCAATACTAATACTAATGTTAATGTTACCGCCACTATTAGTAATACCCGCCTCCTCTTCCCTATTTTCTCCTTGTCAGACCATTATCAACACCTCCTCCTCCTTCTCCTCCTCCTCTTCTTCCTTATCAGCGTAGTCACACCTCACATACTGAAATACGAAGGGCAGATTACGTAGAATGTTCGCTGTTTTGTTGGTTCCTTTTAAAACTGAAGATTGAACTATTCTTATTATTTTCTTGCCTTATTTTATTTTTTCATATTTGAATATGAACAAATTATCGTCTTTTTAACAATCTCCTCCTCCGCCTATTCTTCCTCCTTCTACTCCTCTTCCTCTTTCTCACTTCCTCTTTCTCTCCTCCTCCTCGTGCCTTTATCGCTTCAACTCTTCCTTTCAGCATCTTCCTTTTTTTAATTTCCCAATTCCCTCCTGTTGTCTATGGGAAAGGGAAAACAGGCAAAAACGTCCAATCTTTAATTTCCTTTTTCCCCATAGTTTTTGAAGGGATGGGTGGAAAATAATGCCCGCTATATATATCCCTTTTTATTTATCCCTTGATTGATAACCCAGTAACGTTCATCAATTCCCCGCTTCATATTAAGACTTTATTGTCGTTTAACATCCTGTCAGGCCTCGTGGTGGTGGTGGTGCTGGTGGTGGTGGTGGTGGTGGAGAGAGGGGGAGAGGGGAAGAGGGGTAAGAGATACTGGTTAGGAGAGAGGGAGAGGTAAGGAAGCAAGGGAGGGAGAGGAAAGGGACACTGGCTAGGAGAGAGAGAGAGAGAGAGAGAGAGAGAGAGAGAGAGAGAGAGAGAGAGAGAGAGAGAGAGAGAGAGAGAGAGAGAGAGAGAGAGAGAGAGAGAGAGAGAGAGAGAGAGAGAGAGAGAGAGGGGGGGGGGGGCAGGGAAGCGAGGGAGAGAGACGGGAAGGGGGAGAGGGAAAGACACTGGTAGGGGAGGGAGGAGGGAGGTAGGGAGCGAGGATGGGAGAGAGGGAAAGGGACACTGGTTAGGAGAGAGAGAGAAGGGGAGAGGCAGGGAAGCGAGGAAGGGAGAGAAAGGGGAAGGGAGGGAGAGAGAGAGGGAGAGGGAACACTGGTTACCTCGTTCATTTAGACCCGCCGCGCGAAACTAATATCGTGTTCCATAAGAGAGAGAGAAAAAAAAAAATATCACGGTGCACCAAAGAGTATAGTGCACCTGTGTAGCGTACAGTGTTGTGTACTCGTATACGTGCACCGGCGGGGCGAAACAATGTGACGAGGCGACGATGAGGAGTGAAAGGTTTCCTCCGGTGTGGGGCCGCGTCGCCAAATGCTGCACGTAGTAGTAATGTTGTGCGAGTCGATCATGTCACATTATAGGCGGCTTGTAATATAATAGCAAGTTAATCGGCGCACCACTGGGAACAAGGCGGCGAGTCACGGATGGAGAGTAACAGAACAAAATGGGAATGAAGAAGGGGAAGGAGGAACAAGGGGTGTAAATAATAACGTGATGATGAAAATAATCAGGCGGTGACTCACAAATGGGGATACGCGTTGAAAATAATAAAGGTGCAGAAAAGGGAATGAAGAACGGGAAGGGGTCTGAATAATAAGGTGGTGAAAGTAAGGTGAAAATAATACGGCAGGAATTATTAGGTGGTGAAAATAATAAGATGGCGACTCACAAATACGTTATAAGGTGGTAAAAAATAATACAGCGGTGAAAATAATAAGGTTGTGAAAATAATGCGGCGGTGAAAATAATAAGGTGTGGGACGAAAATAATAAAACGGTGGTGTCTCACAATTGGACGCACATGTGAAATAATAAAAGCACAATAAAGGAATGAAGAAGGGGGAAGGGGTGGAAATAATAAAAGGGAAGAGGAGGAGGAGGAGGAGGAGGAGGAGGAGGAGGAGGAGGGGGGAAAATATTAATATACTGTTGTGTGTTGTTTCGTGAAAATGAAAAAAAGTCCATTCGCTGGTTCTCTCTCTCTCTCTCTCTCTCTCTCTCTCTCTCTCTCTCTCTCTCTCTCTCTCTCTCTCTCTCTCTCTCTCAATGTCATCCAGTCCATTTAAGAATTTTTTTTAGTGTGTGTGTGTGTGTGTGTGTGTGTGTGTGTGTGTGTGTGTGTGTGTGTGTGTGTGTGTGTGTGTGTAATAATAATAATAATAATAAACGGTTTATTATTTAGACAGTTGACAAACTGAAAATGTACATAGGGGATGGGGAAAAACTTAACATTAATCCTAACGGTAAGACTAATCTAGGAGGGAAATACTATCGATTGATGGCTCGCACCATGGTGGGAATCGCACTGAGTCTGTACCGGTCCGTGCGCGGCGCCTTCAGGGGCGTTATTTTGTGTGTGTGTGTGTGTGTGTGT
>NC_087158.1:11723299-11733299 GCF_035594125.1 Scylla paramamosain
TCTCTCTCTCTCTCTCTCTCTCTCTCTCTCTCTCTCTCTCTCTCTCTCTCTCTCTCTCGCTCGCTCGCTCGCTCGCTAGCTCTCTCTCTCTCTCTCTCTCTCTCTCTCTCTCTCTCTCTCTCTCTCTCTCTCTCTCTCTCTCTCTCTCTCTCTCTCTCTCTCTCTCTCTCTCTCTCTCTCTCTCTCTCTCTCTCTCTCTCTTTCTCTCTTTCTATCATCCTCATCAACTCACGTATAAGAATCTTCCATCCTTCATCCCATCTACTCCTTCCATCATCCTCTTCTTCACCCTTTTCAAACCACCTCTCCCTGGCCTCTAATTCTTCATTCCAGCCAAGGGAGAGAGAGAGAGAGAGAGAGAGAGAGAGAGAGAGAGAGAGAGAGAGAGAGAGAGAGAGAGAGAGAGAGAGAGAGAAGAGCAAGAGAGCAGCAGGAAGACATCAGTAGAGACATGTATCCGTCTGGCGTATCTTGAATTAACCTTTACTTCATCTTCTTGAGAACTCTTCAGTCGAGGCAAAGAAACTCAAGCTAATGGGATCCCCGACGCTTTCTCTCTCTCTCTCTCTCTCTCTCTCTCTCTCTCTCTCTCTCTCTCTCTCTCTCTCGTGGCATTGAGAGAAAAATGAGATAAGAGTGGAGAGAGAGAGAGAGAGAGAGAGAGAGAGAGAGAGAGAGAGAGAGAGAGAGAGAGAGAGAGAGAGAGAGAGAGAGAGAGAGACATTAAGTGACTGATCGAAGAAAGAGTGAAAACAACAAGGGAGAGTCGAAATGAAAACGGCAGGAGGAGGAGGAGGAGGGGGAGGAGGCTGATAGGGGAACACAGATAAGGAAGGGGAGCTAAAGAGAGGATTAGCTGGGTAGGGTGGACCAGAGAGAGAGAGAGAGAGAGAGAGAGAGAGAGAGAGAGAGAGAGAGAGAGAGAGAGAGAGAGAGAGACGCACCTTTTATAGTAGCAAGACCATCATGAGACAAAAAAAAAAAAATAAATGGAAAGGACAAGCAATATGAAACAAATATGTGAAAGAAAGGGAGATAAAAGAGGGAGGGGGGAAGGAGGAGGAGGAGGAGGAGGAGGAGGAGGAGGAGGAGGAGGAGGAGGAGGCAACACACGCAAGCCTCCAATGTGGTCACGTCTGAGGGATATCACTAACCCTTCCTGAATAACCTTGACCTGAGAGAGAGAGAGAGAGAGAGAGAGAGAGAGAGAGAGAGAGAGAGAGAGAGAGAGAGAGAGAGAGAGAGAGAGAGAGAGAGAGAGAGAGAGAGAGAGAGAGAGAGAGAGAGAGAGAGAGAGAGAGAGAGAGAGAGAGAGAGAGAGAGAGAGAGAGAGAGAGAGAGAGAGAGAGAGACAGAGAGACAGAAAGAGACAGAGAGACAGAAAGAGACAGAGACAGAGAGACAGAGACAGAGACAGAGACAGAGAGAGAGAGAGAGAGAGAGAGAGAGAGAGAGAGAGAGAGAGAGAGAGAGAGAGAGAGAGAGATTCATATGTTGATAGTGAAAAAAAAGACTATATTAGAACATTATGGATAGATAGACAGACAGACAGACTGGCAGACTAACACACACACACACACACACACACACACTTTTGATCTGCACCATTCCATTTTCCCTCTTATTTTTCTTTCCTTTCCTTTATTACCATTCTTATTTGCTCCCCTTTTCCCCAATACCCATTTTTCCCTGATCCTTATGTTATTTGCAAACTTTCGCGTGAGGGGAAAACGCATCTTTCTCCCGTCATCGCGATGCTTGTACATAATACCTCTCTATTTCCCCCTTCTCTGTTTCTTTCCCCTTTGACACGAGAGCCATATGCACCACTGTAATATTTCATAATTGAAGAGCCACCAGCCCTCGCAGCCTCCCTTGAGTTCCTCTCTCGCGCTGAGGTGATCCGGATTTACTATTTACTGGTAATTTTCTCATAACCGGCGTTGACTTTCCGAGAATCTTGTCATTGTGACTATAGTTGCCCACACTTCACCGCCGCACATACGACCAGATTCAAGAATATTTTTGCGCCGCACCTTCACTAGTTTCAAAAGGCTCTAGCTGAAATTACACTGGTTTTAAGGATGGTTCTACTACAGATCAACAACATTTTTACTTTACCAACATAAGAAACACTCTTGAGAACCTGTCTAATCATCTCCCGTGTCTTTTGAAAATAATCGTGGTAAAAGAGCAGAACGTTTCAAAACACGGGCCATACACGGCACCTTGCATACCCGCGCTGTGCCACCGCTGCGCGCGCGCGCGCACGCACGCACACACACACACACACACACACACACACACACACACACACACACACACACACACACACACACACACACACACACACACACACACAGGCGGCAACTTTGAATGGCTTTACAGTTGTAATTCCTTCATCAAACTTTACAGAAAACGGACAGCATGCACTGCGAGCCTCGCTGGGTCCTGTGAATGTGTTAGTGTGTTAGTGCAATGCTTGTGCTGGGCGTGAGGCAAGAGCGTCAATGCTTGTGCATCAGCAGTTTGTACACGCACACACACACACAACGTCCAGCTTGCGATATTATTGTTTCGTGAATGCGCCATTGGATGCACAATGAGTGAATGAGTGAGTGACCGACAGAGCGAGAGAGCGAGTGAGTGCACAGATGACTGATGGAGCGAGAATAGCAACTGTGTTAGGAGTCATACAGTTATCAAGCCAGATACTTGGCCACCCAGGCAACCAGCCAGACAGCCAATCAGTCACCCAGACAATCAGCCAATCAGCCAACAAGTCATCCAGCCAGTCAGCCAACAAATCATCCAGCCAGTCAGCCAACCAACCAGCTAGTCATTCAACCATCTGGCCAACCAGGAAATTCACCAAACCACGCGGCCTGTGAATCAACGTAGAAAGTCAGCCAGTCAGTCAACCAACTAGTTATTCAACCATACACACAGCTAGCCAACCAGGAAATTCACCACCATTATCGCAACCTCGCTATGAAATGATTACAACACCATCATCTTCATCACCACCATCAATATCATCACTGTCGCTATCACCATCATTATCATCACCATCACAATCATTATATTTATTTTAACCTAACATCCTCTCACTCTAAACTTATGAATCTCTCGTACACACACAAACACACACATAGTATCAAGATCCCCAAACCCTGCTGCTCACTCCAACATTCCCGTGACCTTATCTCGTTAGCTGTAAACCGAAACGGGGAGAAAAAAAGATAAAAAAGGGGGAAGAGGGCTAAAAAAAAAAAATGGTAGAGTTAATTATCGTGTTTGGCAGATCCTTGCTGTACCCTGTGGCAGGTTTGTGTGGTGGTGGGGTGGGGGTGGTGGTGGTGGTGGTGGTGTGAAGGGCTGCAGGAAAGATCACTGTTGCTGTGTATGGAAATCTGGTTAAGTCAGGTTAGTATTTATTATACCTCTTGCCATCGTAATCGATAAGGGGGAGTAAAGAAGATGTAGCAGATCATTATTATTATTATTATTATTATTATTATTATTATTATTATTATTATTATTATTATTATTATTATTATTATCATTATTACTATTACTATTACTACTACTATTGTTATTATTCCTCCTGTTCCTCCTCTTCCTCCTCCTTTACTCTCCATCGTCGTTTTATCATCACTACTACTACTACTACTACTACTATCCCCACCACCACCACCATAAAATCTCACACCATCTAAAAGAAACACCCCAAATGTTCTCAGTAATTCCAATCAGCGCGCGTTTATTGTCCTGCCAGGCTTGTGTCAATGCTGGGACAAACAAACAAACAGACAAGACGAGAGAGAGAGAGAGAGAGAGAGAGAGAGAGAGAGAGAGAGAGAGAGAGAGAGAGAGAGAGAGAGAGAGAGAGAGAGAGAGAGAGAGAGAGAGAGAGAGAGAGAGAGAGAGAGAGAGAGAGAGAGAGAGAGAGAGAGAGAGAGAGAGAGAGAGAGAGAGAGAGAATGTTGCGGCAAGGTAGAGGAGGAGGAGGAGGAGGAGGAGGAGGAGGAGGAGGAGGAGGAGGAGGAGGAGGAGGAGAAGGAAGAGGAGGAACATTCTGCAGCAGCGGCAGACAAACTTTGCGGCGCTGTCCCGGGAGACGGTTTGTCCTGCGAGTGTTTACAGCCCGGCCTGGTTAAGTCTTGCAGTGAATCATGGACTAAGTTGGAATGAGGTGTGGAGTGAGCTGGAGTGAGCTGAAGCGGGGCTGGAGTCGGGTTGAGTCGGGTGGAGTGGGACTAGAGTGGGGTGGAAAGTGGTGGAGAGGGACTTAGTGAGGGTGGAGAAGGTTAGAGAAGGGTGGAGAGGGATTTAGAAGGCTGGAGGGAGGCTGGATTTGAGTGGAGCGGGGTGGAGTGGGCTGAAACGGGTTGGGGAAAGCTGAAGTGGGGTGGAGTGGGGTGGAGAGGGGTTTAGACAGCCGGAAAGGGGTGGGGTGAAGATGGAGTGAGGATGGATAGGGATGGGGAGAGCTGAAATGGGAGGTGAAGCTGGGTGGAGATTAGGGTTGAGCTGTGTGGAGTGGGGTGGAGAGCGGTGGCGAGGGTTGGGATGAGGCGCGGAGTGCTGGGCGAAGCTCATATTACGAGTCTCATGCAACAGATCCGCAAAATTATCTCCTGTACGTTTTCATTAATTGATTTGCATATTCAGAAGCTGCTGGTATTAATGTCTGTGTCCGTCTGTGACCATCTGCCCGTCTGTCTGTCCGTTTATCTGTCAATGCACACGTAAACTTACATATATATTCGTATAACGACATTTTGTTCCCGAATGAATAGCGTTTCCCGGAGTTGCATTATGGATCGAATACTACTTCATCATCATGCGCCTCAAAATTCCCATCAGCACTCGTTAACTAATTAATGCTGCCAGGGTTGAGGGGCGGCATCATTACGCCCACCGCCCACACGATGCTTGCTTGCCGCGTCCCCCATTGCAACCCACACGCAGCTTTTCAATAGAGACAACACACTGATGAACACTGAGGAACATATTGATGCAGAATGAAAGGTAGACTGAGTTATTTTTGGGACTTTAATTTGATGATGGCTGTAGGATGAGCCTGAAGGAATGATGAGGAGAGGGAAGAGTTGACGGGGCTTGTTTGAGCGGTGAACTGTGCCAATGGAGAAGAGGAAGAAGAAGAAGAAGAAGAAGAAGAAGAAGAAGAGGAAGAGGAAGAGGAAGAGGAAGAGGAAGAAGGAGGAGGAGGAGGAGGAGGAGGAGGAGGAGGAGGAGGAGGAGGAGGAGGAGGAGGAGGAAGAGGAAGAGGAAGAGGAAGAGGAAGAGGAGGAGGAGGAGGAGGAGGAGGAGGAGGAAGAGGAGGAGGAGGAGGAGGGGGAGGAAGAGAAGGAGGAAGAGGAGGAGGAAGAGGAGGAGACGGAGAAGAGCGTAAGGCATGTTGGCTTCGAAAGCACACACTAACTGATAGGCTGAATTTTGGCGCCGAAACAGTGACATTGTGATGTTTAAATTCCCTACGAGTGGAAATAACAATGATAACAGCGAGCCGGGGAGGGAGTTACTTAAGAAAGGCGGGCTGTTATGTTCCCCTCGCGGCCCTACCCAAACCAGGCCCCCAAATCACGAAGCACTATCTATGCCGTGACACCTCTCTCGCCAAGTCAACACGGCTTTAAGTCCCTCGTCTTTTCTGTCATCAGGGATCCCAAACTTCCGAACGCACCCGAGCTTGTCCTAAATTTTCGACTAAGTTGGTGGAAGTTGGCTGGCGAGTGTCCCTCTTTGCCTGAAGGTTGGAAATGGTGACTCGGGCACGGGAGCTGAGGGTGGCGGGGTCTCGACATGGCTCTATGCCTCTTGATTTCAGTTATATTGTGAGTAGATTTAAACACGGGAATTTGTGTTTTATTTTTCAGCGGTAAAAAAAAAAAAAAACTATACTTCCTGATTTTAGTGATGCTGCGATTAGATTTAAACACGGGAATTTTTGTTTGTTTAGATTTTAGGGACAGGTAACTCTATACTCACAGGCTTTAGTGAATGTACTATACAACCAAGTCTAAGCATCGTAGCTTGAAAACATTACACACAATATTTTATTCTGTTAGTTCCAGAGTGACATGATTCCATGACAACATACCTGTCACCCATGCCACATGAGTCCGTCTTCTACTGGCATAACGGAAGTATCAGCGGAAAGTGTCATAAATAAGGGCGTCAGAAGACGTCAGCGAAGTGTCAGTAACATCAGCATCAGCAACAACGCACGTGTCCACGCTCTCCTCACCCCAACTCGTCCTCCTGCAATGAAGAATCAGATGTGACATTGAACCTATAAAAACTCCACGATTTAATATTCAAAATAATGTCATTACCATCTCTTCATTATCGTATTAACACACTTATCCGCTTGATGAGGCGGCCGGCTTGTTGGATTCCCTGCCCCTCCACCCTGCAGCTCACTGGCTCTCTCTCTCCCTCTTTCCTCTCCCTCCTTTCACTAGCTCTACTTCACTCACCCCTCACACACACTCACCCCCTCTCTCCTCATCAAGCATGACGTGATCTAAATTAATGTGTAAAAATCATCCTTGAATTTGTCTATAAAACACCAGAGGGATGGAGAGAGAGAGAGAGAGAGAGAGAGAGAGAGAGAGAGAGAGAGAGAGAGAGAGAGAGAGAGAGAGAGAGAGAGAGAGAGAGAGAGAGAGAGAGAGATACTGATATTTCTGACCTCCAGTATATATATATACACACACATACACACACACACACGTCCATCCTAAAACAAACAAAAGCAAATTCCACACAGCATAGGAGGAGAGGAGGATTCCGTAAAGCAGATGCTAATAAAGAAAAATATTAAACGCCTTTCTAGATTAAATTCATTAATATCACATCTCCCGGCAGGCAATTACGTTTCTATCCTCTGCTGCCTCCCATCACCGAGTCTCAGCGCGGCTCCATCCAGGCTTATCAAGGGTCTGCTGCAAATGGATCCGTCCCGGGGGTGCCATCGACTAAAATGCGCAACAGCTCCCAAGGTAATCAAGGGATTTATACCAAGCAGGAAGCATCGCGGGGATACTCGGCGCGGCACAGACAGACACCACCACCACCACTACTGCCTCCGCTGCCGCCATCGTCGTCGTCGTCGTCGTCGTCGTCGTCGTCGTCGCCGCCGCTATCCGCTTCCAGCTATCCGTCACCCAGCAGGTCCATATAGGAAAAGGATTTCTGTAACAGCGGAAATATTGTTCAGCGTTGCTCGTCACTTAACCACACGACTCCCGCTTCTCTCGCTCCCTCCATGAATACTGAGTGGAACTGCAAGGTAAGGACGCCAGAGTGAAAATTGCTGTTTATGTCATTAACTCGCTTAAGAATCTCGCATATTTCCCGAGGGTGGTGACGCGAGGACGTGTTACTCAGAAACAAGGTAGACGCGGGACGTAATTTTGTGTTCGCGTTGTCATTCAGTCTCACGTTGACAACAGATTAATATAGAGGTGAAAGGAAAAAAAAATAAATAAAAAGAAGGTGAAAGAAACGAAAGAACACAAACAGCAACAAGCACCAACAAGGTTTAAGTACAAATTCCCTCACACTTTCCATCTTCCCTCACCTCAAAGCCTTAGTTAGAACACGGCCAAAAAAAAAAATAAATAAATAAAATAAATAAATAAATAAATAAGATAAAAAAAAAGAAAAAAAAATGAAAAAAAATAATAATAAAAAACTTTTAATCTCACTTTCCTGTCAGTTCATAAATATCCCGGCGAGAGGGGAAGGGAGTGAACGCTAAACAACTCCTGAACGAGCTCGTAAATCCCCATCATTGGCCAATTTCGTTCGTGCCGGAGCGAGAGGGAGAGCGTGAGCGGCAGAGGCGGCGAGCAGCTAGCGGCGGGCGTCCCTCAATCTGGCAACAGTCGATCTCAGCCTCACCATCGCCTCCGTTTTCTGTGAAGTGTTGGCGGCGCCGGAACGTTCCCTCGGCGGCCTGACTTAGGGCTGCAAGGGTGCGCGGCCAAGAGAGGCGAGGCGAGGCGGGTTAACGTTATTGCCTTGCGTACGGTGTGCTCAGCCTCCCAGCAAACACCGCGGCTGTGGGAGTAAGTGCCGCGAGGGGACAGGAATGTATGTGGAGGAAGAGGCGTTAAATAGGGAAGAAAGTCAAGTAAATGGAAAAGAGCTATTTTCCTTATAGCCGGTGAAAAGAAGATAATTTATAAGCTAAACATAAAAAAAAGGTAGTTATTTTCCTCACCTTAAACAACTTATTTCAAAAACCAACTCAAACCAAGACTGCAAAATTCAAAATGGAACCGAAACCAGAAAAGTCAAGCGAAACATAAAAAAAAAAAAAAAATAGTTATTAACATTTTTCACTAACTAAAACCGTTAACCCAAAACAAAAACAAACACACACAAAAAAAGAAAAAAAATTAAACTCGTAAAAAAAAAAAAAACACTCAAAATAGTTTCTTTATACGAATTACGTCTTGAATAACTGACTCAAAATAGTTTCTTTATACGAATTACGTATTGAATAACTGAACTAAAAGCAACTAAATCTGTGAAACCGAACCCTTCTGTGGGGGGAGTGACTGAGATAAACTGTGTCTGGACAGAACGGGGGAAGGGACGCTGGGAGTGGTGTTAAATATGGAATACGGAAGAAAAAAAGGAGAGGAGAGGGGTGGCGCTTGTGGAGAATTATGCATCTTAAACGTCTCCTAGGGTGGGAAAAAGGTAATTTTTAGATGTGATAAATGAATGCAGAGAGAGAGAGAGAGAGAGAGAGAGAGAGAGAGAGAGAGAGAGAGAGAGAGAGAGAGAGAGAGAGAGAGAGTGCTTCCTCCGTCCATTACAGCAAATTACAGAATCTCTCTCTCTCTCTCTCTCTCTCTCTCTCTCTCTCTCTCTCTCTCTCTCTCTCTCTCTGTTTCTATTCTCTTATTCTCCTTGTCTCTGTCTTTCTCTCCTTGTTTCTCACTCCTTGGGCTAACTTGATATAACTTTTGCTGAAGTTTTCCACCACCACCACCAGCACCACCACCCCCGCCTATCGTGGCTGACCGCTCCAACGTGCCGAAACAATTGGATTTGTCAGGACCCCGTCAAGCAAGGTCACTACCCAAGATTCCATTCTCTCTCTCTCTCTCTCTCTCTCTCTCTCTCTCTCTCTCTCTCTCTCTCTCTGCTTTTACCTAACATTCTTCTTTTCTCTTGTTTTTCTTTTCTTACTTATCGCCTATTTTTTTTCGTTTCCTCCTATTCTTCCTCAGCTCCTTCTCCTCCTCCTCCTTTTTTTTTCTTATTCTTTCTTCTCCTCTTCACCCTTTCTTCTTCCTCTTCCTACGAACAGATCTACGAATTTCTAACCAATTCTCAAAGTCTTTTCATACAAACCCTCTTTCTTCTTCTCCTCCTTTTCGCAGATCTACGAATTTCTACACAATTCTTTTCCTTTTCCTACAAAATCCCTCCTCCTCCTCCTCCTCCTCCTCCTCCTCCTCCCACGATATCTAGCGCATCCACACCCACACCCTTTTAACCACGCAGCAGACAACCAGCAAACGTTTAATCGGTGAGAATAAAACGGACTGGAACCAAACTAAAGGGAACGCACAGCCAAGCATTCCAGAGGACTCACCGAACTCTATCGACTCACGAGATTAGCTTCCTTCCTCCCTCTTTTCCTCCTTCAATCATTCCTTCCGCCATTACCTTTCGCGCGTCGTTAGCCGGGACGGAACGCGAGTCGGGAGGCTGGAAGAGGGTGTGACGGGTGTGACTAAGATTCGTACTCTTAAACGTGTTAGGCGTCTTAACTCTCTCGTGGAGGTTACCGGGACCTTCAGGAAAGTGTTCGTGATTCCAGTAATAGTTTAACCTTTTCTCTGCTATATGCAACAATTCAACACTAAAAACAATGTGTGGAATCTTTATAAGCATCTACAAGAAAGATGTGGATGCAATTTCTAGCCAGTACAATATTTGGAGGTCG
>NC_087158.1:11735799-11785799 GCF_035594125.1 Scylla paramamosain
GAGAGAGAGAGAGAGAGAGAGAGAGAGAGAGAGAGAGAGAGAGAGAGAGAGAGAGAGAGAGAGAGAGAGATAACGGAGAGACCAAAAACAATCGAGAAACAAAGCATAGTTAAGAATGAAAAAGGATGAAACAAGACAAAAGAAGACGTAGAAGGAGAAGATAAGAAGAAAAGGGAAAGAAGGGGAGAGAGAATGAGAAAACACGAAAAAAAAGTGCTTAGGAGAAAATATAGACAGGGAGGAAACGCAGAAAGAAAAGAAAAAAACAGGAGAAAGATAAGAGAAAGAGAATAAGATAAAAATACAAGAATAATGACTAAAAATAATCTAAAATCAAAGCATAGTTAATCCCCCCCAAAAAAATGATCGGGCTTGGTAGAAGACGAGACAGAAGAGAAGAAAAGCAGGAAGAGAGGGAGTGAGAAAAAAGAAAATACGAGTTACGAAGAAAAAAACAAAGAATAGTTACGAAAAGAAAAAAAAAAAGATAACACAAGACAGAAGACCCAGAAAGAGAAGCAGAAAGAGGAGAGGATGGGATGGACGAAGTGAGGGAGGGAAGGAGTGGAGGAATCAGAGGGCCTGAATGAGCAGCGTGGCCTCGTCAATTCAGTCCATCTCGTTTGTCAGGATCCTGCCGCCCCAATGTTCCTGAGAGAGAGAGAGAGAGAGAGAGAGAGAGAGAGAGAGAGAGAGAGAGAGAGAGAGAGAGAGAGAGAGAAACTGCAGCAGACTGAGAAAGGAAGGAGAGGAAGAGAGATACGAACTGAGGAAGAAACGACGGGAGAAAATGAAGAATTGTTGATGAAGGTATAGTAAAAATAGAAAGGGAGAAAAAAATCCTGAAAGAGAAAGGACGATGCAAGGAATTGGGAGGGAATAGATACTGATGGAGAAACAATTAATAAAATGTAAGTACGTGAAATATTTCCAAAGGGAGTCGACAAAATGTTATGATGACGATGACGGAGGCAGTGGTGGTGATGGTGGTAATAACATACGAAAAGCTGGATCACGTAAGCATTATCCACCTCAGCTACTTTTGCTGTGGGTAAGGTTGTGCTAGTTTAAATTAGCCATCCCTTCACTTCAGTTTTAACTATTCACACATTTTTGTAAAGCAACCTCAAATAGTTACGCAGCCCAGGAAAGACAAGAATGACCATCCATTTTCTACACCTCTCGGTGCTGTGAATGTTGACGATTAGACAAACTGGATGGGAATGTCAGGTGGAAATATACAGGTAGTCATGTTTTATAAAGGGAATGCCACGTATAAGACTGATGGCTTCTTGCAACTTCCCTTATTTTATTGTATTCTTATCATGTTGTTATGTTCTGGACAAATGGTGACCAAGTAGTAAGTGGGTTAAGTTAGATTACGTAATCTAACATAATAACCTAACCTAACATACACTACGAGTAAGCTACCTAACCTACCCAAACATACACTAAGCTAACCTAACCTGTCCTAAAATATACTAACCTAACCTAATCTATACTAACCTAAGCTAACTTAACATACACTGACCTAAACTAACTTTACCTAACATACACTAAGCCAACCTGACCTACCCTAACATACAATAACTTAACCTAACATACGTACACTACGCTAACCTTTTATACACTAACCTAACATACACCCAACTTAACCTAACCACACTAACCTAACATACACTACACTAGCCTAACCTGACCCAGCTTAACTTACGGGTAACCGAGTGGCTGACAACGAAGTGATCCGAAAAGTCAGCCTATCTGACTTTTATGGAGCTGGTGATGGATGCAACGAAGATGACGGTGACGGTGGTGATGGATGTAATGGTGAAGGAATCGAATTTACGTGCTAGAAGAAAGACGTTGCACTGGTTTGCGTTCTTTAAGTCAAATTTACAAGGGTTTCGTTTGGTGGCAGGAGTAAAACTGCCAGCGGTAAATCTGGCTAGGCAAATCTACTTAATTTGGTGAATCTGAAATGGAGAAATCTGATAAACCAGGCTGGGAGTTAATCAGGCAGCGGTAAATCTAGTTAATCTGGTAAATCTGATGGAAAAATCTTTTAAACCTGACAGGGACTGATCTGGTTAGTCTGGCATGGTGAATCTTACAAATCTGGCAAGGTAAATCCTTGCAAATCTGGTAGGGGTATATAAGTTTGTTTGCGTCGTTTGATTCAGGTTTGCCAGAGTTTTGTTTGTGGGCGGCGGCAAAACTGTGTGTGTCCCGTGAGCTGAACACTGCGCGAGAGGAGACGAAGGAACACAGTGTGCCAGAGAAGTGCATTACATTAATTCTTTATTCAGCCAGAGAGAGAGAGAGAGAGAGAGAGAGAGAGAGAGAGAGAGAGAGAGAGAGAGAGAGAGAGAGAGAGAGAGAGAGAAACTAGACAGAGAGAGACCAAGACAGACACACACACACACACACACCTACTAATAATAATGGAACCAAAACATTCGCACGTATTAATGCCGCACACCCCCCGCCGGGCACCTCAGGGGAATACCACGTCGCTAATCAAGTCTAAATATAATAAAGCAGCGTGTGGCCGTGGCTTCAGCAGGGACGCGCCAACCCGAGGCCTTTGTCCCGCCGGAGGGGGTTGGGGGGACTAGCGGGTTGGGGTGTGGGGAGAACCTGGAGGGGGGCAATCTGACCCTCCGTTGGGGGCGCGGGATAATGAATCTGCGACATCAAGGGCAGCGTAATATTCCGACTGACGAAAGTGAGGCGGCGGTGTCTCCGGGGGTTGCTGGTGGGGTAGAGGGAGAAGAGGGGGAGGAGAGGGGTAGTGGGGATCAAGGAAGGAAGGAGGAGAGTAATTTCTGTATGCGGTGCGGTGGGAATGGAACGGTAAGAGGAGGAGGAGGGGCAGATTCATAAGGATAATAATGAGAGAGAGAGAGAGAGAGAGAGAGAGAGAGAGAGAGAGAGAGAGAGAGAGAGAGAGAGAGAGAGAGAGAGAGAGAGAGAGACACTTACAGTCTGCGTGGGCGGTTCTGTTCTTTCTATCACACGTGCCAATTATCTCCACCACCACCAGCACCAGCAGTGTTGTGATGTCAAAAGCTTTAATGGCATCCAGCGGAGATCATGACTACACAGGTGCTTCTCCTAACTACCTAATCACCTGGACAATTAAGGGAAGCAGCGGCGTGGTGGGAGTGTTGGGAACGTAGTGGCGGCGCGGGGGTGTTAGTGTATGTGTTAAAGGTGGGGGTGGGGGGTCGGGGTAGGGGTGGTGGTGGTGGTGGTGGTGATGGTTAGGGGGTGGTAGAGGAGGAGGAGTTTTTGTTGTCTCCTTTCTATTTTACAATTTATCTTTTTTTTATTATTATTTTCAAGAATTCGCATATGTGAAAGGCATTCTCTCTCTCTCTCTCTCTCTCTCTCTCTCTCTCTCTCTCTCTCTCTCTCTCTCTCTCTCTCTCTCTCTCTCTCTAATATGAAGTACATTTTTTTTTTCAACCAGTCACTTGCAAATACGTAAAGGCGGACGCATCTCGCCTGTCACACTCGTAAATTTAATTAGACGAAATTATGTTTGGTCTATTTTCAGTTATTATTATTATTATTATTATTTTTCCGCGAGAAACTAAACTTTTTAACACTTAAATGAATTCCGAAGTGAGGCTTCCACCACCACAACCAACGTTACCTTTGTTTTCACTCCTTTTATTATCCTCTTCTTCTTTCGCAGTTGTTCTTTTCTTCTACTTCTCAACCTCCTCTTTTCACCGTCCCTGATTTACTATCCCAGTCTCTTCCATTTCTTCTTTTCTTTTTCCTTTTCCAGTTTCCTTTTCCATCTCATCTTATTCTATATTATTTTCTTCTTCCAGTCTCCTCTTCCATCTCGTCCTCTGTTCTCGTTTTCGCCTTCCTGTTGCTCTTTCACCTCTTCTTTATCCTCCTCGTTCTCGTTCTCCATTTCTTTTTCACAATCTTTCCTTCGACCTATTCCCCTTACTTTCCCACAATCCCTCCTACACATATTTCTTCTTCATCCACTTTCTCTTACTCCCTTCCATTTCCTTATCCACCTCCACTTCGTTCCATTTTTTCTTCCACAATCCCCCCTCCTTTACGTATTTCTTCACCACCACCCCCTCTCTCTTTCTCCTTCCTTGTGCTTCCCGCTCACGACGTTTGCATTAACTGACTATTTCTCGGCGTGTCAATGTGCCCGTTACGTGTGTGAGTTGCGTACTGGCTTGGTCTCTTAATATGTAAATGGAAACGCCAATCACCCGGAGATGTTTGCTGCTGCCGCGGAGGGACGAACTTGCAAACACACACACACACACACACACACTTCCCTTGGCTTGTATTTCTTTAATATTTTCCTCCTGTTGAAATGCGGCGCTGTACTGGTTGGGTTCAGCTTGGGTTGGGCTGGGTTGAGTTCAGGTTGGGTTTGGTTTGGTTCGGGACAAGTTGGATTGAGTTGATTTTTGATTAAGTTGGGTTGGGATAGGTCGGGTTGGGTTAGGTCAGGTTGGGTTGGGTTGGGTTGAGTTGGGTTGTTTTTTGGGTTGATTTGGTTGGGTTGGGTTGGATTTGGGTTTGCCTAGCTTGGTTTGGCTTGGATTAAATTAGTTTACTTAGCTTTGGCTTGAATCGGCTTGGTTTGGTTTAGTTTGGTTGAGTTGGGATTGGCTTGGTTGAGTTTGGTTCGGTTTGCTTACGTTTGGCTTGGCTTGGTTTGTCTTCGTTTTAGTTTTGGTTTGGTCCAACTTTTGGTTTGGGTTGGTTTGGCTTGCCTGCCTGACTACACAGAGGAAAATGCAAATGCTTCAAAGATTGGACTGACGGTGAGTGGGAGAAATGCTTACTCCTTTCACTCTCCTGCTTGATGTGAAAAGAAAGAAGAAAAGTGGTGGAGGGATTTGTTGAGAGGAAATTTTTATATAGTGATTTCAAATAGTGAATGATGATGATGAAAGATTTGCTATGTGACAGGAACATGAATAATAACGATACTTTTACGAATAACACTGCTGCTACTACTACTACTAAGATCCACGAGTGGTAATGGAAGATTCACATTACCACTTTACAGTATGAATGAATGAATGAATGAATGAATGAACAAAAAAAAAAATGGATGACAAGAAATGCAGATTTTCCTCCTCTTTTCTCTATTTCCTCTTTATCTTTCCCTCTCTCTCCACCCCATCCCCCTCTCCCTCCCCTCCTCCCTCCGCGACAAGCAAAGCAGAGTCGATTTATCACGAGCCTCAATGGACCAGAAGGATAATGAGGTTAGGAAGGCAAAGAAAACCAAGAACTTCCCACAAGCTGCAATGCTGATCGGCCGCCCACTCACCCCTCCTGACCCCTTACTGAGGCACGCGGGGTGGTTACTCGGGACTGGCAGCGTTGGAAGGAGTGTGTAAGGGCTGGTAGCGGTGGGAGGGATGTGCAGAGGAGGGTAGTAACTGGAGGGATGTGTAAGGAAGGACAGTATGAAAGGGGTAAAAGGCAGGAATAGGATGGATATACTGGGGGAGGTAGCTAAAGGACAGATGGAAATGAATGGGTGGTGATGGGAGGTATGAAAGAGGTGGTTTTGGGAAGGCAGTCATGTGGGATGTGTAAGCGTAAGGTATGGTGGGGTGTGTGTTGGAAAAGGCAGTGAAGGAATGGAAGAGGAAAGCCAGCAGGAGTGAGACAGAGTGGTGTCTGAGGGAGGATAGCAATGGTTGGATGGGTAGTGGACGAGTGCGGTGGGATGGAGGTGTTGAGGAAACCTTTGGAATTTCTTATCATACTCTTACCTGCATTGCTTTGGTGTATTTCCTATTATATATTTTTTCCGTACTGGTTTGAATGCATAATTTCCTATTTTTTTCATATTAATCGCTATCTTAAAACACCAATTCCCCGCTCTTTCTTTTCTGTTACTTCCTTTCCGTCTCCTTCCTTTTCTCCTCCAATTTCACGCCGACTGTGTAATAAGACCAGCAATAACAATAAAAATAAACGACAAAAAAAAAAAAAAAAAAAAAAAAGATAATGAAATCGTTTGTGCATTAGCTAAAACAAACTGATTAAAAAGTAAGGAAAATCAGTAACAAGTATACGAAGTTAATAGCCGTAGGAATATATTGATGAGAGAAGACTTGGAATTAGAAAATGGAGCAAGGAAATTGTGCAGAGGAGGAAGAAAGAAGAGGAGGAGGAGGAGGAGGAGGAGGAGGAGGAGGAAATGGAATATATATGGAGAGGTGAGGATCAAATTAGGTGAAGGAGGTAACAGAGAAGAGAGGAGGAGAGAGGAAAGAAATGAAATGGAGAGGGGAGAGGTGGCAAGAGACGAAAGAAAAGAAAAGGAGAGGAAAGGAGAGGAGAGGAAAAAATGGTGAGAGGAGACGTGAGGAGAGGAAAGAGGTGGAGAGAGGAAAGGTAAGAAAATTTAAAAGAAGAGTGGAGAGAAGAGGAGGGGAGAGAGAAAAAGAAAAAAGAATAGGACAGGAAAGAATAATAGAAAGAGAAACGAAGAGGAATATAACTATGACAAGAACAAATGGTGGAAGAGAAAACAGAGGGAGAAAGAAAACAGAAAATGATAGAACAGAGAAGAACAAAAAAGAACAAAAAACCAAGAACGAAAAAAAAAACAATTAAATAAGAAGGAAAACAACATTACACATAGGAAAAAAAAGACAAAAAACATCTAGCAAAGACGCAATACGATTCAAACAAAACCACAAACAAGCAACCACATGACCCAACAACAACAACAACAACAACAACAACAACACAGGCACAGGAGACAACAGGTAGATAAATAAACGGGAGCGAGGACACGAGAGGGGAGGGAGAAGGCATGACGGGAAGAGAAATGAACGATGGAAGAGACCTTGACCGAATACGAGAGAGAGAGAGAGAGAGAGAGAGAGAGAGAGAGAGAGAGAGAGAGAGAGAGAGAGAGAGAGAGAGAGAGAGAGAGAGAGAGAGAGAGAGAGAGAGAAATTCAAGTGTCATGAGAGGATAGGATGTGGGAGAGGGAAAGCAGTACAAGGCGAGGTGAAAGAGGGGACAGGTGAGGGCTTGGGAAAGGAGACAATATGAAGAGGACAGGTGTTGGACAGGTGGTCAAGGCTGCACGTTGATATATGTGATAGGGACACGAGAAGGGACTGATGTAAAGAGGGTGAACGGAGTAAGAAGTGAGACGGACGGATGATAAGGAAGAAAGAAGTAAAAATAACACAAAGGAACATAAAAGGAACAAATAACAAGACAAATAACAATAACATAAAGAATAAATAACAGCAGACTTGTTGGTAATTACGAGGTTTGTGGTGAAGAACACTATTTAACCTAAAGAGTCAAGAGTAGGGAGGCAAACGATGAAGATGGAAAAGAGAAAATATGAAAAGATTATTATTATAGGAAGAGAGGACGGGAGGATAGCGTGATAAAAGGAAGAATGTGGTAAAGTGAAATGAAAAAAATAATGAAGGATAAATGAATAAATGTAAAAATACGGACGGCAGGAAATAAAGGAGGAGGAAGAGGACAATAAAAGCTTAGATGTTGCAGAAAGGATTTAAAGTGGTGTGTGTGTGTGTGTGTGTGTGTGTGTGTGTGACTCATCCATCATACACGAGCTTAACAATACAAATAAAAAGAACACTAATATCAATTTGGTATCAACGCCAGCAGCAACAACACTACCACCACCCCACATAACTATAACATCATAACAACCGTACCTGTAGCCAATAGCACCACCACCAGCACATAACGATGACAGCAGGACCACCCCCACCACCACCGCACAACATAACAACAACAACATTACCCTTAGCCAATAGCACCGCCACAAGCACCATAACAGCCATGACAGCAGCGGTGACAAAAGCCTGACTGAACCTGGACGATGCTATATATAACTTCAGGTCACGCAGAATATGCTCCTTACTGACTAGTAGTGTAAAGTTAATTATTGGTTTAGTGCAGTACCGAAAACGAGTGACAGACTACAAAAAAGATAAGCCTTGGTCCTAACACACACCGCGACGACTCTTAGGAACAGGCAGCCAGCAATGAAAGTGTAGACACCAATACAATAATAGAGAAGAGGAAGGTAAAAGACAAAACGTTTCAGCACAATATATACAACAACATCGCTTCATTTCGCAGCCACAACAGCAGGGCAACATGGATAGCAGAGACAAAATATTGTGTTTTCGCCCGGGATCGAACCGGGGACCTTGCGCGTGTGAGGCGCACGTGATAACCACTACACTACGAAAACGATACATAGTGTGTCTCGTCACAAGGATTTACACCGTCACAAGGATTTACACCAACACCATCACCACCACCACTACTCCACCTGCCGAACTCCCCACCTGTCTTCCCTTGTCCCTCCACCATCTGTCACCATCACTGCCTACACCTCTCACTCCCCGACCTTCCCTCCCTCCAAGTCTCATCACCTACCTCAGTTCCCTTTATTAGGGCCGCATTCACACCAAAACGAGTCGCGTCGCGTCAAGTCAAGAGCGTCATTTGATGCGATTCATTTTGACTCATCTCCGTTCACACCGACTGCGTCAGCCCGCGTCAAGTCAGCACTCAGTGACCTGGGTAATTTCATGGAGAATGGATGCATGTTCCCTGGCTGAAGTAGCTGCTTTGTTGTGGCTTCGTCGTCGCAGACGTAAGAAGAAACAACGAATATGGATCCATGAACTTTCTTTCTTTCTTGTGGGAGATGCAGCTTTTCCTCTCAAGCCTAATCTGATGAGACCATATCCTAGAAAGGACTTGGACTACTCCAAAAGAGTATATAACTATCGGATCAGTAGGGCTAGAAGAACAGTAGAGTGTGCCTTTGGAATGCTAGCTCAGAAATTTGGTGTACTTCATACATTGATGATGACTAGTGTTGAAGTATCTGAATCACTGGTGAAAAGTATTTGTGTACTTCATAATTTCATTCAACATGAAAACAATTTCAACTACTCTCCTCCAAGTGATGATGTTAGTGATACAACACAATACAACTTTCTAAACTCAAACCTGACAGCAACAAGCACGAGGCCTACAAGAGAAGCCATGGCAGTTCGTGATACCTTGAAAGAATACTTTGTTTCCCCAGCTGGAGCTCTTGAGTGGCAACACCGAATGATCTAGTAATGTAAAGTTCATAGCCTAGTGTATAGTTCATAGTGAATAAAACTGTAGTCTTACCTGTACTCTTCATTGCAGCAGCAACCTCCTTCCACAGGGCAGCTATGACATCCCGATCCCGGTGGTTGCGGTCACTAGGATCATATATGGGAGGGCGTTCTCGAACTAAATTTATCAGGAATTCCACTTCCATCATGCTCCCGCAACGACGGACTCGCTTGTGACTTATGTAGAAAATGGGTCCAGCCCTATCTGTGACTCGACGCGACGCGACGCGCCGTTGACTTGACGCGACGCGACTCGCTTGGTGTGAACGGTTTTTTTCAAATATACATACAAATTAATGTTAAACTCGGGTGGCGATTCATGACGCATGATGACTTGCCTTGACTTGACGCGACGCGACTCGCTTGGTGTGAACGCGGCCTTAGACTCCTCCCCTCTTCCTCCTGTTCCTGCTCCTCTTGCTCCTCCTACTCTTGTTCCTCCTCTTTTTTCTCCTCTTACTCCTTTTGCTCCTGCTCCAGCTCTTGCTCCTCCTCCTCTTTCTCATAAAGTGTAGATAGCGAAATTGATTTAGGAGTAACAATATTGAGCAGTCTAAAGCCTAGCCATCAATGTTCAGGTGTAAAGAAAACAACAAAAATAATTGGCTTAATCGCGTATCATTTAAATATAAATCTAACAATATGATCCTCACTTAGTATATCTCCTTGGTCCGTCTCCTTTTGGAATATTGCGTTCAAGCATGATACCCCTATTACCAGGAAGACACTGGTAAATTAAAAACGAGTTCAGCGTAGAGTAACAAATTATACCAAGCCAAAGAAACAAATCATACAGAGGCGACTTAATACATGTGTTTAAAATCATCAAAGGCATTGATGACATGAACTGCATTAAGTATTTAATGATTAACTTTTCCAATTACACGCTAGGAAACGGTTGCAAAATTGTTGGGAAATCTTTTGACTTTCATGAATCAAAGAATTTATTTTTCCGTCGATTCGTCAACCTACAGAATGGGCTTCCCCGAGACGTGATAGACTGCAAAACCGCAGGGGCTTTTAAACACCGTCTTGACATATATTTTGCTTAAAATCCGCGAATAACAGCGCTTGTTAGACATTAATTTTCTTGGTTTTAGGAAATGGGACCACCTCATTTTATATATTTTGATTTTTTCCTAAAAAAAATTTCTTCGTTTTTTTTTTTTTTACTTCAACCCCCCCATAAGGTATTTATTTCCGACCTGTTTCCTGTACGGCTTATACCGGAGGGAGAGACTTTCTGCTTTGCTGTCCTTTTTTTCTACAATCACTTTAGTAGTCCTAGGTCAGGTCATCTTGTAGGGACGCAAAGGGAGGTTGTAGACCGTGTATCTATGTAACTATATAACTCCTCTCCTCCTCCTCTTCCTCTTCCTCCTCAGGGCAGCTTTACACTTTAAGGAAGAGAAAGGGACAAGGGAGGAAGACAAGTGCTAAGGATCACAAAAGGAAGGGAAAGAGGAAAGGGAAGAGAATGGAGAAAACAAACAGTTCTACGCTACTTTTCCCTCTCCTTCCCTTTCCCTACTGTTTCACGTTAAGGGAGAGGACGGGAGAGGAGAGAAAAAAAAATATTAGAGATCACAGGAAAGAGGGAGGGAAGGTAAGGGTAGGAAACAACGCAAGGTATCTCCTCCTCTTCCTCCACTTTTGCTTCACGGTGAAGGACAGACTGAGAGAAGAGAGAGTATTACAGATCACTGGACGAAGAGAGGGAGGAAAGGGGAGGAGAGAAAGGGAGAAGGGAAAGAAAGGATGTAGGGAGGGGAGTGACAAGTCTTCCATGGCACGTGCGGTACTGAGGCGCGTCCCGTGAAGCCTGAACCTTGAAGTGACTCAGACACATTTCCGGCTTCCTCTGTCTCACCCCTGCCTGGCTTCCTTGTTAGCTGGTCTCTCTTCTGTTCTCCCTTCCTTTGTTTTCTTTAGGCACGCGTCTCTCCGGTGCTGTGAGGCGTGGCTGGCTCACTTTCTGGCTACACCGCTGGCTGTCTGGCTGGTTGGTTGGAGCACTGTGAAAAATGACCTGTGTCTGGGAGCAGAACGGAATGTTTGCTGGCTGGTGTGGTGAGCTGCTGAGGTGCGCGGTGGCTGTCACGGCGCGGCTGAGGGAGGGAGGGTGGAATGAAGCGGGACTGAACCAACTGCATGTTGATTTTGTCTTTAAGTTTTCATTGTTACATATCACTTCAATATTGCTTTTTTTTTTTTTTTTTATCCATCCTTTCTTCTTCCCCGCCGTTCCTTCCTTTCAGTCGTCGGCACTACTTTCTTTTCTATCGTTCTTTATTCCAGTCGCCAGTGCTCCTCTCGGTGGTGTCAAGTGATAAAGCGGAGTACCTCTTTGCCTCCCTATTTTCCTCGTCTGCTCGTCTGAACTGTAGGGGGCAATAGACAGGACTGAAGATGCGCTGTATAGAAAATGCGGGAGGGAGGATAACAGGGAGAATGGGATGGACAGAAAGGGATATGAATGTAGATTAAGGCCGTAGATGGTGGAGTTTGCGTATTATTGATCACCTCCCATGAAATCTAACCTCTAAACAGGAGAAAAGGAAATCACAAATAATAGAACATGTGGGGGAGGGGGGGAGGGAAGGGGTAAGGAAGGCAGGGAGAAAGGGAAGAAATGAGGTAAGGGAAGGAGGAAGGGATGAAGGAAAAAGGGAGGGAAGGAGGAAGGAAGGAAAGGAGGCTGGGAGAAAGGGAGGGCGGGAAGGAGGGAAGGAAGAAGGAAGGGACGGAAGGAAGGAAGGAAGGAAGGAAGGAAGGAAGGAAGGAAGGAAGGAAGGAAGGAAGAAAGAAGGGAGGGAGCAAGAAGGGAGGGAGGAAGAAGGGAGGGAAAGAAGAAGGAGCGGGAGGAAGAATGGAAGGGAAGGAAGTAATGGGGGTAAGAGAAGGAAGGGAGGGAAGGAAGGAAGGAAGAAAGGGAAGGAGGGAGAATAAGTCAACGATGCGACCAACACAAAGGAAGCGAGTCTACAAACTTTGCGCTTCAGGAAGACCCGTGAAGCCATGAATCATAGTCAGACACACAGCAACACAACAACGGGGAAGGCGAGGCGAGGCGAGGCGTGGCGTGGCGAAGCAGTGGCGGTGTTTGAGTCTCCGAGGTCGTGTTGGAGCAGCCAAGGTTAAAAACTTTTCACTCGACACGGCTGCCAGCATGTCCTTCGTGTATTCCTGGGCGTCCTTATCGTTGTCGTCTCCGTTATTCTCAGCCTTGTCCTTTCTTTTTATCGACCTACTGTTACCTTTCTTATTTGTCTTCTTAGTCGTCTTCCTAATTGTCTTTTAGTCACTGTCCTTTCTTTCCAATGTGATGACTTCTCTTCCCTCTGAGTGTGTTCTTGTTTGGCTTTATCGTTCCCGTCCCTCGTTCTCTTAATTATTTCCCACTTTTCTGTTTGTCTTCTTAGTTGTCTCCAACGTCATCGTTATTTTCCATACGACGGACTTCACGCTGTCTCCTTCACAGTCATAGCCTTTGTTCTCAAAGCGCTGAAGATGAGTGCTGAGAGAGAGAGAGAGAGAGAGAGAGAGAGAGAGAGAGAGAGAGAGGAGAGAGAGAGAGAGAGAGAGAGAGAGAGAGAGAGAGAAAGGTCATGGTGATGAACACATGTATGTCTCATTACTGGAGGCGCGTGGGTAGCAGCATGGTGGAGTTATGAAGGAAGTACGAGCACGTGATCATTACACACACACACACACACACACACACACACACTCCCCAATTAACCCTCACGTACGTACACTACTAGACGCACTCAAAACTCACTCATTACTCACGCACCAAACAAGGCAACGCATCCAACTTACTATTTATTTTTATTTTTGAGAGTTTCCCAGAATATATTATGCCAAACTTTAAAAAAAAAAATATATATAAATTTCACGCACTAACGCAACGTGCCACAAGTAAACAGAGAGACAATTGGAAAATGGGATATAACAAAGGGTAACAAATAAAATCGTCAGTAATTAGGCCAGGATAAGAAATATTAGGTTTAGCTTGATAGAGTCAAATTTAAATATGAGGTCGGAAGAGACCGGATCTCAAATATGATATTGGTAAATGAATGGAATAGACTCAGTAATCAGGTATTTGTTGGGTCAACAGGGAGATTTAAAAGGAAGATTAGACAAATTTATGGATGGAGATGGACAGTGGAGATGAAAAGGCACGTTTTATAAAGGGAGCTTCATGTGTAGGCCAGCTGGTTTCTTGCAGATTCCCTTGTTCTTTATTTTTTTCCCTGCTTTCCTTAATCAGTCCCACGCCTTCCTTTGCATTTGGTATATCGCAGACATAATTCCTTCTCGCATAATGGTGACGCCTAGCTAAAAAAAAAAAAAAAAAAAAACGGACAAACACAATATTTCACACCTCAACTGATATGTTTCGTTCTTCAGTCCACCTTTTCTTTACTCAGTTCCACGTCTTCCTATGCATAAACTAAAGTCCCTCACGCTAAAAAAAAAAAAAAAAAAAAAAGGAATAGATAAAAATCACGGACTAACACAACACTCCGCATCTAAACTGATATTTTTCATTCTTTAATATATCTTTCCTTTACTTAGTTCCGCGTCTTCCAATGCACTTCGAATATCCAAGACTTATGTAATTCCTTTTCGCTAACCCCCTTCTTCGTCTCCACCGACCTTAATTTCCCCTTTGTCGTTTTACTCTTCTCACCATCTTATCTCTTTCTATTTCTATTCGTCCGTTCGTTCCCTCTAAGAACTGGCTCGCCACCCTGACAATGTCATAGTGTACAGTGCTGTGTAACTCCGACATTAACATCGAAATGCCGCGCCCGCTGTGTCCATATCGCGGCGGTCACACGATAGGAGAGAGAGAGGGAGGGGGTGGGGAAAGTGTGGCAGGGTTCAGGGAAGGGGTAGGGGAAAGGGTGGCAGGATTCAGGGAGGGGATGGGAAGGGGGGGATAAGGGTGTAGTAATTGTACCTGACACCTGGTGCAGGCAACTACGAATATTAAACAGGTGTGTGTGTGTGTGTGTGTGTGTGTGTGTGTGTGTGTGTGTGTGTGTGTGTGTGTGTGTGTGTGTGTATTTTGTTTCATCTCTGGTTCTTTTTATAAGCAATCCGCCCCCTCTCTCTCTCTCTCTCTCTCTCTCTCTCTCTCTCTCTCTCTCTCTCTCTCCTCTCTCTCTCTCTCTCTCTCTCTGACACACACACACACACACACAGTCCTCTAAAAATACCAAATTGAAAACGACTTTTTTACCTTTTTATCGAGAGAGATAAATTGACGAGATATCGAGAGAGAGAGAGAGAGAGAGAGAGAGAGAGAGAGAGAGAGAGAGAGAGAGAGAGAGAGAGAGAGAGAGAGAGAGAGAGAGAGAGAGCGCAAAGGCATAGGGAGGGAGGGGGGTAGCTAGTAATATTCATACAATTAGGGCGGCAAATAACAAGAATGATGATAATTGAGATCAGATTGCGCCATAAAATATTTCGCTTCGGCCTTCATGGAGTAAATAGCCGCGCTGATGCCACTTTCAACTCCCGGATGAATGCATAAATTACCTCATTTCGATACCCATTAGAGCTGGGCTTCATTATCTGCGACGCGGCGACCAAACCCTCCCTGCATTGTTGCCCAGCCAGACACACAAAAAGACGCCTTTGTTCCACGCCGCCGCCGGTCAGAACACGAGAGAGCGAGAAAGAGAGAGAGAGAGGGAGAGAGAGAGGGGGGAGAGGGAGAACCAACGACAAGATTCCCTCCCTCCCTCCCTCCCTCCATTCATCACTTGCTCCCTCACTCGTCTATCCCACTCGCTCATTCAATTCCCTCCATCACTTGCTCCCTTACTCTCTCTCTCTCTCTCTCTCTCTCTCTCTCTCTCTCTCAAGCTAATTGGACGGAACAACATTTCAAAGCCTCATCTATTACGAAGCTATAAGGGATCTGTAATGGACACACACACACACACACACACACACACACACACAGTACATAACCACCCCTCACTGTTCTAATATGCACCTCTCAAACTATCATAAAACAAACAGTCGTGAAAATACAATGATTTTGCCAACAATAATCTGTAGTAACTGGCAGATGTAATATTCCTACAATTCTGCAACACAAAAGAAACATAAAAGTCCCTCGCTGCAAACTAATCAACTACTAAAAAAAATGTGCATAACGTTAAGTCAAGTTCAGGTTGGAATTCACAAGTTCTGGAGAGGAGCGAGCGTACCATGTATCGAGAAGTAATCAATCAGCGAGGCGTACTTTTAGAAGATTAAGGGAAGACCAGCTATGATTGTGTTACTCGTACCTGGTTCCGTTCTCTCTCCTTCTCCTTCCTCTCCTTGTAATATTCTCCTTCTCTCGCTTCTCTGCCGTCTTGTCCTTTTCTCTTTCTCTTTCTTTCTTGACGTTTATCTAATTTCCTCCACTCGCTTCGGAGAACACACCGACTGAAAGCAGGCGAAATTTTAATTTAGAATTTTGTTAATAAGTACTTTTTACCTCCACCTGTGTGTGTGTGTGTGTGGAGTAACGAGGTGGCAGCGGTTATCCAACACTATCACCTACACTAAAACCTACAACTGCACCTATTCCCTCACCACCACGACCACGACGACGACGACCACCACCACCACACACGTTCATATTCAAGTCACATTATTATTTGTCTCTTACAACGCAACCCTATTTGTTTTCTCTTGTTATTTATTCAGTTGCCTGCCAGCCTACAATCTCTCTCTCTCTCTCTCTCTCTCTCTCTCTCTCTCTCTCTCTCTCTCTCTCTCTCTCTCTCTCTCTCTCTCTCTCTCTCTCTCTCTCTCTCTCTCTCTATAGGATATATATGTATATATATATATATATATATATATATATCCTATAGGATATATATATATATATATATATATATATATATATATATATATATATATATATATATATATATATATATATATATATATATATATATATATATATATATATATATATATATATATATATATATATATATATATATATATATTAGCCCCTTTTCTGTTCCCTTCTACTTTCTCTATCTCATTTTCGATCCAAAGCTGGATGCTGCGTTTATGTGCGCAATGACTTAACCTGCTCTCGTGCCCACGCTCTTGAATCTCCCGAGTTTTCCACCATCTGGCTACGACTACAGAGTCACTCTCATACTAAATTTATCTGTGCTGTATACCTCTCTCCTAACTCCTCTGACTATAAGAAATTCTTTGACTATTTAACTTCCAAAGTGGAGTACATTCTGACCCTCTTCCCTTTTGCAGAGATCTCCATTCTTGGAGACTTCAATGTTCACCACCAGCTTTGGCTTTCCTCTCCCTTCACTGACCATCCTGGTGAACTAGCCTACAACTTTGCTATCCTCCATGACCTAGAGCAATTGGTGCAACACCCTACTCGTATTCCTGACCGTCTTGGAGATACGCCCAACATTCTTGACCTTTTCCTGACCTCTAATCCTTCTGCTTATGCTGTCACCCTTTCTTTTCCGTTGGGCTCCTCCGATCACAATCTCATATCTTTATCTTGTCCTATCACTCCAATCCCTCCTCAGGATCCCCCTAAGCGAAGGTGCCTCTGGCGTTTTGCCTCTGCTAGTTGGGGGGACCTGAGGAGGTATTTTGCTGATTTTCCTTGGAATGACTACTGCTTCCGTGTCAGAGACCCGTCTTTGTGTGCTGAGCGCATAACAGAGGTGATAGTGTCTGGCATGGAGGCGTACATTCCTCACTCTTTTTCTCGTCCTAAACCTTCTAAACCTTGGTTTAACACAGCTTGTTCTCGTGCTATACATGATAGAGAGGTGGCCCACAAAAGGTACTTAAGCCTTCCATCACCAGAATCTCATGCACTTTATATTTCTGCCCGGAACCATGCCAAGTCTGTTCTCCAACTAGCCAAAAACTCCTTCATTAACAGAAAATGTCAAAACCTTTCAAGATCTAACTCTCCTCGTGATTTCTGGCATCTAGCCAAAAATATCTCCAATAACTTTGCTTCTTCTTCTTTCCCTCCTCTACTTCAACCAGATGGCACCACTGCTATCACATCTATTTCTAAAGCTGAACTCTTTGCTCAAACCTTTGCTAAAAACTCTACCTTGGACGATTCTGGGCTTGTTCCTCCCTCTCCTCCACCCTCTGACTACTTCATGCCACGTATAAAAATTCTTCGCAATGATGTTTTCCATGCCCTCGCTGGCCTAAACCCTCGGAAGGCTTATGGACCTGATGGGGTCCCTCCTATTGTTCTCCGAAACTGTGCCTCCGTGCTTGCACCTTGCGTAGTCAAACTCTTTCAGCTCTGTCTGTCAACATCTATCTTTCCTTCTTGCTGGAAGTTTGCCTACATTCAACCTGTTCCTAAAAAGGGTGACCGCTCTAATCCCTCAAACTACCGTCCTATTGCTTTAATTTCCTGCTTATCTAAAGTTTTTGAATCTATCCTCAACAGGAAGATTCTTAAACATCTATCACTTCATAACCTTCTATCTGATCGCCAGTATGGGTTCCGTCAAGGCCGCTCTACTAGTGATCTTCTGGCTTTCCTTACTGAGTCTTGGTCATCCTCTTTTAGAGATTTTGGTGAAACTTTTGCTGTTGCCTTGGACATATCAAAAGCCTTTGATAGAGTCTGGCACAAAGCTTTGATTTCCAAACTACCCTCCTACGGTTTCTATCCTTCTCTCTGTAACTTCATCTCAAGTTTCCTTTCTGACCGTTCTATTGCTGCTGTGGTAGACGGTCACTGTTCTCCTAAATCTATTAACAGTGGTGTTCCTCAGGGTTCTGTCCTGTCACCCACTCTCTTCTTATTATTCTTTAATGATCTTCTAAACCAAACTTCTTGTCCTATCCACTCCTACGCTGATGATACCACCCTGCACTTTTCCACGTCTTTTCATAAACGTCCAACCCTTCAGGAGGTAAACATATCACGCAGAGAAGCCACAGAACGCCTGACTTCTGATCTTTCTAAAATTTCTGATTGGGGCAGAGCAAACTTGGTATTGTTCAATGCCTCAAAAACTCAATTCCTCCATCTATCAACTCGACACAACCTTCCAGACAACTATCCCCTCTTCTTCAATGACACTCAACTGTCCCCCTCTTCTACACTGAACATCCTCGGTCTGTCCTTTACTTATAATCTGAACTGGAAACTTCACATCTCATCTCTAGCTAAAATAGCTTCTATGAAGTTAGGTGTTCTGAGACGTCTCCGCCAGTTTTTCTCACCCCCCTAGCTGCTAACTCTGTACAAGGGCCTTATCCGTCCATGTATGGAGTATGCTTCACATGTCTGGGGGGGTTCCACTCATACTGCTCTTCTAGACAGGGTGGAATCAAAAGCTTTTCGTCTCATCAACTCCTCTCCTCTAACTGACTTGTCTTCAGCCTCTCTTTCACCGCCGCAATGTTGCATATCTAGCTGTCTTCTACCGCTATTTTCATGCTAACTGCTCTTCTGATCTTGCTAACTGCATGCCTCCCCTCCTTCCGCGGCCTCGCTGCACAAGACTTTCTTCTTTCTCTCACCCCTATTCTGTCCACCTCTCTAACGCAAGAGTTAACCAGTATTCTCAATCATTCATCCCTTTCTCTGGTAAACTCTGGAACTCCCTGCCTGCTTCTGTATTTCCACCTTCCTACGACTTGAATTCCTTCAAGAGGGAGGTTTCAAGACACTTATCCGCCAATTTTTGACCACTGCTTTGACCCTTTTATGGGACTGGCATTTCAGTGGGCATTTTTTTTATTAGATTTTTGTTGCCCTTGGCCAGTATCCTTCCTACATAAAAAAAAAAAAAAAAAAAAAAAAAAAAAATATATATATATATATATATATATATATATATATATATATATATATATATATATATATATATATATATATATATATATATATATATATATATATATATATATATATATATATATATATATAATTTCCTTGAAACACTAGGCGGTGGTGAGGATGGACATCAAAGGCAGGGAGGCAAGAACCATCACCTTATTATTCACCACAGGCTGAATAGTTAAACTTCCTTTTAATCCTTTCTTATGAATATTGCATATCTGTTTCTCTGTACTGCCAGTTACTTTTCCCAACTATTTCAATACCAGCGCATGATGAAGGGCGTGAAGGAGGGGCAAGAACCTTCTGCTGTATTGTATTCACTCTCTACACTGTACCTATAAAGTCTGTTGCTGTGTGGTTGCCATTTCTAATCCTCGTTGGTAAAATTCCCTGAAACCCTCGTGGATTATTTGTCAGATACCTTGCCAGTAAACTTAACGCAACAGTGATTGATTCTACACGTAGCCACTTCAGTCATTCCGTGAAGGCAGTTGTTACCAGAGCCATCAGTTTGTCACGAGGCTGTTTGATGTTCATGTTATCCCAATATATCTAAGCCACAAGAGCAACACAAAAGTAGAGCTCTGTCAGGTAAACATGGCTCAAGGTAAGTTGCTCGTACACTTAGACACGGTAGGTTATGTTAGACTGGCAGGCTCTGGGGCGTTGGGAAGAATGGGTGGGAGTACTTAGAGGTTGGGGCAGAATGGTGTGGGTCTGTTATAAGTAATTCAGGATTTTCTTCTTTCTTGTTTACTATTGGCACTATAGATATGTCAAGCGTTATTGTGGGTAACGGAGTTTTTCTTATGGGAGATTTATGTAACCCTTCTACGTAATTTATGGGTGACTAGCGCTACAAATGCACTACAGTATAAGTAAAGGAAACCGTCTTTAGAAGCTACACTACAGCATTTATGCGAGTAATGATAGCAATCCCTTACAAAAGGAAAGTACATTTCAAATATTAACCCTTTCACTGCTAGTCGATCTTTCCCATAATCATCTACAACTTTTGAAACTTATTTTCTGGTACAAGTCTCTTAAATAAGTACTTCTGCAGTTTAGCAAAGACGAAATTAATCTATTTTTTTATTTACTTCCAAACAATTTATTACAGTGATATTAACGTTATTAAACGACAAACATTGCAGTAAAAGCAGTAAAAGTATTAACTCCTGACCTCATTCTTGATTATGGAGACAGGTAATACCACAGACAGGTAATAACTACAAGTAATACCTGTGGCAACCATGCATTTCATTAAGATGAAGCAAGGAAAAAAAAGGAAAACAAAAAAAAGAAAGAAAAAAAACAAGAAGAATGAAAACGAAATAAGAAGCAAATAAGAAAGAAGAAAGAAAAACAGAAAACACAGCATTAGTCAGTACTAGACACATCACGGTCACGATATGCGACACCATGACAGGCGGCGTCCAGCGTGGGAGGACTGACACACACACACACACACACACACACACACACACACACACAGAAAGCAGATCCCTTGACAAAGAGTACATTAAAAACAGTGCTGCAGCCAACACGACCACGCTACTTTTTATTCCTCTGCACCTCGCACAAACACGGCGGCGGCAGCGTCCTGTGTCCAGTGTTTCGTCCTCACGCTCCGGTCTTCACGTTCCGCCGCCTCCGCCAGCCAGGACCAGAGCGGCAGGGGCTCAGTCTCGCTATGAATACAATATACAAGTCAATTTCCTCTTAATCCGGGAGGCGTGTGCAACCCCGGCGGGCAACAGGTGGCGAGTCCCCGGGGCTACTCGGGTTAACATGGCCGCCAGTGTCACGTTACTGCAGCTCCGACATGAGCCCGTGTTCTGAAACGCTTTGCTCTCTCACCACGACTATTTTCCAAGGCCACAGAGATTATTTACCGGGTTTATCAAGAGTGACTCCTGTTAATATCATATAAATCTTGTTAATCTGTCACTAGAACCGTAAAAACACCCTTAAAATTCCATGAAGCTTCAACTACGAATAGACCAAAGCCTTTTGAAAGTAATGGAGGTGAGGCGAAGAAAACGCTTCAGAATATGGCCCATGAATTCTACCACGCCTAGCCACGTCTGCCGCGCACTGTCACTGACCTTCGCGCGGCCTGGCGAAGTAGCGGACTCGAGCAGGTTCCGTCCCTTGTTTCAAAGCTCCGAACACTTCATTAATATAAAAAGAAATTGGCTGCGAGTTATAAATACCTATTAAGTCGGCGGTCGGAAGTAATCGATGCGAAATGGTCCAGACGAGGAGACGACTAAGAGAGAGAGAGAGAGAGAGAGAGAGAGAGAGAAGGAAGGGAAAGGGATAGAAGGAGAGACATGAGGGAAGGAGAAAGGAAAGGAAAATGATGCAAAATGGAAGGAAAAAAAAGACGAGAGAGAGAGAGGGAAGCAGAGACACGAAAAAGGGAGGGAAGGGGAGGGGAGAGGAGGAGATGGAAAGGGAGGGGACACAAACTGGGGGAGCAACATCGGGAGGTACAGGAGGATGAGGATTCAAGTTTTATGGCACGTGACATAGGTTGGGTGAAAACAAGAAGGAAATCTTGGGACACAAAGGACGGGTAGACGGTTGAGGGAAAGAAAAATTGGGTGGGTAAGGGAGAGAAAGAAATAATGGAAGAGAAAGAATGGACAGATTATGAAGAGAAAGAAAAGAAGGACGAGTAAGGCAGAAAAGATAGGATGATAATATAAACAGTACCAGGAGTACACAGAAGGAAAAAGAGAGAGGGGAGAAAGCAGAAAGAGGAGGATGAATAAGATGAGAAGAGGGAGGGTTAGAAGACGAAGGAGAGGAAAAAGAAAGAGGAAGGTGAATCAGAAAAGGAAGGAGAGAAAAGAGAGCGAGGAGAATGAATCAGAGGAGGGAAAGGAAAAAAAAAGAGGAGAGAAGAAAGAAAAAGAAAGGAAAATAAATCAGAGGAGAGAAGAGGAGAGGATTAGAAAAAAGAGAGAGGAGATAATTAGAAGAAAAAATAGAAGAGGAACAAGGGAAAACAGAACGAAATGAATAAATAGGAGGATGAAGAGGGTGAGTCAGAAAGAAGATAAGAGGTTTAGGGAAAGAGAAAAAGATAATTAGAAAAAAAAGAGGAACAGGAGGAAAGGAGCAAAAGGAAGAAATAAGAGAATGAAGAGGAGGAAGAAGAAATAAGGAAGGGGAGAAGATGCAATCAGGAAAATCGAAAATATTGACATTCTGAAATAGTGTGAGAGAAGAAAGAGAGGATAGGATAAAGGACGAGGAAATAAAGTATGGAAAGAGAGAGGAAAGCATACGGTAGAGGGAAAATAAAAAAAAAAGAGGTAAGGGAGTAATGGTGCAAGGAGAAAAGAAAGGAAGGAAGGAAGGAGAGGAAGAAAGAATTTAGGATAGCAGAAGTACCTAATCTTAATGTGAGTTTAGCTTTCATTCTGATGTTTTGTGGAAGACATTATGCTAAATTAATTCTCTTCCTTCTTGCTCCTCCTCCTCCTCTTGAGCTTGCTTGTCATTCTGTTAGTAGTGCGTTAAAATGTGCTTTTTTTGTTGTTGTTGTTGGTATTATTAATGTTTTCTTTCCCATCACAATGCACAATCTCTCTCTCTCTCTCTCTCTCTCTCTCTCTCTCTCTCTCTCTCTCTCTCTGGTGGTAGTGATGGTGGTGGTGCTGCTGGTGCTTCTGGTGGCGGCTTTACTTTTTTGTTTGTCTGGTGTTGTTTTGTCTGCGTCTTCCCCTTTGGTGGTGTTGCCAGGACGACCAGACGTGCCGCTGCAAAAATGTGCTTCCTCTCCTCCCTTCATCTGTGTTGCCTTTCAGGGGTTGGCGAGGACATGCTTAGGTTTACTCTGTCTTTTTCCTCGGGAAGTGACGGTTTACGATTTTTTTATCACCCGCCATTGATAAATCAGATGATATAAATAACGGAACATGAGAGAATTCGAATTCAAATAATGCGTAGAAACATGAATGACAATTGAAAGTAAGACAGACAGACAGACAGACAGACAGACAGACTGACACACACACACACACACACACACACACATGAAGAACGTATGAACAACAAGAATGCTTAGCGTGAGAGAGAGAGAGAGAGAGAGAGAGAGAGAGAGAGAGAGAGAGAGAGAGAGAGAGAGAGAGAGAGAGAGAGAGAGAGAGAGAGAGAGAGAGAGAGAATAATTAGTAGACAAACCTCTGCATGTGAAGTAAACTCTGTGTATACTTCCTCGTATCTCAGTGTACTATGTGGTGTGTGTGTGTGTGTGCATTGGAAGGAGACAACACAAAATAATAATGAATTGATGGTTTATTTGAAAAGAAGAGAATGGGAGAGAGTGCAAGGACGAGGCGGGAAATAAAAGGAAGGTGCGAGAAAGTGCCGGGGAGAGAAAATTGCCTCGGTGACTAAAAGACAGAGAGAGAGAGAGAGAGAGAGAGAGAGAGAGAGAGAGAGAGAGAGAGAGAGAGAGAGAGAGAGAGAGAGAGAAAGAGAGATTTATAGTGCTCCGGGAAAAGAAAGAACTAGGGAAACACAAATACACTCACTCACTCACTCACCCACCCACCCACCCACCTACCTACCCACACACACACACACACACACACACACATGCACACAATTTAGGATCGAAAGTTTCTCTGTAAGTTCATCTGTATATCTGTCTATTTGCCTGCTTGTGTGTCTATATTTGCTTGTTTGTATTTGTCTGTCTGTCTGTCTGTGCGTTTGTTTATAAGCATCTACTTGTCTGTTTCCCTGTCTGTATGTATATCACCTTGTCTGTCTACTAATATATATATATATATATATATATATATATATATATATATATATATATATATATATATATATATATATATATATATATATATTTTTTTTTTTTTTTTCTGTGTTCTTTATCTTCCTCTCCTTGTTACTGTTTGTTTGTTTACTTGTCTATCTACCTGCCTGTTTGTTTACCACCCTGTCTGTCTGCAAATATATGTCTGTCTGTATCTTTGGCTGTTTTCTTGATCTCTCCCGCCATAGTACTAACCAGTCATTCAAGTCATTACCCACTCCACAGGTACGTACAAGGATTCACCAGATCTTATTCTGAAACATTTCTGCCTGCATCTCAACTATTTCCAATAGGTTCCAGTTTGAGTGACACGGGTTTTTACTGTTCTAAAGACAGATTAATAAGATATCTACATTATGAACAGGAGAAACAGTCTTGAGAACCCGGTGAATCATCTATGTGGCATTTGAAAAAAAAAGTCGTGAAAGAACAGTGTTTCAGAATACGGAGCTTTTTAATAAGATACAAGGGTTTTTAAGTGTTTTTACGGTTTCATTGACAGATTAACAAGATTTCTACATTTTAAACTGGAGAAACACTCTTGAAAAACTTACTAATCATCTCTGTGGCCTTTGAAAATAGTCGTGGTGGGAGAGCAAAGCGTTTCTGAATACTGGCAGTACATACGTGGACAGGCGCCTCGCTGGGAGGTCAGGTAGGTTGGACGCGAGTCGCAAGCTCTCCCTACAGGTATAAGTAGTGTGGAGCACCTCAAGGTCACTGGCGAAAGTTCAAGGTTACGAGGAGGAGGCGGAGGAGGAGGAGGAGGAAGAGAAGGGGGAGGAGCAACACTCATACTCCAGGCCTCGTCTCGTCTAAATAGCTATCGAATTCCCAGACTGTTAAGGGTATAGAGCGGCTCGGCGCCCCTTGGTGAGCCCCCACCGAGGCACACACCCACGTATATCGTGGTGGAGGTAAACGAGGACATCAAAACCAATGTGACCCATGAATACCGTGCTGCCCGTAACTATATTGTGGCTGAGGCTCCGCACCGCGCCTGTCCCAGGCTGTGTTGGCGGGGACACTTCTTTAAATGTGAGAAAACGGGAGGATGCCGCACCCTTCGAGGGAACCTTTGTGCACTTATAACTGATTGTACTTAATTTGATAAGGGACTTGATTGTTTGACGTGTGTTTTTTGTTACTGTAGTTATGTAGATACGACAGTGGACAACGGGGCAGGGCAATGGGCGCCAGCACTCCACAGGTAAGAATTTTTTGTATTCCAATAAAAGTGTGAAGAGACAGATCAAACATTTATGATGTTTGTTTTCATATTCTTACTAACTGCTCCATTTCATTTAATATTTTCTTACAATTTCCATCGCCCACATACTCATGCTACCACCACACACTTTCTTCAGTAACACCTCCGCTTCACTCAGGTTTGTGTGTTTTATCTCGCTTCAAATAATTCTTCATTTCCTTTCATCCTCACTTGTATTTTTATTAACAGAATGCAGTCTGACGCACACACACACACACACACACACACACACACACACACACACACACACACACACACACACACACACACACGAAGACACCATACAAAAAACTTTCTCTCATTAGGTAACCCAGTATTCCTAATGCCTAAGTAATTTGTATTTGTTAATATTAAACTTCATTTGCCATCTGTCTGTCTATTCGTTCATCCTATCCAAATCTGCATTCAAGGTGATGGCATTCGAATCCGACCTAACTCGTGTCATTCGAAAATTTACTAACATTGCTACTAATCTCACTATCTACCTTACTTACTCATTCATTTACTAACTTCACACAAATCAACACGATTCCTCCCTTTCCTGTGAACTTTATGATCATCTCCCTCCATTTCTTCTCACCTTCCGTTTTCTTCCCCTCTCCCCCAACCCCACAAAACAAGAGGAGCGAGGAACTAAACCCCGAGACCAGCAGAATCTTAGACAAAAATGGAGAAGGAATTCCTCGCTTTCATCTGCCTTCCCCCTTCACGAGCTCTCGATTTACGCACTCACGCCAGATTTACACCACTCATCCATTGGTGGGGGCGAGACTCTACTGGTGGTGCCCTCGAGGGTGTTTCAAAGAGCTGAAGGAGGAGCAGGACTGACCATAGTGAGATTGTGTTGTTGTGGATGTACGTTTTCTTTATCATTCACGTTTTCTTTTGTGTGGGTTTAAGGGTGACATGTGTATTTTTTATTGAGTCGTGTGGTGGTTTTATTTTTTCAGTTCTGTACGTGTTAATTAATCTGTATTTTTTTAAGAAGCTGAGATTTTCCTAACATGCCCTGGGCACTCAACCTTCGTCCCACCAGTACTACCTTCCGATACATTAAGTAACCACCCCTCTCTTACGTATTTCTCTAACACCTCCCTTATACACTCCAGCACACACTTGTCGTCCAACCTTCGTTACCACCAGATGGCGCCAGAGTTCAGAGCACACATCATACATCACTCAATTAATTCCTACAACAACTCGTATTCACTCTCATACATTGCCATTCAATTAACTTTTGTAGCATTTCCAGTGTTCATTACTCCATCACCAGCGAGGAGAGGACTTAAACATCGCCTCAGGGTTAGTCCTCGCTGTCATTAGATCAAGGTCACGCATAGGTCACGTTTTTGTCATCTAGTCGTGATCTGTCTTATATATATATATATATATATATATATATATATATATATATATATATATATATATATATATATATATATATATATATATATATATATATATATATATATATATATATATATATATATATATATATATATATATATATCCTCGGGTGGTGAAGAAACGTAAACAAAAAAAGTAGAAAATAACTATTGTAAATATTTGCTGACCTGCACTTAACATAATTGCTACTTTGTACTCACCTGTTGGCGTGCCGCAGGGGAGACAGCCGCCTCTGTCATTACTGAGGAGCCTGCAGGTGTGGGGTAAGCAGGGGCGGGGCGAAGAAGTAAGGGCGTGCTGGAAGTTTTATAGTCCACTCTGGAAGAGGAAGGGAAAATGTGAATCATGTACAGTATATATTCTCTTCGGTTTAGATTTGTACAAACGAAATATACGTTATTAAAATAAAAGTTGTTAGATAAATTATATTTTTGATAGACAGATGGTCAAATAGATAAATATTCGTATAGAAATGGATAATTGACTATAGTATTATACTCGTACAATATAAGAAACGTGAGTTAAATATCAGAATACAACCTCTCTACACCTTCTCACCCACACACACCTGTCCTCAACTTCATTAAATACTTTCTCCCTGGTGGCGCGTGCGCCGCCCAGCACGCCGACAGGTAATTCAATTTAACCTGGGACTCTACTGCGAGGTATAAATTAACGAGAGAGAGAGAGAGAGAGAGAGAGAGAGAGAGAGAGAGAGAGAGAGAGAGAGAGAGAGAGAGAGAGAGAGAGAGAATTGTAAATTAAATTGGGGCGCCGCAATAACAAGAAACCGGGTTTTGAGGGGGATGGGCTTACAAGAAAGCGCTACGTCTCCCGCCGAGAAACTAACGGGAGCCAAGACTGATTTTGCAAACCATTCAGACACAAGCAAACAACAACAACAATAACAGCAAAAACAACTACTACTGCTACTGCTTCCATCACGACCACCACCGTCTCTACTATATTATTACGACTACTATTACTACTGCTACTACTACTACTACTACTACTACTACAAATACTACCACCAGTACCATCACAACTAACAATACTATACCATATATTTATATTAAATACATACAAAGATGAGCGCGCGCGCGCGCGCGCGAGAGAGAGAGAGAGAGAGAGAGAGAGAGAGAGAGAGAGAGAGAGAGAGAGAGAGAGAGAGAGAGAGAGAGGGGTGGGGGGGGGGGGCGCAGGTGAATCCAGGTAAGGTAAGGAAGGCAGGAGAGTAACAAGGTACATAAGGACAGGCCAGCCATCCAGCCAGCCCCGCGCCGCCTTTCAGGTTCAACAAGCCTAACGACATCCCCAGACGGTCACACACCAAAGAGAACAACCGCACAAAGATTCCCTCCCTTTAAAGTTGACAACCAGACCGTCTTTTTTTTTTTTTTGCAGTATGTGTGTGTGTGTGTGTGTGTGTGTGTGTGTGTGTGTGTGTGTGTGTGTGTGTGTGTGTGTGTGTGTGTGTGTGAGAGAGAGAGAGAGAGAGAGAGAGAGAGAGAGAGAGAGAGAGAGAGAGAGAGAGAGAGAGAGAGAATTTCTGATATTGCTATAAGCCCATGAATATTGAATACGGAAACAATAACAGTAGTGGTAGTAACAGCAATAGTAACGGTATTATTAACTAATACGTATGTACACTAATAGCAACAATAACAATCTCTCTTTTTGGTTCCTCGTTCTCCTTCATTATTCACTTCCTCCTACCCCCTCTTCCATATCTTCATTTCCTTCCACCTCATTCCTGTTTCTTCCCCATAATCATTCCTATACGTATTTCTTCTTCTACTTTCTCTTACTTCCCTTCTCTTCCACATTTCCTTTTATTCTCTCTCTCTCTCTCTCTCTCTCTCTCCCCGTTCCCAAGTCCACCTCACCGTAAGGCCTCGATGGCGCAGTAGGCAGCGCGTGAGTCTCATAATCTCAAGGTCGTGAGTTCGATCCTCACTCGGGGCAGGTTCTTTTTATTTAGGTTATCTTTTTATATATATTTTTTATATATCCATCTTTATATTTTTCAGCGTCTGTCTGTCTGTCAGCCTTCCCTGCCTGCTTGCCTGTCTCATTCATGACGCGTGAAGATACTAATAAAAAAAAGTGAATTATAATAATCTCGTAACTGACTATTGTCACTTCATGAGAAAGAAGTGATCGAAAGAACTATTGACAAGACGAACTCAGGCATGCAAAAAAAAAAAAAAAAAAAAACTGGCACATAACGGGATTCGAATCTACTAATATACGATCAAATCCTTCTGTGGAACATTACAAGAGCATCCCGTCACTTACTTCGTCTGCCGAGTGTATTTCAGTCGCTAACTCTTGGATGATACGTTTTCTGAGCTGACAGTAAACCTCCACCCCCTCCCCACTCCTCTCTCTCTCTCTCTCTCTCTCTCTCTCTCTCTCTCTCTCTCTCTCTCTCTGAAGGTAAATCACACTCAAGATAATACACTGACAGGACACACAAGTTAGTGATTACTTCGTATCCTCATTCCTCTGTTCAATTCGTCTATTGACGTTTTGTTTACAACTGTATTCTCTACCACTTTCCTTCAGTAATTTGCGTATTTTCTAATAGTTTTGTTATGATCTCTCTCTCTCTCTCTCTCTCTCTCTCTCTCTCTCTCTCTCTCTCTCTCTCCTTTGTTTCTCCTCATCCCTCCTTTGTTCCTTCTCATTGACGTACATCCCACTCTCCTCTTTCGCTACTTTCTATTTGACGTTCAATAAATGCACTGTTTCTCTTTCTCTTATTTATTTTTATCTAATATTTTTTGTCCTGAAAATTTCGTGACATTTAAATTGAGAACAAAGTATAAGGAACTAAAACCCATACAGTGTTGCTTTTTTGTCATGTAATTTTCGCTCCTCTAAACTGTCATTCCCAATCCCTTGCTTTTAGTTTGCTTCTACTCTTTGGCATTTGTCCAGTAATCTTCCCAATTTTCTGTGACGTGTTTGTCGCGATAAGCAGCAGAAGTAAGATGAAACAAACCAACACTGTTCTTCTTTATACTCACCTTACCATTTCCTTGCTTAACCTTTCTAGTTTCTCTGCGACGTGCTTCTCTTGAGCAGCAGATAAAGAATAATAAACTAACTTTCCATTCAAACGTATACTTTTCTAACCCCTTCCCTTGCCTGACATTTCATCAGTATCATATTACTTTCTCTAGCACTGGCTTTTTTTTTTTATTCAGGAGTGAATATAAAACAAAATACGCATATAAGACATAGAAAAAAAAATCTATAACCAGTTCCAGCGGAGAGGTCATGATTAATTGCGTGATCGAATTAACCTTTTGACTGCCAGTGACAATAATTACATTTGTTATAAGTAGAGCCCTACGGGACTTAAACGAAAAAAAAAAAAAGAAAGACGAGAGACTGAAGGAGATAGATACAGACAGATTAGACAAATAAAATAAAGGAACGAGTGAATCAATAAATGGACGAATAAATTAATGAATCTGCAATCTTTGAATATTCAATCCAGATGAGACATGTAAAACGTTTGTCTAGAAATGACCGTTTTGGTGATGCCAGTAATACTTTAAATAGCACAGCGTAATGACAAAAAAAAAAAAAAAAAAAAAACCTAACCACATCGACGACCTTCGAAAAAAAAAAAAATCCTTATGAGAATCCAGAGCATCTTTAAATAGCCCCTTGCAGGATCCTAAAGATACTGTTATGCTCCGTTTAATTCGAGAAAATCCTCTTCTTCCTCTTTCGCCTTCTTTGTTTACCCTTCCTGCCTGTCTATCTGTCCGTCTCCGTCCGTCCTCGTCTGCCGCGTAAACAAAAGAAGAGAGAGAGAGAGAGAGAGAGAGAGAGAGAGAGAGAGAGAGAGAGAGAGAGAGAGAGAGAGAGGTTCGGAGTCACTTATTATAGTGTTTCGCAGAGGGGATTCACTCGATAACGAAGCTTCGGACAAACAGGGACGAAGAAATACGGTGGCACATCCATTTACCTGATAGGACGGAAGGGACGGAGGGAAGCCAGGGAGGGATACAGAAGTGAAAGAAGCGGTACTGTACGTAAGAGTGAGAGGAGGGAAGGTGAAGCAGACAACAGGGGGAAAGATGGAGGGAACGAAGGAATGTCACATAAACACGGTGCAGGAAGGAGATATGACATGTATTGTGATCATGACGAAAAGAAAACGGCGATATAAAAAAAAACAAAAACTGTTGGAAGGAAAAAAAAAAAAAAAGGCGGGGAAGAGAGACACGCACGGGTAAGAGAGAGAGAGAGAGAGAGAGAGAGAGAGAGAGAGAGAGAGAGAGAGAGAGAGAGAGAGAGAGAGAGAGACCGTGCGTGGGTAGCAAGAAGGCGCCGCGGAATCAAGGGGAAGAGGGCGAAATATCGGATGAAGAATAAAGCACGAGTCACTCCCGCGGAAACAGCAGCAGCAGCAGCAGCAGCAGCAGCAGCGCGGGGGAGGAGTAAAACGGGGCCGGGATTCCTTCTGACAGAGATAAAAGAAAACGGAGAAATGCACTTTTCCATAATATACACTCAATTCCTGTGCTGCTCTGACCTGAATATATCTTCCTCCTCCTACTACTAGCCCTTCTTTTTCTTTTTAATTTTTTTCCTTTTCCTCCTCCTCCTTCCTCTTTCTCTGCTCCTCCTCCTCCTCCTCCTCCTGCGCCTTTTCATCTTTTTGTTTTTCCTAGTTCTTTTCCTTGCTTTTCTTCTTCACCTCTTCCTTTCCCTTCTCCACCTCTTTTTCCTCCTTCTCCCCTTCTCCCTCTTGCTGTTCCTTCCCCTCCTAATTCCTTTATTCTTTCCACAACTCATTCCTTCACCCCGAGGCTTTCCATCCATTTCCAGTAATATTCCAGGAAGTTTGAACATGATACAGTTCTTCAAAGCGACGCCGCCAGCCTAGAATACAGAGAACTCGATAACAGGTTTTTTTTTTTATGAGGTCAAGTTCCGTAGTTAGGTAACATAGGTAATGTTTTCTTAGGTTAGGTGAGGTTTGGTTACGTTGTTACGCTGCCTTAGGTTGGATTAGGTCACGTTACATTACGTTAGGTGAAGTTTGGTTACATTAGGTTAGGTTAAGTTACGTTAGGCTAGGTTAGATACTATCATCAGTGCTGTATCTCCCTTTAAGGATTTCAGGGTCACATTCTCTTTTCCGGACACCACTCACAAGAGACAATTCAAAAGAACCAACCATTCAAAAGTACTCCTAATCGCCGTCTTTATGACCCCTCACTCCTCCTACTCTTCCTTCTACCCTTTCCATCACTTGCCCTTACTCAATCTTACTTCTATTCCTTCACCTGTTCCTCTCCCTACTTCTTCCTTCGTTTCTTTCCTTGCTCTTTCTTCTACTCTTATTCATTCCTTCACCTCTTTCTCTACTCCTATTTACTTCCTACTCCAACTTCTCTTACTCCCTCGTACTCATTTTCCTCTTTCCCTATTCTTTCTCCTTTAGCCTACTCACTTTCCTCTTACCTGTGTCTCTTGCTGCTCTCCCCGCTGCACTCTTTTCTCACTCTCTCACTGGAAGTCACGAGATAGGGTCTTTGTGAGATTCTTTGTGAGTGGAATTCGAATCCCGTGAAGCATAGATTCATGAAACATAAAACAAATGGAACTACTTCACTAATTTCAATTACTAGTTTCACGAGTTTATGAGAGAAGCATCAGCACACACACACACACACACACACACTTCGGGAACTTAATAATGTAAATGACCGTTTGCTTTTAATGAAATTCTGCTACGTGGTTTTCTCTTTGTCTGTCTGTCAGTCTCTCTTTGATCCTTGTTTTTTTTAAAGTTTGTATATTCCTTTTGCTAGTCTTTTTTTCATGTTGGAATAATAAACTCTTCTACTACGTACTCTGTTTGTTTGCCTGTCTGTCTGTCTGTCTGTTGGCCTGTCTGCCTATTTATTTGGCTGTTTGTTTGCCTGTCTGTCTGACTTCCTTCCTCTCTCTCTCTCTCTCTCTCTCTCTCTCTCTCTCTCTCTCCATGACCTTTAATCTTCCAAAGTCTGTTATTCACCGTTCTGCTTTTCATACCACAATAACAACTAACACTAATGCCTCTCTCGTTATCTCATTTCCTACGCTACACAAAAACAAAATACTGTAATGAGGGTCTTGTATTAGCGTGGATTACAGAATGGCGTGTTTTTCATTACCGCTTCCATGACTATCGTAACATAAGCCGCTTAACTTTACGGATGAAAAGTATACAGGCGAGTTGGTCGGTGGAGAGTCCGTGATTGTGTGTTGTAATGCGATACTGGAAAGCTGCTTGAAGGGCGGGGAAGCAGGAAAGGCGCATGGGTAGTTGTGTAGGTACAGTCAGTCATACAGAGAAACATCCTTACTAAAATTATACGAGTCTGACACAACGAACGAAGAAATAAGGAAAATACTGCTTGGGCATGGAATGCGAATTTGTAATCTGGCTTGCCAACTTAAACAGACACTGCTCGAATCGTTCTGAACTGTGAAATTTAACGTTCAAGAGAGTAAGGGTGTTTTCCTGTGTGATTGTATGTACGTATGTTGGAGCAGGTGAGGGAGACAGGTGTGAGGAAGAGGGAGAGAGGCGTGATGAAGGTTTTTCACTGTATGATGGACTGGTAATGGTTGTCGATGATGATGGTGATGATGGTGGTGGTGGTGGTGGTGGTGGTGGTGGTGGTGGTGATGATGATGATGATGATGATGATGATGATGATGATGATGATGATGATGATGATGGTGATGATAACGACAACGACGATGATAATGGTGATATGATGATGATGATGATGATGATGATAACAGCCGTCCACTGTGCTGTTCTCTCGTATCTAGTTATTAGAGAACAAAGAAGAGAACAATCAAACATCAGAAAGAAGTTGAGAGATCATTGCTGCTTGTTACTGTTTGCAAACCCTTGTAAAGAGCTTTTATTTATTTATTTTGTAGTTAGTTAAAGTTTAATTAGTTACAGTTGTAGTTAGTTAATCAGTTAGTCATCTATTTATTTAATTTTCACTTACATTAACAAAAATACTCACAGATCAATAATTTTCGTTACTATGGTTACGTATCGCATTCCTTCTCTATACAGTGTAACGATCCGTGTATGTGTGTGTGTGTGTGTGTGTGTGTGTGTGTGTGTGTGTGTGTGTGTAAGAGGGGCAAACTACGCACGAACAAGGTCCCTAGTGGAGAAACAATCTTTATTTCAACAGCAACATCGCAGTCAAGTTATTTCGAGCCACACAGACGCAACGCAACACAACACAACACAACACAACGCAACACACACATGCCTTCCCACTCCATCAAAGGAACGAAAGAAACACCAAAGCCAGATAGAGGCAACACCACGCGAAGGATCAGTCACGAAAGAAAACGTAAAAAAAAAAAAAGAAAGAAAGAAAAAGAAAAAATGCGCTTCAAAAGAAAGTGTAAAGGTATGTGTATTTTCACTCTGACGGACAGGAACACAAGGAGACACTTCACACACACACACACACACACACACACACACACACACACACACACACACACACACACGTCTTTCTATCTTTTCTCACAGTTGTTCTTAGCACGTGAGAAACACAATCAACATCAGTGCTAATATATAAATAAAGTTCAGTACAAAAGTACAAATAATTAAAAAAGTAAAAAAAAAAAGTTTGATTTTTTATCCTATTTCATTCCTTTATTCATTGCCTGCAGGATGTCGATTAAGGATAAGAAAAATTAATAAAAAGACCGCCATTTTGTCTCTCGAATACTGTTAGCCGTACGAATCCAAAGAGTAAGCCGATTTAATTTGGGAGACGTCGGCCTGGAATAGACGGGCAGATGATAGAGGTGGTGGTAATGGCTATGTGTGGCTTTTGAACTTTACTTAAATAATAGGGATTGAGATGGTGATGACAATAATGATGACAATGATGATAAAGATGATGATGAGGAGGAGGACGCGAGCGCTGGAGGAAGCCTTGTACAAATTAATGAAATGCAGAAACACGTTCTTTACTGATCACTAGTATAGAAGTGATTAGTACTCGTAAGTTAGTGCACCACTGAGAACTAGTAATAGATTCCAAAAATAGATAGTCTTTGAGGCGTTCAAACACACCATGACGACGCTTATGGAAAGGCATCAGGTAATATTGGTGAGAAATCAATACAACAACAAAGAAATAGGTAGGCATGTTTTATACAAGGACCATCACGTGTAGGCCTGATGGTTTCTTGCAGGTTCCCTTATTTTATTTTTTTCTTATGATAAAAAAAAAAAGCCCCAAAAGGTTTCACACAAGATCTGTAGTATCAACATCTCCTCCTCCTCCTCCTCCTCCTCCTCCTCCTCTTTCCTTTGTCTCTTTTTATATTCCCGTCTCTCCTTTCATAGTTCTCTCAATTACTATTTCACATACACTTTTTTTTTCGTTCCCGCTCCGACCTGTGACGTCAAACTGTCTGTCTGTCTGTCTGTCTGTCTGTCTGTCTGTCTGTCCGTCTATCTGTCTGCTGTAAACAAGTCTTCTACGTCACGGAATGTTTCTATTAAATCTTTTTCATCCCTTCTCGCCTTAAGTCACTATTTTGACGTCACGTTTTGTACCACAACGCCAAAAGATAAAAGATTCTCTCTCTCTCTCTCTCTCTCTCTCTCTCTGACGTCATTAACTCATAAGGTTTCAATGTATTTGCTTAACAGACGTGGACATCAAAGAGCTTCTGATGTCTTCTTCCACCTCCTCCTTCTCCTCCTTTTCCTGTTATCATGAGGCTTGTTTTATGTAAGGTTTTGCTAACGGAGAAAGAGGAGTAAAAAAAAATAAGAAGAAGAGGAGGAGGAGCAGGAGGAGGAGGAGAAGGAGGAGGAAAATGTAAAGGAAATTGAGTGAAGAATATGATAATGTGATGATAGTGAATGAAGAGGTACCTTTATAAAATTATAATAATGATAGTGACGTGATGTGATGTGATGATGATGAAGATGATGATGATGTTGATGGTGATGGTGGTGATAAAACGTGACAGTGGGGGAAGATAGAAATTAAATACCACAATGATGATGATGATGTGATAATATAAAAAAAAAAAACTTTAAAAGAGAAAATAAGAAATGAGTGAAATCGTGAATATCTGTTGTTGTTGTTGTTAATGTTGTTGTTGTTGTTGTTGTTGTTAATGTTGTTGTTGTTGTTAATGTTGTTAATGTTGTTGTTGTTGTTGTTAATGTTGTTGTTGTTGTTGTTAATGTTGTTGTTGTTGTTGTTAATGTTGTTGTTGTTGTTGTTAATGTTGTTGTTGTTGTTGTTGTTAATGTTGTTAATGTTGTTGTTGTTGTTGTTAATGTTGTTAATGTTGTTGTTAATGTTGTTGTTGTTAATGTTGTTGTTGTTGTTAATGTTGTTGTTGTTGTTAATGTTGTTGTTGTTGTTGTTGTTGTTAATGTTGTTGTTGTTAATGTTGTTGTTGTTAATGTTGTTGTTGTTAATGTTGTTGTTGTTGTTGTTGTTGTTAATGTTGTTGTTGTTAATGTTGTTGTTGTTGTTGTTGTTGTTGTTGTTGTTGTTGTTGTTGTTGTTAATGTTGTTGTTGTTGTTAATGTTGTTGTTGTTGTTAATGTTGTTGTTGTTGTTGTTGTTAATGTTGTTGTTGTTGTTGTTGTTGTTAATGTTGTTGTTGTTGTTGTTGTTGTTAATGTTGTTGTTGTTGTTGTTGTTAATGTTGTTGTTGTTGTTGTTGTTGTTAATGTTGTTGTTGTTGTTAATGTTGTTGTTGTTGTTGTTGTTGTTGTTGTTAATGTTGTTGTTGTTGTTGTTGTTGTTGTTAATGTTGTTGTTGTTGTTGTTAATGTTGTTGTTGTTGTTGTTGTTGTTAATGTTGTTGTTGTTGTTGTTGTTAATGTTGTTGTTGTTGTTGTTGTTGTTAGTTGTTGTTGTTGTTAATGTTGTTGTTGTTGTTGTTGTTGTTGTTGTTGTTGTTAATGTTGTTGTTGTTGTTGTTGTTGTTGTTGTTAATGTTGTTGTTGTTGTTGTTGTTGTTGTTAATGTTGTTGTTGTTGTTGTTGTTGTTAATGTTGTTGTTGTTAATGTTGTTGTTGTTGTTGTTGTTGTTAATGTTGTTGTTGTTAATGTTGTTGTTGTTAATGTTGTTGTTGTTGTTGTTGTTGTTGTTGTTGTTAATGTTGTTGTTGTTGTTGTTGTTGTTGTTAATGTTGTTGTTGTTGTTGTTGTTGTTAATGTTGTTGTTGTTAATGTTGTTGTTGTTGTTGTTGTTGTTGTTAATGTTGTTGTTGTTGTTGTTGTTGTTAATGTTGTTGTTGTTGTTGTTGTTGTTGTTGTTGTTAATGTTGTTGTTGTTAATGTTGTTGTTGTTAATGTTGTTGTTGTTGTTGTTAATGTTGTTGTTGTTAATGTTGTTGTTGTTAATGTTGTTGTTGTTGTTAATGTTGTTGTTGTTGTTGTTAATGTTGTTGTTGTTGTTGTTGTTGTTGTTGTTGTTGTTGTTGTTAATGTTGTTGTTGTTGTTGTTGTTGTTAATGTTGTTGTTGTTGTTGTTGTTGTTAATGTTGTTGTTGTTGTTGCTGTTGTTGTTAATGTTGTTGTTGTTGTTGTTGTTAATGTTGTTGTTGTTGTTGTTGTTGTTGTTAATGTTGTTGTTGTTGTTAATGTTGCTGTTGTTGTTGTTGTTAATGTTGTTGTTGTTGTTGTTGTTAATGTTGTTGTTGTTGTTAATGTTGCTGTTGTTGTTGTTGTTAATGTTGCTGTTGTTGTTGTTGTTGTTAATGTTGTTGTTGTTGTTGTTGTTGTTGTTAATGTTGTTGTTGTTGTTGTTAATGTTGTTGTTGTTGTTGTTGTTAATGTTGTTGTTGTTGTTGTTGTTGTTGTTGTTGTTGTTGTTGTTGTTGTTGTTGTTGTTAATGTTGTTGTTGTTGTTGTTAATGTTGTTGTTGTTGTTGTTGTTAATGTTGTTGTTGTTGTTGTTGTTAATGTTGTTGTTGTTGTTGTTGTTAATGTTGTTGTTGTTGTTGTTGTTGTTGTTGTTGTTGTTGTTGTTGTTAATGTTGTTGTTGTTGTTGTTGTTGTTGTTGTTGTTAATGTTGTTGTTGTTGTTGTTATTGTTGTTAATGTTGTTGATGTTGATGTTGTTATCACATTTATTTCACCTAACTCAAAACTGGTTAATATACGTAGTGAATGATATAAATTTGTGTAATTAAATGTTTTGATCGTATTTTCAGTGTGTGTGTGTGTGTGTGTGTGTGTGTGTGTGTGTGTGATGATAACCTTGCAGCTCCATATAATCAATCCACCAACGAGCGAACGAACGAACAAATGAAAGAACGAACGGTAAAAAAAAAAAAAAGGCGAATGAATTAATAACTATGATACACACCACAATAACCAAACAAGCCAAGATGACCCTGAGGACCCTAAATATCATTGCTACGACAGGTGTGTGCATCTTGTCAGGTGTGAGACTGGCAGGAAAGGGGAAAGAAGAGATGAGAGAGGATGGGAGGTGGGAGGAAAGCGGGAGAAATGGAGCGAGAAGAGAAAAAAGAAGGTAGAATGAGAGAGGGAGGGAAGAAAGCGACAAGGAAGAGAAAAGGAAGAAGGTGAGAAAGAAAAGAGAGGGAAGAAAGCGAGGAGAAGACGGGGAGGAGAAAAAGAAGGAAAAGAATGGGAAGAAAAAGGGAAATAGTGGCAGGAGAGAAAAGAGGGAGGGAAGGGGACAAGAGGAAAAGAGGAAGAAAATCAGTCAAGAAAGATGAAGGAAGGAAGCAGAGGAGGAGAGGAGAAGCAGAAAAAAAAAAAAAAATAAGGAAGAAAGAGGGAATAGATGGAGGCGACGGCGTACCTCCCCTGCATTAGCTTTAGTGAAATATTTAACACAGTCGATAGAAATAACAAGCACCGCCTCGCCTGCCACGTGTACTATTTAGATCAGCACCCAAGGCGAAGGAAAGTTTACATATGTTACTCTAATTGCTGTTTGCTCCTTTTACTTATTCACTCCTTCACTCTTTCACTCTTTAATTCATCTCACTTTCTCACTCATTCATTTCTTTCCTCCTCATTCACTTCCTTATTTACTCTCTAACTCACTCACTCACTTCCTCACTCACTTTCTCACTCACTCACTCACTCACTCACTCACTCTCTCTCTCTCTCTCTCTCTCTCTCTGTGAATTGCAGTGTGAGTGTAGATGCGTAGTGCGGCGGTGCAAGGTATCATGTATTTTTAGATCAATGGACACACCTTTGTACGAGTATGCTCGAAAGTTACATATTTCTGTCTGTCTGTCTGTCTGTCTCTCTCTCTCTCTCTCTCTCTCTCTCTCTCTCTCTCTCTCTCTCTCTCTCTCTCTCTCTCTCTCTCTCTCTCTCTCTCTCTCTCACCACCACCACTTCCTACCTCTGCCACTGCCTCCTCACTCCATTCTTCACGTCGCTCCCCGGCAGCTGCGACACTCAGCCATTGTCTCGAGTGCACCTCACGAGTCATCTGAGGACGCTCCTGCACCACCTCGACCTCACCCTCGCCGCGCCTCGCCTTCACTCCCAGTGCTCGAGCCTTACTTACCACCACCTCATACTTACGTCCTCTTCTCTCCACTGCACTAAGGACCGGATTCTGCGACATTTCTGCGCCTCTGCAACCTGAAGTTGCATAAGTTTTTAAAGGCGTTTTTATGATTCTAGTGATAGATTAACTAGGTTTCTACGTTATTAACGGGAGAAACAATCTTGAGGACTTGACTGATCATCACTGTGGCCTTTGAAAAGAGTCGTGAGAGGGCAAAGTGACTAAGGAAATTGAGGTTCAGTTGGTAATGTTTAGAAGAAAAACCATTACAGATTAAGATAAATAAGAAAGCTAAGGAAATTAAAGTTTTGATGAAGATGATGTTAAGAAGGTTACAATATATAATAAAACAAAGGAAATCAAAGTCCATGTGAGAACATAGCGCTTCAGAATACAGGTCTAAGCTGGCCCGCACCAGTGAAAGAAGAAGAAGAAGAAGAAGAAAAAGAAGAAGAAGAAGAAGAAAAGCGGTGGCACCACAGGACATTAGTCACCGCATACTACGACAGTGTGCTGCGGATTTGGCGCGCCCACTCGCTTCACTCTTTAACCATTGTCTCGGCAACGCCACACGGCCTGAAATGTAGAAGGGAAGTAGTGTGGTGCCTCTGCACAAGAAAAATGCAAAGACAGAAGCAAAAAACTACAGACCCGTGTCCCTGCTGCCTGTGCTAAGCAAAGTGCTGGAAACTGTTGTGGCCTCGAGAGTCACGCGGCACCTCGAGAGGCACCACCTACTGAGCAACAGACAGTTTGGGTTCAGGCAGGGGAGGTCGGCGGCAGACCTGCACCTGCTCCTCTCGACGGAGCGGAGTGGGTCCCTGGACCAATGGAAGACCACAGCTGTCGTAGCTCTTGACATCGAGGGGGCGTTCGACAAAGTGTGGCATACAGCCCTCATCACAAAGCTCCGTGCTGTAGGCGTGGACGGGGCACTCCTCCAGCTCCTTGAGAATTACTTGAGAGACAGACATCTCAAAATAATCATCAATGGGCGGGAATCAAAGCCACAGCCCATAAGGGCAGGTGTTCCTCAAGGCAGCTGCCTCGGCCCTTTGCTGTGGGATGTGTATGTCAATGATCTGATGCACCTCGTTCCTACCGCGAAGGCGTTTGCAGATGTCGTAACACTATTCAACAGCTAGGGACTGGAGGAGGAAGCTGCAGGCAACCGCGACACCACCCTGAGCCGCGTTGCAGCCTGGGGAAGGAAGTGGCAAGTAAAGTTTGCCGCTCACAAAACCCAGTAGCTCACAATCAACAGGACAAGTAGAGCCTCGCGCCTCACCTTCAACGGGGAGACACTGACGCCGTGGGATGAGGTGGAGGTGCTGGGGGTCACTTACGACCGTAAGTTGACCTTCAGAACCCACGAGGAGCGACTCGCCAGAGAGGCCTCGGGGAAGCTGGCATCCTTGAGGAGAATCTCCTACCTTCTTGACGCCAAGGGACTGGAGTTACTTTACAAGGTGCAGGTCAGCTCCTCCTTGGAGTACGCGTGCCAGGCCTGGGGCGGCGCGGCAAACAAGCACCTCGCTCTCCTGGACAAGGTGCAGGACCGAGCGGCGAGGCTCATCAGGAACAGTTAGCTCGGCCTTCAGCCTGCACTGCACACCCTCCAGCACCGGCGAGACGTGACGGGCCTCACCGTCATGTTCAAGGTGCAACAGCAACGGGTGCCGCACCTACAGGATCTCCGGCAGCCTGCCCGTCATAAGAACATAAGAACATAAGAAATAAGGGAAGCTGCAAGAAGCGACCAGGCTTACACGTGGCAGTCCCTGTATGAAATATACCTACCTATTTCTATCTATTATCTCCATCCATAAACTTGTCTAATCTTCTCTTAAAGCTCTCTATTGTCCTAGCACTAACAACATGATTACGGAGTCCGTTCCACTCATATACCCCTCTATTTGAGAACCATTTTTTTTCCTATCTCCTTCCTAAACCTAAATTTTTCAAGCTTGAACCCGTTATTTCTTGTTCTACCCTGGTTGCTGATCCTAAGAATTTTGCTTACATCCCCCTTGTTATAACCCTTATACCACTTAAAGACTTCTATCAGGTCCCCCCCTCTTAACCTACGTCTCTCTAAAGAATGTAAATTTAATAGCTTCAACCTCGCCTCATAAGGAATACTCCTCATCCCCTGTATCCTTTTAGCCATTCTCCTCATCCCCTGTATCCTTTTAGTCATTCTCCTCTGTACTGATTCTAATAGACCTATATCTTTCCTGTAATGTGGGGACCAGAACTGCACAGCGTAGTCTAGATGAGGTCTGACCAGCGCCAAGTATAACTTTAATATTACTTCCGGCCTTCTACTTTTAACACTCCTAAAAATGAATCCTAGTACCCTATTTGCCCTGTTTCTGGCTTCTATGCATTGTTTCCCTAGACGGAGTTCAGAGCTAACTATAACTTCTAAAATCTTTCTCGTACCCTGTACCTACTAAAGTCTGGTTGTTTAATGTGTACCTATTGTGTGGGTTTCCTCTACCTACGCTAAGTACTTTGCATTTATTGATATTAAATTGCATTTGCAATCTATCCGTCCATTCATTCATTCTATCTAAATCTGCCTGCAAGGCGATGGCATCCGATTCTGACCTAATTAATCTACCTATCTTTGTGTCATCCGCAAATTTACTAACATCACTACTAATTCCACTATCCAAGTCATTGATATATATTATAAATAACAATGGCCCTAATACTGATCCCTGTGGCACCCCACTAATTACATGACCCCACTCGGATTTCGAGCCGTTTATTACCACTCTCTGTCGCCTGTTACTAAGCCATGACCCTATCCAGCCTAACACCTTCCCATCTATCCCGTGTGCCCAAACCTTTCTCAGGAGCCTTTGATGGGGTACCTTGTCAAATACTTTACCAAAGTCCAGATATAAGATATCATAACTATCACCATTATCTACTGCCTCGTACACCTTACTGTAAAAACTTAACAAGTTTGTCAGGCAAGACTTCCCCTTCGTGAAACCATGCTGTGACTGATTTATCAAGTTATGTTTGTCTAAATGTTCCCTAATGTTCCTCGCTATTATTGACTCTAACATTTTACCTACAACTGAAGTTAAGCTGACAGGTTTATAATTAGACGCTAAAGTTTTATCTCCTTTCTTAAAGATGGGTACTACATTAGCCTGCTCCACATTACTGGTACCTCATCCGACTCCAGTGATTTCTTAAAGACAGAAACTAACGGCTCACTAATAATCTCTTTGCATTCCTTAAGTACTCTGGGATATATTTCATCAGGTCCTGGTGTCTTGAACTTTTTTAGCCTATCTCCTGTTCCACTATTTCTCTAGTTATGAAAATACCTGTCTGCTTCTCATTCTCATCTGCTCTAAACACCTATTCACTATCTGGCATATCTTGCATGTTTTCCTGGGTGAAGACAGTTAAAAAATACATGCCGAAGTCACCACCAGAGGTATCACACGCGCCCCTGGGGAACTGCTCCAGCCCAGGTGGAGAACGTGGCACCAGCAAAGACAGTTTCTGAACACATACATCGGCTGGTGGAACGCGTTTGTTACCGTGCAGCCAAGTGTTGAGGGCTGGACCACTGCAGTGAATGTGTGGTTGCCACAGACAGACAGAGAGAGGCTTTCAGAAAGAAGGCATTAACAGTGACTTCTTTTGCCTAATTTGCTGTAAAGTATATGTACAGCAACTCCGTAAACGCATAAGATGTAGATTTGTATAAATAAAAAAGAAGAAGAAGAAGAAGAAAAAGAAGAAGAAGAAGAAGAAGAAGATTAAAAACCCAGTTAACAACACTGAGATGACGAATTTCACTGAAAAATCTTACCAGACTGAAAAAAAAAAAAATATTAAATAAATAAACAAAAACTAAGAAAAATAGCATCTAATCAACAGCGAGACTGAAATAAAAGAAAAGTACAGCAAAAAAAAAAAGTACAGCAAAAAAAGATTTCTCTCTCTCTCTCTCTCTCTCTCTCTCTCTCTCTCTCTCTCTCTCTCTCTGCAAGATTCGACACGAAACACTGCAAAAAAAAAAATCTAGGAGAGAGAGAGAGAGAGAGAGAGAGAGAGAGAGAGAGAGAGAGAGAGACAACCATGTGATAAGGGGTAAATGTGAGGGAAAGAGCGAAAGGAGGGGGGGCAGAGGTGAGGAAAAGAGAGGAGCGGGGAAGGGAGTGGCAGCGGCGGCGGCGGCGGCAGCAGCAGCAGCTTCGGTGGTGGTAGTAGTAGTAGTAGTAGTAGTGGTAGTAGTAGTAGTAGTAGTAGTAGTAGTAGTAGTAGTAGTAGTAGTAGTAGTAGTAGTAGTAGTAGTAGTAGTAGTAGTAGCAGCAGCAGCAGCAGCAGCAGAAGAAGTAGTAGTAAAGGTGTAGTGTTACTTTACAAAGTCAACAATCAGACCATGGCATTCTGTACGCAGGATGGACGAAGCGATGCCTGGGGCGGCGGAGTAAATGTCTGTTCACGTATTTATGGTGCACAAAAGTCTGAAAAAATAAAGACGCCCTTATGACACCAGGCAGGAGGGTGCTGACAGGCGTGGCAAAGTGAGACAGGTGCAGCTCGTTTGGCGGAGGTAAAAGAGGAGGCATCAGTATGCATTATGATTCCCAGGATGACGCACGACCGCTCATCTCTCTCCTCCTTCGCCTATTGTGTGTTCTCATACCTCCATTGTCACGACCCTTTTCTCTTTTTCCTCTTTTCGCTCTTCTTTAACTTTCTCGTATTCATATTTTTTTTTTGTTGTTGTTATTTCTCATCTCTCATCAGTTTTCCTCGTTATTCATCCTCCATTTTCGTCCTCCTCCTCGTCATTTCAGCAGCATTCATCCATTTTCGTTCTTACTCTTCTTTCTTAATTTTTTCTCGACATTCATCGTTAGGTCCTCATCCTGCTTTCTTCTTCCTTATTGTCCTCTTCTTGAATTTTCTCCTATTCACCTTTTTTGTTCTTACTCATCTCATAACTTTTCCTCATTTATCGTCCTCCTCCTTGTCCTCTTGTCCGCCTCTTCCTCGTCATTGGTCGTCTTCGTCCTTTTTTTATAATTTTCCTCATCACTTCAGCAACATTCACCCCTTTTTGTTCCTACTCATCTTTCATCACTTTTCCTCGTCATTCTTCCTACTTCTCTTGTGCTCCTCTTCTTGGTCGTTCATCGTCCTCCTCGTCACTTTAGCAGCAGCAGCAGCAGCAGCAGCAGCAGCAGGAGGCAGGAGCAGTATTTTTCAGGCGAGGCAAACACGCAGATGGAACACGTACGAGTATTTCTTTTCATCTTTCACTTTTTTCCGCACCCGACGCGTGCCTGGTCTGCCTCCACCACGCCTGTGTCACCGCACCACCCTTGACCTACATCCTGCCCTGCTATTTATGCATTGTTAGTGTCCGGAAGGCGGTGGGTGGTGAGTAGTGGTGGTGGTGGTGATGGTGGTAGGGGGTGGGTGCTGTTTCTTTCTTTTCCGATGGCAGGGGATCAGATGCAGCTGGCTTGTTACGTCTCCTTGTCCCCAGAATTTGTCACTATGTCACCAAGCCTGGCAGCGATACATTGTATGTTACCAAAATACCGAATTGGCTAACTCTTCTGGTTCTTTCTTTTTTTTTTCTTTTTTCGTGTGGGGGAGGGAGAGAGGCGGTATTCTAATTGGCTATTATTTATCTTTTGCAGCTTTGTCCTTGGCCGGCCTCTGACATACGAAAAGAACGAAACAGAAAACGGGATTACACACGATGGCATATCCTCAAATCCTCGTATAGCTGTTTGATAACTAATTTTAACAACTTGGTGGGGGGAGATGTTTCTCATAATATACTAAATGGTTCTTCTAGTGGCTTCTCTTCAACGTAATTCTCTACTTATAATACGTAGACAAAAGCAAGTTCCAACGCCTTGCAGGGTTTCGGCTCGGCGTTTTGACAATTAGGACTTTCTTAATAATTTCGGTGCCTTACCTCGACTGCTTTGATGAGGTTCTAATGAAACAAGGGGTGTTTTCATGATTTCAGTGACAGTTTAACAAGAATTCCATATCAACGAAAAAAAAAAAAATCAGACTAAGTATCGCCGTTCTTTTGAAAAGTCTTTATGAGAGAAGAAAGCGTTTAACAGTATGTGATGAAATCCTGTGGAACCGCATCTCTTAAAGAAGGCAACGATAAGTGTGAGAAAAGCATAACAACATAATTCTATCCATTAAAAGAAAAAAAAATTTCTTGGCCAACAAACTCAACTTACTCGTCACTGAACTTTCTACTTATCACTGAACAGCTAGATTTAACCTGCCCTAACCTAACAACCTATCACACCATAAAAAAAAAAAAAACGTTCTTTTTCTTATCCAACTCATCTAATGAAACAACTTGACCTAACGTGACCTAACCTGCCATAACCTAACGTAAATCAGCCATTTAACAAAGCTCCACCAGCGCTTGGCCTTGCGAAGACCTATCTCGCTGTCTCGTATTACCCTCTTCCTGATCCCGCCGCCGACTTGACCTCAATAAACAGACTCCAACAGGCCGTGATTACTAGGGCAGTCGCCACCACCACCACCACCACCAGCACTACCATCAGCAAAATCACACCTCCGTCATCATCACGACAGAAGCAAACACATTGGGCAGAGTTTAGGTTGTCATAGCTTTGTGTGTGTGTGTGTGTGTGTGTGTGTGTGTGTGTGTGTGTGTGTGTGTGTTTCCCAGCTATGTAATGCATGTTTTCTGTGAGTGACTGAAGTGAATGGAAGCCAAGATATGAAGCAGAGGAGGTGGAGAAAGAGGCTGAACAGGAAAAGAAAACACCTGGATGGAACAATTACATGAAAAAGAAGGCAGGATAAACTTTAAGAGGAAAATAAGAGAAAAAGGAAGAGAAAGGAAAAGTATGATGGAAAGTATAAAGGAAGAGTGATGAAAGGATAAAAGATGAATAAAACATGGGATACTTCAATTACATAATAGAACTGAAATAGGTAAGCAAATCTGAACTTAAAAAAAATAACGACGAATTCAATGAAGGAAAAAAAAAAACGATAAATGAACAAAGAAAGAACGAAGAGGAAGAAAGGAAACTAGACAAGCAACGATAAACGAAGAAGAATCATGAAGGTAAAAAAAAGATAAATAAATAGATAAAAAAGCAAACAACAGAGCAAAGTGGGAGGAGGAAAATGGAAACAGGAATGAGGAGGAGGAAGAGGAATATAATGAAGATAATGAAGAGAACAAAGAAGATGAGGAAAAACGAGGAGGAAGAGAGGGAGGGAGAGGAGGAGGAAGAGGAGGAGGAGGAGGAGGAGGAAGAGGAGGAGGAAGAGGAGGAGGAGGAAGGGGAGGGGAAGCAGGAGGAGGAGGAGGAGGAGGAGGAGGAGGAGGAGGAGGACACACGCGATGTAAGTTGACCAAGTTATTGTGGCCATTAATCTTCCAACTTTTGTCTTTTTGCTTATTATGGATCCCCACTTCTTCCCTCTCTGCAAATGTTGATGCTGCCGCGGCCACCAGGACTTGTGCGGGAGTGACTGAGTGACAGCAGCGTAACATAAACAACAGAGGAGATAAAAGGCTATATTTATGCCAGGGATCGAACCGGGGACCTTGCGCGTGTGAGGCGCACGTGATAGCCACTACAGTATGAAAACGATGAAAATACTTTAGGCTCAAAAAAAAAATAAAAATAAATAAAAAAATAAATAAATAAAATAAATAAATAAATAAAAAATAAAATAAATAAAAAGATAAAAAAAATAAATAAGTACACAAAACTGGAATATCTCCATTAACTAACTTCTACTACTATTACTACTACTACTACTATTACTACTACTACTACTACTACTACTAGTACCGATGATGCAGGAACAACAACAACTTTAGGAGACGCGTACTGAAATGAATCCGCTGCCATGATGATGCCATGATGGTGATGACGATAATATTGATATACTTAAAACTCCTTTGCCTACAGCAAGTCCAAATGCGTAAAAAAAAAAAAAATAGATTATATATATATATATATATATATATATATATATATATATATATATATATATATATATATATATATATATATATATATATATATATATATATATATATATGTATATATATATATATATATATATATATATATATATATATATATATATATATATATATATATATATATATATATATATATATATATATATATATATATATATATATATATATATATATATATATATATATATATATATATATATATATATATATATATATATATATATATATATATATATATATATAAACTGTAGTGGCTCATTTGAAGCTGAAGCTTTTCGGCCAGTTGTGGATTAATTGCGAAGCGAGCTACTTGATTTTTCATAATCAAAGTAATTATCCCATTGCCCTTTGTACTCCTGCCCTACTCAAAGCGGAGACTGTAAAGCACAGTACAGGGAACCATAGACACCAACCTCGTGCTTGAAACTTAAGCTACTGAATGCTGTTAATTCTCCTCACGTTAAATCGAATCCTGCGTTGCAAGCTTAGAGTATCACTTCAGGAGATGACACTGACAGCAAAAGGTTGAATAGCAGAGATCAAATTTATTGCCTATAGTTTAATTTTAGGTCTATAAATTGTCGAAGTTTAATAATGTGAATTAAAAATGTGTCATTAGCAGTCACATTATTAATTCCAAATAAACTGCAAACTCAGGCATTCTTTACGAGTATCTCACTGGGATTTTTCTTACCCTCGAGTGACGAACAGAATGCGGCTACACTCCTCACGGAATGTTTGACTCCTGGAATTCGGATTTTGTCCGAGTGAAGGTTTTTGTTTGGAATCCAGACTCAGAGTTAGAGGAAAGATTCTTCCCATAACACGGCTAAACTCATTCCAAAGGTTCTCTTACAATGCAAAAAAGTTTTAGCAGTATTCATATTTGTGACATTTTTAAACACAAAATTAACATCTTAAACAATCATGATAGGGTACGTATATTAATGATAAAATTATCTTGAAGTAGAAATACAGTTTTATGAAATGTTAGCGGTATTCATCAGATAGTCATTTGACTACCATTTCGTCGAAAATATTTCCCTTCAACGCGGCAAACTTCCAAAGTTCTCGTATTGTCCTACAAGAGCAATTTATTCTTTCCCAGAGAAAGTAAACCCCCAAGAGACCACTTTAGACAATCTTGAAAGGAAAGAACCATGAACATCCTTAACAGCAAGGTTGGACTCGTCGGGACTATTCTAACCATTCGTCCAGAGGCAGGACGGATGGATGGACGGATATTCGCCCAACCATTAGATTCAGGTCCAAGGTCTGTTGACCAGTGCAATTGTAGCAAGGCAATGAAGATGCCAAGCCAAGCATTACTCTTGAAAGTGAGTGGATGAGATAAAGGACTTCCCACTGCTGTGTAGGATCAGGGACGCATGCCTCGCAGCCACAGCAGCCCAACATGAATTGCAGAGGAGATAAAATGACGTGTTTTCGCCCGGGATCGAACCGGGGACCTTGCGCGTGTGAGGCGCACGTGATAACCACTACACTACGAAAACGATGTATATGTGTGAAGCTTAAACAAGAAAATAGGAAGTCTGCTACTAGTGCTAGTACTACTATTATTACTACTACTACTACTACTATTATTACTACTACAACTACTACTACCACTACTGAATAGAATACCTTCTTTATGAGGCGTGTGGTGAGGTGTATCTGCTGCCGTGATGATCCTGCGACTGATGATGATGACGGCAGTGAGAAAATATTTCTTTTACAACAACACTTTCCTACCTTCTTTCTAGACTCTCGGCATTCAGGCACTAGTCTGTGCACAGTTTTCCTTCTCCTTCACTGTGTTGTGGCGGGCGTGTTGCGGGAGCATGGGCGTCTGTCTGTCTCTGCCTGTCAGGAGCTGTTGCCACGCCTTGAGCCACGCGCCGTAAAGGGCGAATGGAAGAATAAATCAGTAAAGCCACCAAGAAAGCAAGTAAATAAATTAATAAAAATAACTTATGAATAAAAGGAATAAAAATAAAATCAGTAGACAAATAAATAAACAAACATAAAATAAAATATCACCTTAAAAGTAAGCACAACATTAACAGAAAATCCTACACGTTCAAATTTAACAGAAGGCCAAAACAAAGAAGCATAAAAAATAAACACATTTGAAATATTACAATCCGAAAGTTGAAGTACAAAAAAAAAAAAAAAAAAATAAAATAGGAAAAAGTAAAGAAAAAGAAAATGAAGCAAAAATTTAAATCGCAGGAATAGAGTTGTGGTGAAGGTTGGCATTTACTTACACCACCACAACATTACTGTCGTAGAAAAAGTTAAAATAAATAGAAACTAAAAATCTTACAAAAAAAAAAAAAAAAAAAATCAAATCACAGGAACAGAGGTTTGGTGAAGACCGGCATTAACTCCCCAGCATAACATTACCGTCGCGGAAGTGAACCGTAGGAAAGGTAATAGAAAGAATAATTAGTACATTAAGAAAGGAAAATTACAACCTATTGCCTCACAGAATATTTGACAACATCATTACAAGAAAGTTCCCTTAACCTTACGCCAAAAGCTAGCAAATAAAACCTCATCAGAATTCTTCCACCTACCATGTCAACACTACTCGGTAATATAATAGTTAAGATGTAAAGAATGATTCTTTAAATAACACAAGATCAAGGAGACAAACTTAGGTAAAACAGGGAATAGAAGAGCAACAGAAAATTTTATGCAGCAAAAATATT
>NC_087158.1:11788299-11810799 GCF_035594125.1 Scylla paramamosain
GCTGTGTTGTGCTTCGTTGTGCTGTGTTGTGCTTCGTTGTGCTGTGTTGTGTTGTGCTTCGTTGTGCTGTGTTGTGTTGTGCTTCGTTGTGTTGTGTTGTGCTGTGCTTCGTTGTGTTGTGTTGTGTTGTGCTTCATTGTGTTGTGTTGTGCTTTGTGTTGTGTTGTGCTTCATTGTGTTGTGTTGTGCTTCATTGTGTTGTGTTGTGCTTCATTGTGTTGTGTTGTGCTTCATTGTGCTGTGTTGTGCTTCATTGTGTTGTGTTGTGTTGTGCTTCATTGTGTTGTGTTGTGCTTCATTGTGTTGTGTTGTGCTTCATTGTGTTGTGTTGTGCTTCATTGTGCTGTGTTGTGCTTCATTGTGTTGTGTTGTGTTGTGCTTCATTGTGTTGTGTTGTGCTTCATTGTGCTGTGTTGTGCTTCATTGTGTTGTGTTGTGCTTCATTGTGCTGTGTTGTGCTTCATTGTGTTGTGTTGTGTTGTGCTTCATTGTGTTGTGTTGTGCTTCATTGTGTTGTGTTGTGCTTCATTGTGCTGTGTTGTGCTTCATTGTGCTGTGTTGTGCTTCGTTGTGTTGTGTTGTGCTTCGTTGTGTTGTGTTGTGTTGTGCTTCGTTGTGTTGTGTTGTGTTGTGCTTCGCTGTGCTGTGTTGTGTTGTGCTTCGTTGTGCTGTGTTGTGTTGTGCTTCGTTGTGTTGTGTTGTGCTTCGCTGTGCTGTGTTGTGTTGTGCTTCGTTGTATTGTGTTGTGTTGTGCTTCATTGTGTTGTGTTGTGCTTCGTTGTGTTGTGTTGTGTTGTGCTTCGTTGTGTTGTGTTGTGTTGTGCTTCGTTGTGTTGTGTTGTGTTGTGCTTCGTTGTGTTGTGTTGTGTTGTGCTTCATTGTGTTGTGTTGTGCTTCGTTGTGTTGTGTTGTGTTGTGCTTCATTGTGTTGTGTTGTGCTTCGTTGTGTTGTGTTGTGTTGTGCTTCGTTGTGTTGTGTTGTGTTGTGCTTCATTGTGTTGTGTTGTGCTTCGTTGTGTTGTGTTGTGTTGTGCTTCATTGTGTTGTGTTGTGCTTCGTTGTGTTGTGTTGTGTTGTGCTTCATTGTGTTGTGCTTCGTTGTGCTGTGTTGTGTTGTGCTTCGTTGTGCTGTGTTGTGTTGTGCTTCATTGTGTTGTGCTGTGCTTCATTGTGTTGTGTTGTGCTTCGTTGTGTTGTGTTGTGCTTCGTTGTGTTGTGTTGTGTTGTGCTTCATTGTGTTGTGTTGTGTTGTGCTTCATTGTGTTGTGTTGTGCTTCATTGTGTTGTGTTGTGCTTCGTTGTGTTGTGTTGTGCTTCGTTGTGTTGTGTTGTGTTGTGCTTCGTTGTGTTGTGCTTCGTTGTGCTGTGTTGTGTTGTGCTTCGCTGTGCTTCGTTGTGTTGTGTTGTGCTTCGCTGTGCTGTGTTGTGTTGTGCTTCGTTTTGTTGTGCTTCGCTGTGCTGTGTTGTGTTGTGCTTCGCTGTGCTGTGTTGTGTTGTGCTTCGTTGTGTTGTGCTTCGCTGTGCTGTGTTGTGTTGTGCTTCGCTGTGCTGTGTTGTGTTGTGCTTCGTTGTGTTGTGCTTCGCTGTGCTGTGTTGTGTTGTGCTTCGTTGTGTTGTGCGTCGTTGTGCGTCGTTGTGTTGTTTTGTGTTGTGCTTGGTTGTGTTGTGTTGTGTTGTGTTGTGCTTGGTTGTGTTGTGTTGTGTTCGGTTTTATTGTGTTGTGTTCTAAAACAGGTTATCAGGTTCGCGTAAAAATTGCTTGGTTCTTGTCATGTACAAATTGTCATGCACGAGTTTTTCATTAAATTTTTTTTTTTTTTTTGTGCATGAAGCTTTTTTTCGTTTTCTTTCTTATACCTACAGTTTTATTTCCCTTTTGCTGATATTTTTTTCTTCTTTCTTTTAACTTTAATGAAAGGCGTATTTCTTATATATTTGTTTATTCATCAGTGGAATAGCATCTCTTACCCTCGAAGTTCCACCTACGTTTCTTGAGCAAAATTCGATAATTGTGTACGGGGTAAGGCCCCGTACACAATACAGGTACGGTCACACTCGTGTCACGGTTCGCTGTGGCTCATGTATACCTCTTTTCTATTTGTCCCTTCTTTATTCCCTCTCGCGATCCAAACCTTTCCTTTTCATTCTTCTTTTCTATGATGCATCGCGGGGGAGGGGGGGGTAGACAGACAGGGTGGGGTGAAGAGATTAAGAAAGGGAGGCAGTGCTGAAAAAAAATAAATAAATGAAGTCCTGTCAAGAGATGAAAATGAGCAAAAATAGAAAAAAAAAATATAAGAAATTGAATAAATAATACAAAATGAAAAAAAAGTCACCTCATAATGCTGCTCTAAAAAATAAATAAACTACAGAAGAATACAAAAAAGTTGGCACATTTGTTTTGTGAGCCGTTTTGATTCTCTCTCTTTCTCTCTCTCTCTCTCTCTCTCTCTCTCTCTCTCTCTCTCTCTCTCTCTCTCTCTCTCTCTCTCTCTCTCTCTCTCTCTCTCTCTCTCTCTCGAAATAGTTCAAGTCGTACCTACTTCGCTTACACAAGATTTGCCCTCAGTCATTCATTATTTCTTTGCTGGTACTTGATTTTCGGATTTGAATTACACTGTTCAAATTGTGCAAAGGAAAGTGGATGTTTATATTGTAGTCACCCTAGGTTTACTGACTCTTTAAAATCGAACAGGCAATTAAACACTGAAAATGCTCAATAAAGTAAAAAAAAAAAAAAAAAAAAAAAAAAACTCGCGCAATGTTACATCTCTTATTTCATAACATCAAAACTACAGCAAAACTAGTACAGGAAAATACTGGAAAAACAAGCAAATTCACACCTGTGTCTTGATTTTGTAGGTGTGGCAATGAAAGAGAGAGGGAGTGGGAAGGAGAGAGAGAGAAAAAAAGAAGAAAGGCAGAGGGAAGGCAAGGGAGGGAGAGTAAGAGGAAAGCAGGGAGGGGGGCGGATGCAGGATGGGGAAAATAACATTTCTACACGCGTGCTTATTTGCGTGTGAAAGCGTTTGATGTTAAAAAGAGAAAATTGTGTTCACTTTATTTTAGTTCGCAGTGGTGTGTAGCCAGTAACATTTCAGACACAGATAAACAGCGCGATTACACATACACACATTCACACGCATACAGACAGACAGACAGACAGACAGACAGACACAACGGCAACGCAAAGGCAAGCATTGCAGCTGATAGTAGATGGAAAAAAACTCCCGGTTGCACGAGGCTTAAGGAGTGAGGAGCAGTGGCCGCCCTGAGGAGTGTGTTAGACATGAGGCAAACAAACCTTACAGGGGATAAGGAAAGAGTAATTGGTGTTTGTAGTTTATTTCCCGATGACTAAAGTAAACACGAGTACAGACAGACAACCTCTCTGCTAGTGACAAAGGAGAGGCAATGTTAAGACGAATCACTGTACTGACACACACACCAAGATATCGAAGAATAAGAACAACGGAGGTGCTGACATTCCTTTCCTTGGTGGCAACAACAAGTGATGACTCAGTGTGAATGTCAACAACACCTCTGGACAGCAACAATTGACGTGAAGGTCACTGCCTCCTCGGCGTCTCGTCTTGATCAAGTACTAATTCCTGATTTGAGAACCCAACGCGACACATACTTTGTTTCTCTTGGTGATTATTTTATTTTTATTATTATTTCTTTTTGCTTAATGGCACAATCTACTTATTCTTTTTGTACTTTTTGTTTTTTTTATATATTTTTCTTTACATGTTGGTGTGTGTGTGTGTATATATATATATATATATATATATATATATATATATATATATATATATATATATATATATATATATATATATATATATATATATATATATATATATATATATTTTTTTTTTGGTTTTCATGTTTAATATTTTTTTTCTTTCGGGTTTTATATTCTTGTTCTTTACTTTTAATATTTTGCATTCGCTTTTTTTTGTTTTCTTGTTTTTGCTCAATATTTTTTTTTCTTTTAGCTTCCATTTCTTTTTTTTTTTCTTTTGATGTTTTGTATTTTGTCTTTACTTATTGGCACTTTTTCTTGTGTTTTATTTTATTTATTTATTTATTTATTTATCTATTATTATTTTCTTTAATATTTCAACATTCATTCCGTAGAACTTACTGCCCTGGAATGGGAATACAACAGCCTGTGTAAGGAATACAAGCCTCTCGTGGTGATGCAAGCAGCAGATTACACAGCAGGTGAGAGCAGCCTGCGTATCCAAGTTGTGTGTTCTTCGTGTTGGTGTGTTGATTGTGTTCACTTCGCGTCTTGAATCACGTATTCGTAAGGGTTTCGGCGTTTCGATTCTGTTCATTTCGCCTCCGAGTCGCGTGTTCGTAAACACTTCGGCGTATCGCTATGTTCACCTCGTGTCTTGGTAGTTTGAGCTGCAGTTCGTTAATTCTTTCGTCATTTTTTTTTTTTTAACTTTTCATGTTTTATGTTTTTTTTCTTTTCTTTATTTACTGACACTTTTTTTTATTTGGTTATCCTTCGTTTGTTTTTGACGGTTTGTATTTTTCTTTACTAATTGACACGTACCTTTTTCTTTTGGTTTCTATTTTGTTGATTTTTTACAAATGTTTTGTAGTTTTCTTCTCTTTACCTATTGACATAGTTTTTTTTAATATTTTTTTATTTGTTATTTTTTGTTTGTTTCTATATTTTTTTTTCCTTTAGTTAATGACACATACAAGAGTTGTTTTTGTTTTTAATTTCGTACTTTTTTATGCTGTATTTTTTGTCTTTTGCTGTTTTATATATATATATATATATATATATATATATATATATATATATATATATATATATATATATATATATATATATATATATATATATATATATATATATATATATATATATATATATATATATATATATATATATGATGTTTGTTAATTTTCTTTTCCTTATTTAGTGACAGTTTTTTTATTTCATTCTTGTTTTTGTTTCTGATATTTTGTATTCTTTAATTTTTTTTTATTGTTATTTTTATTTGCTTTCTATGTTATGTTTTCGTTAATCATTCACACAAACTTTTTTTTTTGGTTTTGATATAGTTCTTATTTTTTTTTTTATTTATTCCTTTTAAAATTGTTCTAGTTTTGATGTTTTCGTATTTTTTTTTTAAATGATCCAAGCTTTTTCTTTTGATTTTATTTTGTTTTTGGTTTTATTGTTTTGTACATTCTTTTTTTACTTACTGATATACTTTTATCTTGAGTTCTATTTATCTTTTGTAAATATATATATATTTTTATTTTTTTTATGATATATCTGTATTTTTCTTCATATACTTTTCTTGTTTATTTCAATTTTTTTCTGATATTTTAATGTTTTCTTTTTTTTCTTTTTTCTTTTTCTTTTCTTTTTTCTTTATTTCTTTTTTGTTTTCTTTTGCTTTTTCGTAATTTTGTATTTGTTTATTGGTACACATTTGTTTTTTTCTTTCTGATATTTTGTATTTTTCTTTTCCTTACTGACGCACTTTTTTTTTTTTCATGTTCTATGACATTCTGTATTTTCTCTTTTATTTACAGATACATAATATTTTTAATTTGTTTTTTTATTTTCCTGTTTTTCTTTTATATATCGTATTTTTCTTTCCTTTTTCTTACTACCTTATATTTTTTTCTTGTTATTCTTGTCTTCGGTGTTTTGCATTTTTTCTAGTTTACATATTGTATTTGTCTTATTGTTTTGATGTTTTGTATTTTTTTTTTCTTTCCTTTACTTCAATGCGTCCGCCGCGGTGAATGGATGGCCCAGGCTGGCATGGCTCAGCAGCGGCGCCACATCATTGCTCTCACTGCTCACGGTGAGGCGTGGCGGGTGGAGGCGCTCACTGCTTCCTCTTCTGCTTGGTGTTCTGTCTCTTGGCCTTGGTGTCCCTGCCATCCTTGCCATTCTTGTCATTCATGCTGTTCTTGTTACTCTTGCCATCTTTTCCACTCTTACCGCCTTTATCACCTTTATCATTCATGTTACTCTTGCCGTTTTTGTTGCTTTTGCCATCCATACCATTGTTGCCGCCCTTGCCACCCTTTCCGCTGCCGCCCTTGTTGTCGCGAGCCGCGTCCTTCTGACTGTCGGGATACAACTGCTTCTTCAGCTCCGCGAGAGTGTCAGCCACGTCCTCAGGCGTCCCTGTCACAGTGCCGCGCCCCTCGCCCTCCAGCCTTTCCTGGAGGCGCCACCCGCACGTCAAACCTGCGCTCCACCAGGGCGCGGCAACTCTGCAGCAGGCGGCGCTGCGCAGCGCCCACCGGAAAGCAGCACGTGGTCTTCGTCTGTGCCTGCTCCTGCTGTTGCTTTTCCTCTTGCTCGCACTCCTCCTCTGAACTGCCCTACTCCCGCCGCTCCTGGCGCCTGCGTCGCTGCCTGCCGGTGGTGCAGGTGGCAGAAGGCTGCTCTAGCTCGATGCCCCATGTCAGCTCGAGGGGGTCCTCGTGGGCGGCTTGTTCCTGCTGCTCCTCTCGCCTCTGCTTTCTCCTCGCCAGCTTGGCCTCGGTCTTCTGGCGCTGCCTCTCGCGCGCTCGCTGCTGCTTCTCCCGCTCCGTCTTGCCCGAGACGACCTTCCTCCTAGTGCTGGTGAGGCGGTCCACCACCGCGTCGTCCCGCTTGGCGACCACAATTCTGCGCACTTCCCTGTCGCTGACGAAGCCCACCTCGCCGGCCTTCATGTGGCGGGTCTTGCGCAGGTTGGAGCCCGGCGTGTACAGCACCGCCACGTTGGCCAGCTTGTTGCCCTGCGCGCTGTTGGCTTTGCACAACTGTGCCGCGTCGTGCAGCAGGGCGCGGGGCACGTCACGCACGCCCTGGCCTGGCTCCTGCTGCAGGTACACGTGGGCTGAGGGCAGGTCGTCCTCGTGAAAGAAGACGATGTGGTCTGTGGCCTGCGTCAGGAGGTGTTCGTTCTCGTGCTTGTCGGTGCCCATGATGAAGATGGAAGAAGGTGCAGAAGGTGAGGACGGCGCCGCGCGGCCGCAGCAGCAGCTCCGGTGCGGTGCAGGCCGTGGCGGAGGGCGGGGCGGCGGCCATCTTACTGTTGTTGGCCTTGCCTCGAGAGGCCTTGCCCTGCCGTGCAAGCCGCGAACACTCCTCCCAAGACGACTCCTTGCAGCCTGAGTCGTCAGCGACATCGTCGTCGAAATCAGAGTCGCTGGCGTCAGGCTCTTCCACTGCAGGCTGGGCCGCCCTGCTCTTGTCCCGCACAGGCTGTTCCACCACAGCTTCTTCCACCACAGCTTCTCCCAGCACATCAGCTTCTATCTCTTGTTCTTCCATCAGATGTTCCTCGACCTCTTGTTCTTCCGTCAGATGTTCTTTGCCCTCTTGTTCTTCCATCAGATGTTCCTCGTCCTCTTGTTTTTCCATCAGATGTTCCTCGACCTCTTGTTCTTCCATCAGATGTTCCTCGACCTCTTGTTCTTCCATCAGATGTTCCTCGACCTCTTGTTCTTCCATCACATGTTCTTTTACAACAGGTTCCTCTACAACAGTTTCTTCTATAACAGTAGATTGTTGCACCATAAATTCTTCCATAACATGTTTTTCCATAAGATGTTCTTCCACGAGATGTTCTTCCTTAAGCTCTTCTTTCATAAGGTGTTTTTCCATAACATGTTCTTCCTTAAGCTGTTCTTGCATAAGATGTTCTTTCATATGTTCTTTTGTAATATGTTCTTTCTTAACATGTTCTTGGATAAGATGTTCTTTCATAATATGTTCTTCCTTAAACTGTTCTTCGTGAACAGTTTGCTCCATAATATGTTCTTCCTTAAGCTGTTGTTTTTAAGATATTCTTCCATAACATTTTCTTTCGTAAGATATTCTTCCATAAGATGTTCTTTATTAATATGTTCTTCCTTAAGATGTACTTCCATAACAGTTTCTTCCTTAAAATGTTCTTCCAATGCAGTTTCTTCTTTAAGATGTTTTTTTTCATAAATGTTCTTCCTTAAGATGTTCTTCCTTAAGAAGTTGTTCTTTAAGATGTTCTTCCATAAGATGTTCCTCTTTACGTAGTTTTTCAATGTTTTTCCTTAAACTGTTCTTCCATAATATGTTGTTCTTTAAGCTGTTCTTTCATAACAGCTTTTTCCATAAGATGTTCTTCCTTAAGTTGTTGTTTAAGATATTCTTCCATAATATGTTCTTCCTTAAGATGTTTTCCATAACAGTTTCTTCTTTAAGATATTTTTCCATAACAGTTTCTTCCTTAAGATGTTCTGCCTTAAGATGTTCTTCCTTAAGATGTTCTTTCTTAAGATGTTCTTCCTTAAGATGTTTTTCCTTAATATGTTCTACCATAACAGTTTCTTCTTTTTTAATCTTCCATAAGATATTCTTCCAAATCAGTTTCTTCTTTACGATGTTTTCATAAAAAGTTCATCCTTAAGATGTTCTTTCATATCATGTTGTTCTTTAAGATGTTCTTCCATAAGATATTTTTTTAAGATGTTCTTCCATAAGATGTTCTTCTTTAAGATCTTTAAGTTGTTCTTTTTAAGATGTTCTTCTATAAGATGTTCTTCTATAAGATGTTCTTCTTTAAGATGTTCTTCCACAACAGACTCTTCCCGATGAGTCACCATAGGCAGAGACTCTTCCAGGGAAGTGTTTTCCATAGCAGGCTTTTCCTGCGCTGCCTGGTAGATTGCCCCGCTGGGGGCGCGGCGCCCACGCTTCTTGCGTCGAAACAGCTTCAGGAAGGCGTGGATGAAGGCGCAGCATCCAGCCTTCCCGGGCGTCTTGTTGCACTTCTCTGGGTTGGTCTTGTTCATTGTTGCTCGCTTCGATGAGTTTGTGTCTTTCTCTGCACTGATTGTTGCGATTCTCTGTTTCTGTCCACTGGCTGTTGTGACCGTCTGAATCCCGCTCGTGCCAGAGACTTACTTACTTACTTACAGAGACACTTACTGAGTGTTTTATAGGTATGGCATGGTAATATCTAGCATGATTTGGATCCCAGAAAGCAGCACAGCAGGAGCTTGAAGTTAACGCCCCACGGCTGCTTGGAGTGGCGGCTGTGATTGGATGGCGTGATTGATGCTGGACAGTGATTGGCTGGCGTGGCGAGGTCCTGAACAACAGTAACATAAGGACGCTGGAGCCTTCACCGAGAACAAGACAATGAGCTGCTGCCCGAAAATGTGTCCGCGGCATGCACATTTTGTGTAGGGAAATCTGATTAATGACATGGTCCCCTCGTTTGTCTGTCTGTCTGTCTGTATGTGTCTGTTTATTTGTCTCTCTGTCTGTCGGTCTGTTTCTCTGTCTTTCTTTCTGTCTGTCTCGTGTATCAACAAGAAAATAAAATTAGGCAGAAGTACATATATAACACCAGTGAAAATATATCCCTGCACTTTAGTAGTAGTAGTAGTAGTAGTAGTAGTAGTAGTAGTAGTAGTAGTAGTAGTAGTAGCAGTAGCAGCAGCAGCAGCAGCAGCAGCAGTATAGTAATAATAATAACAACAACAATAATAATAATAAATTATTATTATTATAATTAATAATAATTGTTATAAATGATAATAATAATTACAATAAATAATAATAGTATTAACAACAATAATAATAATAATAATAATAATAATAATAATAATAATAATAATATTAATAATAATAATAAATAACAACAGCAATAACAAAGAAGCCACAACACATCTTCACCTTCACACACACACACACACACACACACACACAAAGGTACTGACGACTCGCACAATTACTTCCTCTGGTTCACTGGCCTTTAACTCTTTCCTAATATTCGCGGACCCGCATTGACTTCCTCCCACGCGCAGACTTGGCAGCTTCCCTTCTAATTGTCCAGGTTAATTGGACAATGATTACCTGCAGGCCTGCGCTTCATGCACCTTTGTACCCTACTCATTCCCCTTAGTGGCCAGGCGGTGAAGGGACGGTAATGGGACGATGATGGGGAGGTGGGTATTTTTAGGAGTGGGGGGACTGCGTGGGAGCTTGTAATGATGGGTATGGGGAGAAGGAGGAGGAGGAGGAGGAGGAGGACGAAGGTTTGGTTTGTAGAATTTAATATGTTACATGGATTGTATTTGTTCTCTCCTTTATCATCCTCTCTTCTTGTCTTCATCTTCCTTACCCACCATTCCGGGTGTTGTGCCTATCTGCTCCCGGGCCAAAATTTCTCCCGGATGACGCCACCGTGCATGAGCGCTGTAGTGAGATGGGAGCATCAGAATATCTCCCGAGTGTTTAATACATTTCATGTGTTGTCAACTTCTGTATGGAGTTGTAGTGAAAAGTCAGTATTGCTGTGTTGTCTGTGGAATGTGTTAGAATGGGAATGCAGCAAGTAAACAAAAGTAGTGAGTGAGCACAAAAAGTTCCTCTATGCGCGAATGTTCAAGGTCTCCCACCGAGTTTTATTATCGTAGATTAAATTTACATTATATCAACATCTGTGCCAAATATGTTATGGCCTCCTCACTCACTCATTACTCATGTCTACTTGCTTAATTTCTATCCTAATTCTCGTATATCCAAGATAACAAAACAATAGTAATGTCAATAAAACTCTATACTGATGTTGATAATACTTTAAAAAGTAATACATGAACCTAATACATAAACTTTTCAAAAGCTCCCGGAAGGGAGTATAAACTTAAAAAAAAAAAAAAAAATGAAACGTGGTGGTAGGACTTTTACACTCCTACAGGGAGTAAGTTTTAGTGTTCTGTTATCACTTATTACTTGTTTTCTTGCTTCAGTTCTATCCTAACATATTCTACAGACAACACGGAAATACAAAATTCGTCAATATAACTCCATACTGTTCTCAGAAGCAATTTTGACGGTGGGGGCGATTTGGCACGACACCGTATCCACCTCTTGATTCCCTTCCTCCCATTCCTTTCCTTCCATATCATGTCTTCCTATCCATTCCTCATTTCTTTCTTTCCGCTGTACTTTCTTTTATCTCTTCTCCCCCTTGTTTCTTCTCTCTTATCCCATTTGTACCTGATCCCTCTATTACTGCCTCGCCCAGTCCTTCTCCTTTTTCTTCTCTTTTCGCCGTTTTTCTAGAGTAAAGAGTTGGCGCCATGCACAAGTCACCTTCAGTTGTTTTTGTTCCTTACATCTTCCTTTGATTCCCTTTATCTATCGCAGTTCTATCGCAGTTCCATTCCTCCATCTCACTCCCTGTCTTCCCCGCCCCGCCCCTACCCGAATTTCCACGCAGTGAAGCCTTAATCTTAATCCTGCGTCGCCGAGGAATAATCGAGAGGAAACTTTGACCAAGAAATTCGCTTAGGCTCCGTGGATAGTTTTTGAAGTTTAATTTTTCCCCCATTCACGAGGAAAAATGGGTGAAATATCTGGCAGCGTTGAGATTAATGACGCTGGTGGCGTTGGCGGCGTCGAGGTGCACTACTATGGCCTCGGTCTTGGTCTTGGTCTTAGGTCCGTGTTCTGAGGCACTTTGGAATCTTTTATAAGGACTGTTCTCAAAGGCCAGAGAGATTAATGCAAAGTATAGGCCTGACGACTTCTTGTAGCTCTTTTATATAATCGGGTTCTCATAAGGTGCTTTTTCCTATTGATGATGTAGGAGCCGTTAAATTTTTACAAGAATCACCAAGATTCCTTAGAGAACTCCAGTAATTTCTACAAGAATTTGAAATTTGTCATAATAATGTCAACATTAGTCTTTAGGGTCGCGTCTACTTGCTATAAGAATATAGTGAGTTGTATTGTTTGGAGTTTCCGTCATCAAGGCAACGATAAACTTTGATATGTTTATTTTTGAGGTTAATCTTTCGCTGCAGTGGTTGCCCTTCGTCACTCTGTTACTATTCATGAGAGTGAATTTATGTATTTCACTCTCTCTTTTAATCTATGCAGTTGTCTGTCACACAACACAATGCAACACCCAACAGCACAACATCTGGCAAGGAGACACCCGACATTAATTTTAACGATTACGAGAATGGGAAAAATTCAGGAAATCAAACTTAATTAACAGGTGAAAGTACAGAATATCCCAGGTTTATGATCAATTCAAGAAACTCGAACAGAAGTTTCCTTAAAAAGTAAAACTGTAAAATCAAATACATAATAATGCATGCCTGAAATTTCAACTATTAAGTAGATAAAACAAAGAAAGAAAAATGTGCCTTTGTTCTTCCTCCTTATTAGGCTTATCGAAAGAACAGGTGGTGGTGCTGGTGGTGGTTATAACGGGGGAGATGGTTATACAGTAATGGTGGTTATGATACTGATGATAGTTATAGTGGTGAAGGTGGTTGTGGCGGCTATTATGGGGGACATGATTATAGTGGTGGATAATAGCGATGATAGCTATAGTGGTGATGGTGGTGAACACACGGTACCTAGTATTAATATTGAACTTAACAAAATCCCCCACACGCGGGTTAACAGATTACGTAAAGTTTGGACAGATTACTTACAACATTACTGATTACCAAACTTTACCTGAACTGGAGATGAATACAAATGTTTTATGGACGCCTTAACGCGAAATGCTGCTGCCGGGCCAGATAATGCAAACCTACAGCGGGATGACTAATGAACAAAGTTATGAGATTAATGCAATAAATAATAGGATGTCTCGGAAGATTATTTGAGATTCCGCTATGTATTTCTCCAGCACGCACACACGCACGCACACGCACGCACGCACGCACACTTACACACACACACACACACACACACACACACACATAGACACACACACACGATAAACTGACTGAAGGACTTAAAACTATTTTCTTTACCTCACTTTAGCTTTCAACAGGCTAAAATATAAGTTAACACACACACACACACATACACACACACGACTGACTTTAAAACTGTATTCTCAATCATTTCCGTACCTCACCTTAACTTCCAACACGCTAAAATGTAAGTTACTACGGTTCTCACGAGTGTTTCCATGCTTCTATTGCAACACTTCACAACACTAAAAAGCTGCACAACATTTTCACAAGCACATACGAGGAAGGAAATGGATAAGTCGAAAAAAGTTTTCTAATATCTAGCGGTATGATATTCAGAGATGCCTGCTGAACGAAAAACAGTGACACGAGTAATTTGTGAGTAAAGAACCACAAAAGAGGTTAACTGATAAGGAATCCACAACGTGAATGGTAAAAAATCACCCATGAGAACACAACTAATCATCTGCAGCCTTTGAAAATAGTCCTGGTGAGGGAGCAAAGCGTTTTATACAAGCATGTATCCCTCAGCTCCAGTCGCTCTCAGAATTAGCCGGCCAAATGTATAGAAAACGTAACGAATCGGAAGTGACAACAAAGGGTAGGTTGATGATCCGTGTCCCTCGGTGCCGCCATAGAGAAGGAGATTATCCTGTGGGGTTAAGTTAAGCCTGCATCCTCTGTAAATGGCGCAGGAATGAACGAATACTGAGACGTGCAGTTATTATCTATGTGAGGGAAAAGTGTGAGAGGTAACGATGATACTAAAAGTGTGGGTGAGAAAATGTGTTAGGCTTTGTTATAGGTGATTATGATATTAATAAAGCGCTAAACGTGTATGGAAAGAAAGGGTTACTGTTTAAGAAAGAAAGAAAAAAGAGGATAAGTGTTTGAGTGTGGTAATGTTAGTGGTAAAAGTAAGGGTGTAAAGAAAAAAGTGGTTTAAAAGTTTTGCTTTTTTGGGGGATGATAATACAATAGTGCTAAAAGAGTGATAAAAATGTGTTTAAGTGAGGTAATATTGACATTTTAAGAGTGGGTGTGGAAAAAAAAAGGTGGGTGGTGGTGGTTTATAAGTGGTGAGTTTTGTTGTGGGAGATGATATTAAAGTAAAGCGAGTGGAAAAGATGTTAAGGTGAAGTAATGTTAATACTAAAACTGTAGATGCGGAAAAATAGTAATTTAAAGTGTTATATATATATATATATATATATATATATATATATATATATATATATATATATATATATATATATATATATATATATATATATATATATATATATATATATATATATATATATTTATTTATTTTTTTTCGCGGAAGATAATATGATATTAAAGTGTTAAGGGTTTGAAAGGAAAATGTCAGAGATAAAATGAAATACGTGGATGCGGGAATAAAATGGGGGATGATTTCAAGTGATGAGTTCTGTTGTGTGAGATATTCAAATCTCGAGCATGTGTGGTAAAATAATTAGTATTAAGTGTGGGAGAAAACAACAGTATTAAAATGTTCAGCATGGATGCAGCAAAAAAATGTGCTTAGAGGTAAAAAACGAAAACATCAAAATAATGCGTGCCAGTGTTGGAAAAAAATCTAAAATGTTGAACAGTTTAATGTCACTGGGGAGGAAAAAAAAAAAAAAAAAGGTCAGGTCAGGTGTAGTTTAGTCAGTTATAAGGGATAATATATAATGCAATGCCATGTCCTGTTGTTTAATCATTTAAGGGGTAACTGCGTAGCCCTGTCAGCTATCACAAATAACACAACTGTCCCGTGGCTGTTACATCACAGCCGTGGGGGAACAGGCGACGCTGGCCACTAGATGCACAGGGGATTGTTTTACACTTTCCTGGAGCGAACATGAGAAAATACTCGTAATTTAAACCATCTCAGCTCTTCCGTAATCAAAGGTGTATGTATGTATGTATGTATGTATTTATGTATGTATGTATACATGTATGTATGTGTGCACTATTGTTTAATCTTCTCCTTTACTATTTAATTTAATTTCAGTATTATGTTCTTAAAGCTTTTTTGTATTGTGTCAATGTTTTCCTTCTCACGGTACCTGTTGCACCACGTCCGTGACACACAACAACGTTTTACTGTAGTCTGAATTTATAGTTGGACCATTCATGTTATTCTTATCAAGACATCTTTTTATGTATTCTTCATCAGGTTTGTGGTCAATAAAGTATTTATCTATCTACGTACTGTATGTATGCACGTACGTATGTATCCACTACTACTTATAATCTAAACTGGAAACTTCACATCTCATCTCTTGCTAAAACAGCTTCTATGAAGTTTAGTGTTCTGAAATGTGTCCGCCAGTTATTCTCACTCCTCAGCTGCTAACTCTGTACAAGGGACTTATCCGTCCATGTATGGAGTATGCTTCACATGTCTGGGAGGGGAGGGAATTCCAGTCATACCGTTCTTTTAGACAGGGTGGAATCAAAAGCTTTTCGTCTAATCAACTCTTCTCCTCTGACTGACTGTCTTCAGCCTCTTTCTCATCGCCGCAGTGTTGCATCTCTTGCTATCCTCTACCGCTATTTTCATGCTAACTGCACTTCTGATCTTGCTAACTGCATGCCTTCCCTCCTCCAACGGCCTCGCTCCATAAGACTTTCTTCTTTCTCTCACCCCTATTCTGTCCATCTCTCTAATACAAGAGTTAATCAGTATTCTCCATCATTCATCCCTTTCTCTGGTAAACTCTGGAACTCCCTGCCAGCCTCTGTATTTACATCTTCTTATGACTTGAACTCCTTCAAGAAGAAGGTTTCAAGACACTTATCCTTCAAGTTTTGACCACCGCTTCGGACCCTATTCCGGGACCAGCATCTCAGTGGGCTTTTTTTTTTTTTTTTTTTTTATTAGATTTTTGTTGCCCTTGGACGGTGTCCCTCCTACATAAAAAAAAAAAATAACAAGGCATTTCCAAAGGATTACAAAGAATGACGAGCAACACACGTATATAACACTATTCTAAGCCAACTACTGTTTATGTTATTTAATAAAACTATTCTGCGTTAATTATGGTATAAAAATCATACCGTGTTTTCGCCCGGGATCGAACCGGGGACCTTGCGCGTGTGAGGCGCACGTGATAACCACTACACTACGAAAACGATGAGATATGATACACTTCAGTTTGAGCAAAAGAAGATTTTACTTAATCTTAAGCTACTGTCTCTTATAGTAATTCTGGGCCGTAAAGACTAGTGAGGTGAATGTGACTGACACGAAGTCCACCTGAGAAGCCCTACAACGAAGACGAGGATACAGAGGCAATGAGTGATTCAGCAGAGGTAAGAGACAGCAGGGAAATAACCGGAAGAGTGAATAGAGTGAAGGTACGAGGAAACAGTGCTACTAGATGAGAGATTTACTGGGGATAAGCTTCAACAATCACCTCTTTGCTGGGATCTGGATGGTTCTGCCGCTGATAACTATCTTAGGTGGAGACTTCTTACCCAACACCTCACCTTTCAATTCAAGGCAGGATGCCCTTCTCTTTGCCTTGCCTTGCCTTGCCTTGCCTTGCCGTGCCTTGCCCTGCCTTGCCTTGGGGACGAGTTTTTTTTTTTTTTTCATAGTCAGTGATGCTAAGCAGAACATGTTTGCTCTTAATGGCACACCTTACACTCGCTTGTCCGTCCTTCCTACCTGTACAACGCCTCATGACCCACACACACACATACACACACACACACAGACACAGGTACTAAAATTTGCATGCATCATCATCTTCAACTCATCTTCCTTTAAATTTCCACGATTTCTCCCTCCTCCTAATTTTCACCCCATCACAATCACCACAACTAGACTACTCTCTCCCCATCCTCCTACCCATCATTCCATCCTTTCACTCACTTCAACCTCCTCTCCCCTTACTAACCAAACTTCCATCCACCCATCCATCCATCCATCCCTCCACCACATCCTAACACACTCCCAACCTCCACTACCTTACTGACACACATTCTAATCCACTCACCATACCTTACATCCTGAAGCCCAAACCCGTCCAGTCTGTAATCCAACCTTGTATAAACACAGTCTTTGCCAGTCTGTCCAATCCCACCCCGCCCCGCAGCTTGTATTTGCTTGCTGTGGTTCATTAAAAGGCGCCAGCAGGAAGGAGGATCGTGACGTGTGTTTATTTCCCTCGAGAGATGAGTGCTGGGTGTCTGAAACAAGGGGGAGTAAGAGTAACAGGAGGAGGAAGAGGAGAAGGAGGAAGAGGAGGAGGCAAGACTACGAAGATTATGAAGAAAAACAACAAAGACGATGACAATAACAAAAGGATTATGAAGGAAAGCTTATGAAGAAGGAGGAGGAAGAGAAGAAAAAATAAGACGAAGAAAAAATAAGAACAAGAAAGAAAGAAAAACAAAGAAAGGAGGAGGAGGGCGAGTAGAAGAACTGACAATAAATAAAACTGATGACAGACTGCAATAAAGAAAACAGTGAATGAGAGAAAGATAAAAACATGAGGAGGATAAAAAGGGAAGAGAACGAAAAAGGAAGGAAGGGGAGAAGTTAATGATGATGCGAGAAGAAGAAAAAATAGGCTTAAGTGAAGATAAAGATGAAAATAAGGAAGAGGATATAGATGAAAAGAGGAAGAATACAAGAAAAGAACGATAGATGATAATGCTAATAAAGAGGAGGAAAAACAAGAGGTGAGGATGAGGAAGAGTAACAACAACAATAACAGTAACATTTTTCCAGGAAATCCTAGTCACACCCCACCTTTGTTTTGTGTCTGCCTGTTTGTTTGGGGATCTCCCCGGCAATGCAGTGTTGTCAATATACACACATTTATTGCTAGCTTTTTTTTTTTTTGTAAGATGTACGCTGGCATATATATATATATATATATATATATATATATATATATATATATATATATATATATATATATATATATATATATATATATATATATATATATATATATATATATATATATACACATATACACATATACACATACATACATACATACATACATACATACATACATATATATATATATATATATATATATATATATATATATATATATATATATATATATATATATATATATATATATATATATATATATATATATATATATATATATATATATATATATATATATATATATATATATATATATATATATATATATATATATATATATATATATATATATATATATATGCCCCACGGAGGATGCCCAACGGAGGAGGAGGATGCCCAACGGAGGAAGAGTATCTCCCAAAACTATATTTAAAGTGTGGTGCAGACTGTGAGATAATGAACAATATGAAGCCTACTGCCTGATCACGTGTAGCGTCGGTAAGGTTGGTGGGCGTGGGTTGACGTATGCTGATATGCCGATCTATTTCCCAGGATATAATATTTTTTTGTCTTTTTATGTAGAAGAGAGAGAGAGAGAGAGAGAGAGAGAGAGAGAGAGAGAGAGAGAGAGAGAGAGAGAGAGAGAGAGAGAGAGAGAGAGAGAGAGAGACCACTTAGATGCCGGTCCCCGAACAGGGTCCAAAGCGGTAGTCAAAAAATTGAAGCATAATGGTCTTGAAGCCTCCCTCTTGAAGGAGTTCAAGTCATAGGAAGGTGCAAATACAGAAGCAGGCAGCGACTTCCAGAGTTTATCAGAGAAAGGGATGAATGACTGAGAATACTGGTTAACTCTTACATGAGAGAGGTGAACAGAATAAGGGTGAAAGAAAGAGTGCAGCGAGGACAAAGGAGGAGGGGAGGCATGCAGTTAGCAAGATCAGAAGAGCAGTTAGCATGAAAATAGCGGTAGAAGACAGCTGGAGAGGCAACATTGCGACAATAAGAAAGAGGCTGAAGAGTCAGTCAGTCAGAGGAGAGTTGATACGGCACCATTGCCACTGTAATCACCAAACGTGCCAAATATCATCATCCATTGTGTCAAAATTTAGACCTCTTTTTCTTTTGTTTTGTTTCTTTAAGATCGTTTTGGGAGCTAATGTACCAGTCCCAAAAGAGATTAGCGAAATGGACAATGCATAGTTGGAGGAAAAGGGCTTTACAACCTCCTTTATGAAAGAACTCAGGTCATAGGAAGGGGAAATACAGAAACGGGCAGAGTTCCAGAGTATTTTGACTCTTATTGCTCTCGGCGACGCTGTGAGATGCCTGGAGCCAGTGAGTGTGGAGCTTCTGGCAACTACTACCTATTATTATGAAGCTAGTAAAAAAAAAAAAAAAAAAAAAAAAAAAAAAAAAAATATATATATATATATATATATATATATATATATATATATATATATATATATATATATATATATATATATATATATATATATATATATATATATATATATATATATATATATATATATATATATATATAGCGAAGGTGAGGTGCTACTTGGCCGCCCGTAAGTTGCTCAAGCGAGAAGTGTAGGCTCCCAACTATGACTCTTGGTCATAGCAGTGTTTAGTCCTTGAAGGGTAACAGTTTCCAGTGTCATAACATTGTAGCTCTGGCAAAGGAAACTTAGCCTGGGTATTCTCTGTTTATTCTTTCTTTCTTTCTTTTCTTTTGAGGGGATAGAAAGTTTGGGTGAAACTAGGTGGGGGGGGTAGAGTTGAGAGTTGGAGGGAATAATAGGTTGGATGAAAGTGAAGTACAGATAAAGAATGAAAGGTGGCGGGCGATACGCCTTGCTGTTCTTATTAATTGTACTCCTTGACGCAGTGCAAGGTGTGTCTATTGATTAGGGACAAGTGTCAGTGTGTAGATATATATATGTTTTAGTTTTACTGGTTGTTTGGTGAGTGCGTGTGTGTTTTTGTGTGCGTGTGCATGTGTGTGCGTGGGTGTATTTATGTGTGTGTGCGTGAGTTTATTTTGTTTTTGCTTCCCTCTTCTTCTCTTTTCCCTGTTTATGTGTAAAGTGGTTGTGGAACCTCTCGTTCAAGAGCTTTTGCCGTTTTCTTGAACCATGTGTGTTCATTCTTTTTTTTTTTTTTTTTTTTTAATGGGGGGGGATAGACAGGGTGGTGAAATTAGGGGGGGGGAAAGACTAAGAGTTGGAGGGAATAGACTTGGTGAAATTGAAATAAAGTGAGAGAATAACAGGTGGCGGGCTGTACGCCTTGCTGGTTCAGATCATGATTTGCGGTTCCTCGCTCCCATTACTTATTATTACTTATTAGAAGGAGGCTGCGGTTATGGTTATTATTAATTTCGCGTGCTTAGTAATTTCTATGTGTATATTGGATGTGGTTGTATAGTTTCCAGTGCTTTAGATGTTTTCCTGAACCATGTATGCTCATTGTTGTTATTTATATTGTCTGTTATTATGCGTATGTAATTTGTGTCTTGTAATGTATGCTGTAATGTGTGTTTTGTTTTAGATGCTCTTTCGTAAAGTAAAATATTTATTGGTTTTATATTGCTAAGTATGTGTAGCTTCTCACAGGTTTTCGTGTAGGGATATTTATCATTATATGCAAATCTTAATGAGCTGTTTTGTATTCTTTGAAGCTTACGAATTGCATTATTTGAAATTGTTACTAGAGGATAGTCTGGATATATTAAAATGGGAATAATGCAAGCTTTAATTAATTGTAATTTTATGTTGGTTGTAAGCTGTTGAAATCTTTTTAGAGTATTCTCTGTTTATTCTATCTATCTATCTATATTTATAGAAAAGATGGGTGAAGGAAGAATAATATGAGTATAAGAGGATAGTGAGAAATAATGAAAGAAGTATAAGATTAAAGATGGTGGGCTGTCCACCTTGCTATTTTACTTATTGATGTTATACTGTGTATTATGTGTTTGTGAGAATGTTTGTGTTCTGTGTGCTGACTTCATGTGATGGCACGGGCCGCGATTGTTCTCCCTGTTACACCGCAGGCGAGTCGAGAGAGACTCTACCACTACTCCCTCGCCGACACCACAAAACTCTTACCCCCTATAGGTAGGTCCCCGGGTGTCGGCGACTCAGGATGAGGTGCAACCCCCTCCCCATCTACCGCTTGCTGGGGGCCAGCAAGCCCTACCAGTGGCCAGTACCCCTCGGCTGTGCACTACGGTGTGGTGAACACCAGCTTGGCATACCGCCTCACCGCCGACTCAGGGCGCGGAGTGGGGAGAGAGGAGGCCAGCTACGAGTCCCATGTGAAGCATGTGTGTGTGTGTGTGCTGTTTAGAGTGTTGGAGTTACATAATATTCTTTCCTTTTCAGATGCCCCGTGTGTGCTGAGTTTTTGTGTTTGGCCATCTTCAGGAATACAGTGAGTAAAGGTAAGTGTTTTAAGGTGAGTATGTTTCCTTTATTTTCGGTTTGTTAATAGATTGGGTTGGGTATTGTTTTGCATGCCTGTAGGCTGCTAGGGAAATCACGGTGGTATTTTACTATTTGATCTGAGTTGTCTTTTAGGCTTTGATAGATAGGCAGGCCCAACTCATCAATTTTTTCCCAAATTGTCTTTGCTCTGTAGTGTAGACGTATATTGAGAGGTGCTGTTTTGGTGTGTATGTGTACTTGTTCTGTTGTCATGGTTTAAGGGTGTTTCTGATCTGTTGCAAATCTAAGTGCTTTGTTTTGAACTTTTTGAAGTTTGCTAATTTGGTTATTGCTCATTGTGTGTATAGGGATTGGAGGGTAATCAAGTATTGGTAGTATTAGTGCTTTTACTAAGTGTATTTTTATTTTCTCTGGCATGTTATGTAACTTGTAGAGTTTTTGTAGTGATGCTATTGCTATATTTTTACGCTCCTGTATATGTTTGTAGTAGCCACCTGTAGTTATGGTTAGACCAAGGCATTTGCCGGTACTTTTAAATTCTATTTCTTCTTCGTTAATGATGAGTGGAAAGGTAAGTTTTGCTCCAAGGTGCAGAGGAGTGAATTTATTAACATTGGTTTTTATTTTCCAGTTCCTTTCGTAGTTATTAATTGCTGTTATTGCTCTCTCTGTTTTTATATTGAGCATGTTCTTGGACCTTCCTGGGTAGCCAATTATTTGTGTTATGTCGTCTGCGAAACTGATGTTAAGGGTTTGTATAGGTTGTTGAATATCATTGGTGTAAATTGTGAAGAGTGTTGGTGACAGAACACTCCCTTGTGGTACACCGCAGTTTAAATTAAATGTAGGACCAATGTAATGATTAACTTTAATGGATGCTGTGCGATCAGATAAAAAGTCGCATAAAAATTTTTCTATTGTAATAGGGAGTTGTAGTTGTAGGATTTTATGCTTAAGACCGAGGTGCCAGACTTGATCAAAAGCTTTAGATATGTCTCTTAGTATGACTTGGCACTGGCCTTTATCTGATTTATTGTGTGCTATTTGTTCTGTGATGACTGCTAGTGCTTGTGTGGTGCCTCTATTACTACGAAAACCGAACTGGTAAGTGTTATATAAGTTATTAATTTCTAGGTGTGTTTTTAGCCTTGAATTTATCACTCGCTCAAGGATTTTGCCTGGTACTTCTAATAGCGTTATTGGTCTGTAATTTTGAGCCTGTTGAGGGGATTTATTTTGTTTAGGGATTAGTCTGATGATTCCGTTTTTCCACTTGTCGGGAAAATAGCCTGCTGAGATAGTGCTGTTGAATATTTCTGTTAGTCTAATTATTGCTGTGTCTGGTAGGTGTGTTAAGATTGTTTTATTAATTCCACTTCGTCCCGGGCTAGTTCTTTTTAGCTGCTTTATGATGTTTTTTAA
>NC_087158.1:11815799-11833299 GCF_035594125.1 Scylla paramamosain
TTATACAAGTGATGATGAGAAAAATTATTGAACAGAAGGTTAAATTTTTCCCCACTTATTTCTACTGTCTTCCACAAACCTTGGTTCCACGTATTCTTCACCCCTCAACATCATCTCTACAAGCTTCCTTTTCCGATCTTTTATCCAAGTTCCCTCCCCACCATTCCCCACCACATCCATGCAACTCCACCTCCTCATTCCCTACTACTACCTCACTACACACACACACACACACACACACACACACACACGCACAATCACGCACACAATTAGACAGCCAGCAAAGCCACACAAAGCCTGCCTCCCTGCACTATCCCACGCGCCTCATCTCCTAATATACTCAAGACTTGCGAATCTTCACTCCCTGGAGAAATTAGGCTACATGTGGACACTCCCTGCATCTCCTCCTCCTCTTGCTCCTCCTCTCCCACACAAACGTAACCAAAATAGACTAATACGCAGACCCACACACAAAGGTTAATTCGGTCTCTCCACAGCTTCGTCTCTCCACAAATGCACATCATCTCATAGCCTCACAATACTGTCTGGTCTTCATAGTCTCTACACTTTCCTGGTAATGGCCGTCAAGTGCGTGTTGGTACCTCGAGTTTATCAGAGTGGACAAGGTAAGGAACACAGGAAGAAATGGGATGTATATAGAGGTAAGATTTAGTGGAGATGGAAGAGGAAGGGAATAGAGAAAAGCGAATAAATAAGTGTTTTCGTTCTCTTTTTCCTCCTACTCCTCTTCCTCTTCCTTGATTTTGTCACATGGTTTTGCATGTTATTCTGGTCAGCTCTTCACCACATCAACAACTACCATCACCATCACTGCTATCACCACCACCACCACCACATCAAAGACGGCTGCCTATAACGAATTACTAACCACGACAGTAGGATGCAAATCAACAGGTAGTACACATCAGTATACCTGCATCAACGTCATGTTAAAGACGCGTATGTGTTTTTCCGAAGAGAACATTAATATTAAACCTCTTTCTGCTATGGCCGTTTCTTGTTAACATTGACGTTACTGTAACAATTTATTTAGATAGACATTAAGAGAAGAGAATATAAATAACAATGTAATCTTTGCCAGGCTACATAACCGAGTATTTTGAGACTAGCACGGAGAGACTGACTAGCAGTGAAAGATTAACACAAACTACACTGATTCTACTGCAAATTCAGACAACACGAGTACACCACACGTAGTTATCACCATTCCTTAGTTGTCAATCTCACTAGCTGACCGCCACCAAAAGGCTAAGTGTTCCCTCCTGTGCATCCCGTTACCCTATCCCCCTATAGCCCTCCTATACCCCCATCCCCCTTAACCCTTCCAGCTCTGAGCGGCCCCATAACCCATACCATCTGTCAGGCCTCGTGCACCCACAATCCCTGAGCCAACAAGGGTATGGAAATGGAGGAAATAGAGGAAAAACGCCACACGGGTCGTTGCCTCAGTGCCAGTTTTAGAAGCTTGTGGAAATTGTACTTCTACGCGTTATGGGAATCGGTGGTAGTGGTGGTGGTAGTAGTAGTAGCGAATGAGGTTGTTGTAGTAGTAGTGGTGTTAACAGTAAGTGGAATAGCAGCAATCACAGCACCATTACCATCACAACAGCCCACGCCGCTCCGCCACTGCGCCGCCTCCCCCAATCACGGCTATAGTCAAGCAATCTACCAACGAAACACAATTCCCAGCTTATGCATCTCCCTTAGGCGACAATCTCCGTTCACAGCGGCAAACACTTACACTACACACGCTTACAGACACACACACGGACCTTCCACACACACACGCACTGTCGCCATTATCCCCAAACCCCCATCACAAGGACACACTGCCACGCTGCCCACGTCTCAAGCAATCAGGATACATAGATCATACTTGTACTCACTCGTGCCGCCCATCAACTCTCGGAACACATGCGAGGAAACACAAATATATGACACCACAACACAATTTTTCCGCATCCTCTTTGGTCCTGCCCTGGTCCTTTCCTCAGCCGCCCGGTCAGTCAGCTTCAGCCTCGTGCGCCGACAGGAGGTTAGAGGGCAGAAACTATGCAGCCTTGTCACGTGATCAGGGGTATCGAAGAATGGTATCGCTCGCTTTAGAGGCTCCGATGCGACGTGAAACAGTTGTATTTTTTTTAAATAAGTCAACTAATATGTCTGTTCAACTGTTTCTACTACTACTACTACTACTATTACTATTACTACAATTTCTCAGAACAAATGAAGCAGGTGAGCGAGACAATGAACGAACCTCAATATCGTTCATCGGTATTCCCGCCGCACTACATTGCCTCCTCCTCCTTCTCCTCCTCCTCCTCCTCCTTGCAAGCTCTGCACTCAATTACATTCACTCGTCTCCAATTATCAGAACACACCGAGTCCGATTAAGAAGAGGGTGACGATGGAAAAAGACTCGATTGAAACAGCAGCGGTTCGGAATACCTTGTTGATTCGAACCACCAGAGAGAGGGTTTGCATGTGTGTACTGGGTGTATGGCGATGGATGATGAATGTGCTCTGCCATTAATGTGTCTTTTTATTCTATTCATACTTTCTATATATCCTTTGTGGCTCATACATGTGATGTTAGCTTTGTAAGCTAAGTTATGTATGTATTTAGATACCTACGAAGGAGAATGTGATTATTATTTTGTCTTGAGAGAGAGAGAGAGAGAGAGAGAGAGAGAGAGAGAGAGAGAGAGAGAGAGAGAGAGAGAGAGAGAGAGAGAGAGAGAGAGAGAGAGAGAGCGTCTCAATACTGTTAAAGATAATTATAGAAGGAATGTGCAGAAAGCTGGCCGGTGTAGTTTCAGAGATGCCTTGATTCTCCTCTTTTGACACATACTAAGTAGACCACCACCACCACCACCACCACCACACGTTGCCAGAACCACTATTTCAATACATAATGACGACAAACCAAGAAATCGTAGCCTACTCACTCTCTTCTTTAGTCTTCACCACAGTATTCACCTCCACATTCCAGGCAAATAACTCCCAGGTAAACATTAATAAGGACACCTGCTTCAACCTGCTGGCAGTATAACGGCCTATTGTGTAAAGTGCTTGTTAATGGGAATACACGGAGGTTAAGTAAATTGATCAGCGTCTGCGGTTAATGCAAATATGAGCTTGTTCTTGACCTTGCTCTTTGTGTAAACTCCTCCGTGCAATGGAAAAAAATGAGAGGAGGCGATTGATCCTGCCAGCCTCAAGGGTCCGGCAAATACTGAGGGGAGGGAGGATGTATGTGTGTGTGTGTGTGTGTGTGTGTGTGTGTGTGTTCGTGTGGAGAGCAAGGAGAGGTTACATATGTTCACTCATACATTCAGACATACATTGCAATACATACATACGTAAGCATGCCTATATAGTACCTTCAAGACTTTCTACTTTCTCTCATCCCTATTCTGTCCACCTCTCTAATGCAAGGGTTGACCAATTTTCTCAAGAATTCGTTCCTTTTTCTGGTAAACAATGTTTCTGTATTTCCTCCTTCCCATGACTTGAGCTCTTTTTAAAGGAAGGCTTCAAGACACTTACCATCTAAATTTGGATAACCCTTTTGACTTGCTTTTGGAACTAGTACTCTAGTGGGCCTTTTTCTCAGTTTTCTGTGCCCCTTGGTCAGTTCCCCTCTTCCATAAGAATATATGAAGAATTTTCTGAGTGTGATGCCTGAAAGTCTGAAATAAGATGACGCGAACATACGATATGAATGCTTGTTAGAGGGAAAGGGGTGCTTAAGGAGTCAGCACTCGCAAGTGATGATCTCGTTGAGTCAAGTTCGAGTCCTTCTGGGAGTTGGCTACTTTTCTTGTTGTTCTCGAGTGGACAAGGAATACCACACGCTTCCCGCCCGCCTTATTTTTGACGGCAATCGCATAGGGGAAGCCGAAAATCCAATCATTAAAAAAAAAATAAATAAATAAATAAATAAAAAAATAAAAGGACGACCATTTAATCTTACGAATATATATATATAAAAAAATGCAGTAGAAATGCTTACCAATATTATAGACCAATAATATAAACGCACGCACATATAGATAAATTTCACTTCATACAGACACATTCTCTCTCTCTCTCTCTCTCTCTCTCTCTCTCCTTGCATCTTTCCTCATTTCTTCCTTCCTCTTCTCTTCCCTCTTACTCTTCTCTAGTTTTCCTCTCTCCCCTTCCCTCCTCTCTCCTCCCCTCGCCGCCATATGAGGGACACAGGGACGTATCTTAAGTTCAGACGTTCATTTTGTCAGAAAGTGTTAACATTTTTCACGATTTTTTAAACTTGTGATCTTGTTCATATGTTTTCCCTGACCATTAAACTCAACTTTTAACTCTCCCCCCTTTCTCTCTCTCTCTCTCTCTCTCTCTCTCTCTCTCTCTCTCTCTCTCTCTCTCTCTCTCTCTCTCTTCGTTTCGCTTTATTTATTTCAGTATTTAATTTTGTCCTTTTTCTTTTTTTTTAAATTCACGTATATTTTTTTTTATATTCGCGTGGGAAAAAAATAAACCGAGTTCTTTATTTTTTCCCTCCTTTCACAAATTTATGGAACACGAAATGTTTTACCATCCTCTCTTTATTTTCCTCCCATTTCTCCCCTTCCATTTAGTCAGTTATCACCCCTTTCCTCTGTTCCTCACTTCTCCCTCTCCCCTCTCTCACTGAATTTCCCTCTCCTTTCCTCTTCCTCTTCCGTTCCCTCCCCTCCTCCCCCATTAAATTCCCCTTCCTTTTCTCTCTACCTCCTTTCCTCTCCCTTTCCGGTCTCTCCCCTCCCCTCGCTCTTGAGTTCTCTCCCCTCTCCTCCTCCCCTCTTCAGTTCACCAAGTCTCTCGTTTATTTTCGAGTTGCACCCTGTCAGCAGCGAGGAGGAGGAGGAGGAGGAGGAGGAGGAGGAGGAGGAGGAGGAGGAGGAGGAGGAGGAGGAACTGCCTTACGGGAACTGCTCCATATCATAATATTTCATAGCATTTTTTTTCCGTGTGTGTGTGTGTGTGTGTGTGTGTGTGTGTGTGTGTGTGTGTGTACTCGTCTACTGACACCCTCGTTTTCTCTCTTTGTTTCTGTGATATGGGATGGTGTTGTACGTTACGAGTATTTTGTGACTTAGTTATTATTTTTGTCTTTTTATGCAGAGGGAAGCAGACCGAGGATAAAAAAAAAAAAAGGAAAACAGTCCGCTATTTTGCCATTCCCGAAGAAAAGAAACTGTTAGGTAAGAAATAGTAAAGAAAAAAAAATCCAGAAAAGAAGACAAGTTAAATAAAATAACAATATCCCACTACATTTCCGGATAGTAGAATGATTACTTTATTTTCTCGATACTTAAAAAAAAACAAAAAACAAATAAATAGATAAAAAAAAAATCACTTAGGTAAAGAAGAGAGCAGAAAAAGAAGATAAGTTAGATCCGAAGGTATCCCAATACACTTCTGGATATGAACAAGAATATTTCATACCTTCACGTTACTTAAAAAAAGGCAACACCATTATCTACTTGACGCATCACCTGAGCCACGCTGTACTGGTTCACGCCACACTCTGCCGTCTCATAAAACATGCATCGGGGTTTATTGCGTCGGATAATTGTATTCACCAGTTGACGCTCCTGTTAAAGTAATAAAAGCCTGTATCAATTTGGTGTGGTTAATGGAATTCTCTACCAAATCAACGCGTCCTTTGAGGAAAAAAAAGAAAAAAAAATTAGTACATCTGAATTTATTTATTTATTTTATTTAATTTTTTCACATTAAAGTAGACCGAAATAGATTGAGATTAATAGTTGGTTAGCTCATTTGTGTTGTGTATTTGCTAAGGTGAAATGTATAGTTATAAAAGGAATATTAGCTACATGTACTTTACTTTGCAATTAAATTACTTTTCCTCATCTTAAAAAAAAAGAAAGTATTGTTATTCCAGGTACAAAAGAATAAAAATATTACGCGTACTTTACTTTCCGCTCCAGTTATTTTTCTTCGTCCTAAAAATGTTGCTCTTTCACATGCAAAGGAATACAAATATGAAATGCGGTTTACTTTCCACTTCACTTGCTATTCTTTGTTTTAATAAGTGCAGCTACCTTAGCGATAAACGAATATAGTATCGTGGTATACTTATGTCTTTCTTGGGACGAGATAATCATGAAACGAATGTCACCTGCATGTGTTTGCTTCTCCACGTTAGTATATTTTCCCTTTGTTCTAAAAATATTGCTATTCAAGGTACGAGAAACAAACCATCATCACCAACATCAACAATGACAACAACTACAATACGAACAAGAGGAAGGGTAAGATGAAAAATATAAATAATAACTGGTAATAATAGTAATAATGATAATGAGAAGAAGAGAAAAAAGAAGAATAAGAGAAAGTGAATAAGAAGGTGAAGAAGAAGGTGACGAAGAAGGTGAAGAAAAAGAAGAAGAAGGAGAAGGAGAAGGAGAAGAAGAAGAAGAAGAAAAAGAAGAAGAAGAAGAAGAAGAAGAAGAAGCAGAAGAAGAAGAAGAAGAAGAAGAAGAAGAAGAAGAAGAAGAAGAAGAAGAAGAAGAAGAAGAAGAAGAAGAAGAAGAAGAAGAAGAACAAAAGTAAAGAAGAAATAAAACAAAGAAGCAAAGAAAGAAGACAAGAAAGCAAGAAAGAAAAAAAAACAAGGAGAGAAACAAAGAAAAAAACTGAAAGAAGAAAAAGAAGAAAAATAAATAAAATAGCAGCTGGAGTCAGTGCTGGCCTCTACACACCTATGACGCAAGCAACAGTGCACCTCCCTTTTCAATCTGCCAACAAAGGTCTTCACAGAATCTTGCCAAAGGACTTCCGTGTGTCGTGGTACAAAAAACCCTCCACTTTTGCTTCTTCTTCTTCTTCTTCTTCTTCTTCTTCTTAATTTCTCTCTCTCTCTCTCTCTCTCTCTCTCTCTCTCTCTCTCTCTCTCTCTCTCTCTCTCTCTCTCTCTCGTCAATTTATTAATGTTCTCAGTGCAGCAGCGGAAGAGGGAGAAAAAAAAAAGCAAAAAAATAAGGATGTTCACAATATTCTCATCTTTGCTTCCGGGTTGAGATGCTGAGAGGATTCGCCGAAAATATAGAAGAAGAAGAAGAAGAAGAAGAAGAAGAAGAAGAAGAAGAAGAAGAAGAAAAAGAAGAAGAAGAAGAAGAAGGAGAAGAAGAAGAAGAAGAAGAAGAAGAAAAAAAAAACAAGAAATATGAAATGGACGAGACATATCTTCCTCTTCTTCCTTATTTTGTCATATGAAGCACCACATGTTCCCATAGTTAAGGCACAATAAACTAATCACTCTATCAATCAGTCAATCAGTCAATCAATCAGTCATTCAAATGGTAAGTTAGTTACTAGGTTCGTCAGCACCAGCACACGTAGCCATGAGGTTTAATTGATAAATTTATTTATCTACTCTTTTTTTCTTTATAATTCCACGTTGAGAAGTCTTGTTAAAGGAACAAATCAGAAAGAGAAAGGGAAAAAGGACCGGTTCAATATGGGACTTCCTCTAGACAAGACATGATCAATAAAATAAAATAAATAAATAAACAGAGAAGTAGAATAATAAGTCAAGAACTAAAACATGAGATTCCAGATTTGTACATTTCACTTTATTCTTTTTCTGAGTGTATCCATCCTTCGATATCCTTGACATATAAGCTTAACGTTACCAATCTTACTTGCTCTTGTAATAGTAATCTCTTAATAGGGGCACTGGCAAAGGGCAACAAAAAGGAAGAAAATAAAAAAAAAACTACAACAAAAAGTCCCACAAAGGTGCCAGTCCTTAGAGAGACAAACGGATAATGAAAACTGGAGGATAAGTGTCTTGAAACGTCACATCCTACTCATTGGATTCACTTCAGGCATCCTACTGAGCTCTCGACCATAACGCGAAGTACAGGCTGGCTACGTTGTCGCCAGCACTCCCTCGGTGGCACTGGCTGGGCGGGGCGGAGTGAGGGGATGGAGTTGTGTTGGTAATATGATAATACGAACACTAACTCTATTACGGCGGCGTTGAGTTGTGTGTTGGCAGCGGGGCGTGCAGTAAGGAAGAGTGTGAGTGTGTATGATTGCGTTACGTGTTGTTTGTGTGGGGGAAGCTTGAGGGGGATAGTATTGTACATGGAATAATTTAAATAGAACATTAAAGGATAAAAAAAAAAGAACAAAAGGAAGAAGAAGACAGGAGAAGGAAGAGGTGGAGGGGGAGAAGAAGAAGAAGAAGAAGAAGAAGAAGAAGAAGAAGAAGAAGAAGAAGAAGAAGAAGAAGAAGAAGAAAAGAAAAGAAGAAGAAAAGAAGAAGAAGAAGAAGAAGAAGAAGAAGAAGAAGAAGAAGAAGAGATAAAGAACAAGAACAAGAACAAGAAGAAGAAGAAGAAGAAGAACAACAACAACAACAACAACAACAACAACAACAACAACAACAACAACAGCAACAACAACAACAACAACAACAACAACAACAGCAACAATCACGATACAGCAATAAAAACTCAAAAGAAAAATACTCATAAATTATAACATGGAAAAAGAAAACAGGAAAAAAGTAAAATAAAAAGAAATACAATACTAAACACACACACACACAAAAAAAAGTGAGTGAATTATTAACCTTACCTGATATATTAAATGAGGCTGGTGATGGCTCCACCCTTTCACCTCCGTCCCCCCACTTTCTCTCCCCTTCCCTTCTCCTCCCTTCTCCTCCTCCCCCTCTCATCATACACAAACAAAAATAAATACCAGGGAAGCATCTGGCATGTAATGTGAGCGAGCGGACGCGCGCTGGCAAAACTCTATATACTGGTAACAGGAGAACTATTGACATCGGTGCTCGTGTTGTTGTTGGAATGCATCGAAAATAAGGTTAATTTCATGTGAGGCAGAGAAAACAAGGTTAATTAAGGTTAATTTCAGGTGAGGTCAACATTTTATCTACTTGGTGATGAGCTGCAAACATTCCTGCTGGCGCCGCTCACCTGCTTTAAAGGTCACACCTGTATTACCTGTTGTTAGCTTCCCTACCTGTTTATATAATTTATGTATAAAAAAGTTATTAATTGAATATTTAGTTATGACAGTTTTAATTCCTAACCAGCTTACTGATCTGCTTCCCTTCCTCCCTTTCCTCTCTTTTCTTGCCCTCCCTTTTCCCTGCCTTTTCTACTTTTTTTTTTCTGTTCCATTTTCCCCTCTTCCCTTTCTCTCTCTTTCACGAGTTTCCTGATCTGTTCCCCTTCTCTCTTTCTTCCCTTTTCTTTCATCCCCTTTCATTTCATTTTCTACTATTTTCTTCGATTCCTCTTCCCTCTTCTCCACGTCCCTTTCTTTTCATCCTTGCTTTCTTTTCACTTTCTTACACTTTCCTTCTCTGTTCCTTCCTAACCTTTCCTATCTATTGTTCCCTTTTATCTTTTCGCCTCTCCGACTTTTTTGTCATTCTTTTCAGTCTCTTTCTCTTTCGTCCCCGTGAGAATCTGAATCTAAAAGGACAGATGGAAGAAAGTAACATTAGTAAGTAGGAAGGAATTAGACGGAACTCTGAACTTTGTCATTCTTAGTTAGTTAGTCATTTACTTATCTACTTATTATAAGAGATATAAGAAGGTAAGGGAAGCTGCATGTGGCAGTTCCTGCATGAAGCGTACCTACCTGCTTCCACCTATCATTCTCATCCATGAATGTATCGAACCTTTTAAAGTTCCCAAATGACTCAACACTAACAACTTGATTACCGAGTCCATTCCAATTATCTATCACTCTTTTTTTGATAACGAATTCCTTCTTATTCTTATTTATTTAAATTTATGAAGCTTGAACCCATTATTTCTCGCCCTATCCTCTTTACTTATTCATTTATTTAGTTAGTCAGTTAGTTTTTAGTTAGTTAGTCAGTTGTTCTGGTGGTGCTGTACCGCAGTGACTGACAACAAAATAGCTTTCAACCTGTTCGCTAAACTTGACAACACTCCCAAACTCGTGCCTGGAACACTGCTAACGAAGTCACGTACACACACACACACACACACACACACACACACACACACACACACACACACACACACACACACACACACACACACACATTTTTTTTTTTCTCTTCTTGTAGATCAAGAAATGACTTCCAATTGAGATCCTCCAGCACATCAAATTTTAACACTTCAATTCTTTGCCAATATCAGGAAAGGTCTTGCGATAATTGACAATGTTGTATCTCTCAAGCACGACGCATTTGCCGGCACAATGATGGGCCCTGGGAGAAGTAATAGGAATTTATAAAAGGTGCCTTCATGATTCTGATGGCAGTTTGATTAAAAAAAAAAATGCATTATCAACAGAAAAAAACACACTTCAGAAACAACAATTTCTGTGGCCTTTGAAAACATTTAATGATAGAACAAAGCGTTTAAGAATATGGGGCTTGAGTCTTTCTCACTCGCAATCATATTAGGGTCAGAGTACCACGTATAAACCTTTTTCTTTACATCATCAACAGACAAACACTCTTGTGAGCAAAAGCAATCGCCTACGTGGCCTTGTAAATAACTAATGAGAGAACGAAACATTTTGAGATAAGAGTCATCGTCCTTTTCTTTCTAAGTTATGGAACTGGTGTCCGAGAATTTGTGTAAGATCATCATATTTAAACTTTTCCTTTCCATTATTAACCATGAGATTCCAGACATTCATCTCCGTCGCCTTTAAAAATAGCTAATGAGAGAACAAAGCGATTAAAATCCATGAGCCACAGTCTTCCCCAGTTATGGAATCAGTGTCATATCACTTACAAAACCCAGCCAAACCTTTTCTCTTACACTCACGATCTGCAAGAAACAACAAGCTGTCAGTTACGAATTTCAGGATAAGAGGTACAATCTTCTCCGTGACAAGACTTCAAAGGAATTAGGTTGTTAAATACTTTGAACCTTATCTTCAGAGGAGTGTCCTTTGTAAGACCCTGAGAGAGAGAGAGAGAGAGAGAGAGAGAGAGAGAGAGAGAGAGAGAGAGAGAGAGAGAGAGAGAGAGAGAGAGAGAGAGAGAGAGAGAGAGAGAGAGAGAGAGAGAGAGAGAGAGAGAGAGAGAGAGAATAAATGTTGAAATCCTTTAATTCAAAATCATTCTTACGCACGGAATCAGCAAGTGAAGGAGGGAAGATAGCTAAGGAAGAAATAATATAACCAGTGAAGGGAAGGTGACGAAGGAGGGAGCGTTAAGGTGAAATGGAGGCAGATAAGAGGCGAGGCGGGGCGAGGAAGAGAAGGACGCGTTTAAAGGGAGATACATTTAGAGTACTGTGTGATATGAGCGAGGCAGGAGGGAGAGCAGGTGTGAGGGAAATGTGTTGTGATATTAGAGACGGTGATGGTGTGGGGTGTGAGTGTGAGTGAGTGAGTGAGAGAGTAAGTGAGTGAGTGAGTGGATAAGTAGTGAGGGGACGGAGCACGAAAGGAAGGAAGGAAGGAAGGAAGGAAGGAAGGAGGGAAGGAAGAAAAGTGGAAAGTGGAGAGGAAAGAGAAAAGGAATGATGAAAGGTTGGAAGAAAGGAAGAAAGCAAAGGAGGAAGAAATGAAGGAAGAAAGGAAGGAAGAAAGAGAAGAAAGAAAAAAAAGAAAAGGAAGGAAAGGAATAATGAAAAGAGGGAAAGAAGGAAGGAAGGAAGGAAGGACAGGAAAGGAAAGGAGAGAGCAACGATATAAAGAATAAAAAATAAAGCGACCAGCAGAGAATCAGTGAGTGGATGAAAAGAAGGAAGAAAAGAAGAAACGAAAAGAAAGGACGTAAGAATGAAATGAAAGACTAGAGAGAGGGAAAGAAACTAAAAAAAAAATATACTAAGCAAGAAGCACGAGAAATTAACAAAACTGAAGGAAGACATGAAGTGGATGAGTGTAAGAAGAAAATATGATGATAGAAATAAAAAAAAATGGAAATAAAAAATGATAGGAAAAAAAAGATAAATGTACAAAATTAATAATATATATAAAAAGAACAAACTTGAAAAAAAATACTAAAAAGAAAAAAAAATAAGAAGGCAAAGAGAGAAGAAAACTAAAAAGACAAATGGAAAACACACACACACACACACACACACACACACACACACACACACACACGCACAAACCGGGAAAGACGAGACAAAAGAGCAAAAAGACAAAGAAAAATAGAAAATGAATGAATGAATGAATTACGGAAGGAAGGAAAGCAGAAAGGAGAAAAATCAAGGGAGTGAGTGAAGGAAGGCCGCCATGCATTCACGCCATGACTCTGCTCCTGAATGTTGGATTTGAAAGAGAGTGATGTGCGAGTTTCATCTGGGGAGAAGCACGAGGCGGGTAGACGTGGTGGAAAGGAGACACCTGGCGCAGACTGACGCGTTGGGGAAGGAACAACACTTCCCCGCAGAATTAAGGAAAAAAAAGAAAGAAAGAATAAACAAAATTAAATGAATTAGATTGAATTAAGTTAGAAATAGACAAATAAACAGCTGACTGACTGATTTACTGACCTACTGACAGACTTACTGACTGACTGACTTATTAACTGACTGACTGACTGACTGACTGACTGACTAATTGACCGACTGAGTGAATGACTGACTGACTGATTGACTGACTGACTGATTGACTGACTGACCTACTGACAGACTTACTGACTTACTGACTGACAGACTGACTGATCACCTAACTCATTAACTAACTCACCCACTAACTACCTATCCAACTAATAACTAGCTAACTTACTAACCAACTAACCGACCAACCAACCATCCATTCAACCAACTAACTAATTAATAAGCTAATTAATCGAATAGACAAACAAATAAACAAATATACATAACCTTTAAAAATGACACAGAAACACAAAGAAACAGAAAGGAAGAACAATTTGCTGCAGACCTTTTTGGCCCATACTAGACTAATAAGCTGCTCCAATTTCGAGTAAAAATACGCAGGAGAGTAAAAGTGAAAAAAAAAGTACGCATATTTCCTCCTGTCTCCTCTTTTTAATAATGCATCAGATAGATCTAAGTAAGGGAGGTGGAACTGAATTTTCCTGTTAAATGCCTTCTTGTGAAATTGTTCTTTTTTTATAGTATTTTTATTCATCAGCAGGGATAAAATGTCTCTTCTTGCTTCATCTTTTCATAGTAAAAGTAGCAACAGTTAATGTAATAATTATGTATGCTTATGCAAAGCTACGAAGATGGGAGGTTAAAACACTGATATAAAAAAAATAAAAAAAATGGTATGATAAAAACATACAAAAACACTGAAAAATAGAAATATATAAAAAAGGAAATGTGATGAATTAGCGAAAAGTGAAGTGCTCTAAATTAAGAGGCCTGGTAATTAGAATGTATTAATCTCAAGTGAGCGGTTACTTGCCTCTCTGACCCAGAACAGAACGTCTGGCGTTGTTCGTTTCGTACCCACGGCACTGACCCAAGGCGAGATGAAGCAACGGCGGGTTTACAGAGGATGGGGGAACAGAAACACAGAAATACGGTACTGATGCGCTGAGACAGGGAGCAAAGACATTATATTTAGTTAATCGGAAAACATGAAATAATGGAACTGATAACTAAAACATACATAGTGCCAAGTCTCGCACTATAGATAAGGACAGCTAGTAGCGGCCAGGAGGGACATTTACAGCCTGGAGGGAGGGAGAGAGGAAGGGAAAGAGCATCCACTTCCTGCGCACGTGGGGTTCCTCAGCTCAAGGTCGTCGCCAGGAGATCGTTCCAGCATCCAGAATTTTTCCTTCCTCGTTCTTGGCGGCGCTGGAGTGTGAAATATTTATCGGGTGGCGCACACACGCACGCACGCACACACACACACACACACACACACACACACACACACACACACACACACACACACACACACACACACACACACACACACACACACACACAGAAATAATAAATAAAAAGTCTTTCGTTCTATTCTGGTCTTACAATCTTTTGGAGTTGAAGCAGTTGATGGAATTCAGATGGAAGCCACAGAATGAATCAAGAAAGATCATCCTTCCTCCTCCTCCTCCTCCTCCTCTTCCTTCTTCTTCTTCTTCTTCTTCTTCTTCTTCTTCTTCTTCTTCTTCTTCTTCCTCTTCTTCTTCTTCTTCTTCTTCTTCTTCTTCTTCTTCTTCTTCTCCTCCTCCTCCTCCTCCTCCTTCTCCTACTCATCCTCCTCCTCCTCCTCCTCCTCCTCCTCCACCACCATCACCACCACCTCCCCAGACACACGTAAATAATCCACGTGAGAGAAAACGAGGAGAGAGAGAGAGAGAGAGAGAGAGAGAGAGAGAGAGAGAGAGAGAGAGAGAGAGAGAGAGAGAGAGAGAGAGAGAGAGCAAGGACAAGGGAGGACACACGTTTGACAAGGGCCGCCCACCTGTCCCTCCCAGGTAACACTATACACAACACCTGTCCGAGAGAGAGAACTAAATAAACAACACGTCTGCCACGGAATCCAAATGTGAGTTTACGCAAAGAGAGAGAGAGAGAGAGAGAGAGAGAGAGAGAGAGAGAGAGAGAGAGAGAGAGAGAGAGAGAGAGAGAGAGAGAGAGAGAGAGAGAGAGAAAGGGATGAAGTAAGACTGGAGAAAAATTGCAACCGAAGAAAAAACTGAAATAAAAAAAGAAAAAAAAAAGTGAAAGGCGAGACGGAGGAGAAGAGAAAGAAGGAAGTGGAGGAGGAGGAGGAGGAGGAGGAGGAGGAGGAGGAGGAGGAGGAGGAGGAGGAGGAGTGAAAGAAGATTGAGATCGAGGGAAAAAGTTGGAAAAAAAAAGGAAAATGCGATTAGGAGAAGGAGGAAAGTGGAAAATGGCAAGAAAGATTGAAATGAGAGATGGGAATGGAGAAAAAGAGAACAATAAAATAAATAAATATCACAATAAACAACAGATAATTAAATATGAAAAGAAAAAAATACGCCCCTTCCTCCTCCTCCTCCTCCTCCTCCTCCTCCTCCTCCTCCTCCTCCTACTCCTCCTTCTCTTCCTCTTATTATCTCTTTAATACTCCCTTCCTTTCAGCCTCTTCATTCGCTGATTCCTCGATTTCCTCTCCTTTACTTATTTTTTTCTTCTCTTCACCATCTCCTTCAATCCATACCACCACCACCACTTCTTCTCCTTCCCTCCTCCAATCACCTTATCCTTTCAAACCCCTTCCCTCTTTTTCCTTCCTTCTCTGCACTTCACATCTTCCTCGTCCTACTCTTTCTCCCTCCTCCCTCTTCTTCATCCGCCAATTGAATGAACCCCAAAGGACATAGTTGTATGAGATTATTAAAAAGTGTAATGGAAATGTATATATAGATACGCTGCGAGGAAGTGATGGAATAGCCAATGAAAGAATGAAACAAAGCAATCAAGAGGAGGAGGAGCAGGAGGAGAGAAGAGGAAGGAGAAAGGTAAAGTTAATTCTGCTAAGAGGAAGAGACATCAGAGGCAGGTGTTTCCATTACCCTGAAGGAAAGAGGTGAGTGAGTGAGTGAGTGAGTGAGTGAGTGAGTGAAGGAGTGAGTGAAGGAGTGAGTGAAGGAGTGAGTGAAGGAGTGAGGGATCGGTGGTGTACGTGGTTGGATGGGAAGGAAGGAGGGAAGGATAAGAAGGAAGGAAATGGAAAAGTTGGCAAGTATGGTGAGGGATGTATAAATAGATAGATAGATAGATAAAAAATATAGGCAGATGGTGTGTGTGTGTGTGTGTGTGTGTGTGTGTGTGTGTGTGTGTGTGTGTGTGTGTGTGTGTGTGTGTGTGTGTGTGTGTGTTTTGCTTATCTTATTACGTATGTCAATAGCAAAAAAAGTAAGAATACATCGTTTAAAGAAGTTTCTATATATGTTTCGTGTGGTGGGCAATACACCACGATTTGACTTTTCCTTCCCACTTCCCCCCTCCCCCTCTCTCTCTCTCTCTCTCTCTCTCTCTCTCTCTCTCTCTCTCTCTCTCTCTCTCTCTCTCTCTCTCTCGCTTGGTATTTATGAGCCCTCACCGAATCTACGTTACCAAATCCGGCCTAAATTAATCCAACTTAGCGTAATTTGACCTGGCTTCACCTAACTTAGCCTGACCCAATAAAGACTAATCGGAGTGAAGCATAACTACCCGTAACTTGACCCAGTCTCTTTGTAATGACCTGGTAACCTAATATCTGCACCCATGTCGCTCGCCTCCAGTCTGTTTTTTTTTTTTCCTTCTTTCTCTTATCTCCTCCTCCTCCTTTGCTCCTTCGTTACTTCTGGCTTTCTTTCAGTTCTTTCCTCTATGTCTCGTATGTTAATTTTATACCTTGATGTCATTTCAGTACTTAATAATCTAATGCATGGTTTATTACACTCGCATATTAGTTTTATACACCCCGCCTCCAATAAAAAGTGGCGCGCAGGATAAACAAACTGTAGTTTTATAGTGCGGGGAAAGTGTCCAGCTCAGTAAAGGGATTGATATGAAGATGTGGCAACATCAGCAAACAGTCTGAACATCTGTCAGCTGTCACATCTCTGCAAGTCATCACTTAGATGACTCTTGACCATTCTGCTTCTTTGTTCAGGGCCATGAGATGGTGATCTGCGAGCCCTGGTGACGTCCTATGATGTGATCACAGGCGAGGCAGCTGACCTATCTTCTTATGGAGGAGAAAGGTGAGGCAAATCTCAGCAGACTGTTTTGAAGACTGGACACCTGCTGCCGCCAGCTGGGTGGGCAGGTCAAAGCTGGCAACTCCCAGGGTTAGGAGCTGACGGTGTAGCAAGTCACGTTGTGAGTGGAAGCGTGGGCACTGCAGCAGGAAATGTTCTATTATCTCTTGTGTGTTCCTGCACCAGGGACACTGAGGGTCAGGGGCCAGACTCAGGCGATGCAGGTGAGCGGTGTGTCCTGGGCGGGGGCGGGTGAGCGCTACGTCCAGCAGGTGGGACTGCTTCCTCACATTTGCCACGCTCGCCCGGAAACTGTGCCAAATTTCTTCGCACATTTCATATCTCTGGCAAGATTTAAGTGTTAATGGCACCTCAGACTCAAATATTCCAAATTAAATATAACCCGAGTTGACTGCTTCCAAAAGTGTCAAAACTCTAGGAAGACAGGACTGCCACAAAGAACTGTACACTGTGTGAAGCGTTGGATGAAAAGATGCGGTAAAAATGATAATTCCATCCTAGTGAAACAAACAATGCCTTGAACGAAATCGTGTTTTGTCAAAAGAACATTACTTTCAGTAGGGCACAGCAAGAGAAATAGAGCAAAAGAAGAAGAAAACAACCTTGCTATGAGTGACGTAACATAATACATCAGCCCGCCTCTTTCATAGGCGGCGGGTATATAATTATACATACTACGCGTGATCTCTCTCTCTCTCTCTCTCTCTCTCTCTCTCTCTCTCTCTCTCTCTCTCTCTCTCTCTCTCTCTCTCTCTCTCTTAATATCTCCTCAATCTTATCCACACTCAT
>NC_087158.1:11838299-11855799 GCF_035594125.1 Scylla paramamosain
ATGAAGAAAGAAAAAATAAATTAAAAGGGAATAAGAAGTAAGTGGGGGCAATAAGGGCTTGACTTTGGAATGAATAAAAAAAAAAAAAGGGTTATGAGAGATAGAAAAGAGGGATAAGGGTGTGATTAGGGAGGAAAAAATAGAAGGAGAAGAAGAGGAAAAGACCAGAAGGGAAGAAGAAGCGGGATAAACGGATGGATGGAGTAAAAAACTAGGGGAGGAAACTGTAATGGCAGAAAAAACGAAAGGAAAAAAGGAACTCGAGCAGAGTGGAAAAGGAGGAAAAAGAATAGGCATGAAAAAAGAAGAAAAAGAAGAGTGGAGGAGAAGGAAGAACATAAATGAATGGAGGAAAATAAAGTAGGTAAAGGGAAAAGGAAAGGGGAATAAGAAAGGGAGAAGAAATAGAAACAAGGAAGTATAAGGGAAGAAGGAAAGAGGCATAACAGCTAAGTGAACAATAGTAAAAAAAAAAAAAAGGAAAAGTGGAAGGGATAGAAGAGAAAACATCTTTAGGAGGAGGAGGAGGAGGAACAGGAAAAGAAAAAAAGAAAGGAAAGATAACAATTAAGTGAACAGTCAAGTAAAAAAAAAAAGAGAGAAATGGGAGGGATGGATAAGGAAACATCTGTAAGAGGAGAAAGAGGAGGAAGAAAAAGATAAGGAGGAGGAGGAGGAGGAGGAGGAGGAGGAGGAAGAGGAGGAGGAGGAGGAGGAGGAGGAGAAAAGATTACATAAACCACCTCTTCTCTCCTTTCCGTAAAACAACAGAGTCTGAGGGGAAAGTGGAAACAAGGAAACAAGATGGAACACGACCAGGGAGGCGAGGGACGGATAGACAGATGAAAGAAAAAAAGATAAAAAAAAGATAAAAAAAACATCACAGGAACGTGTACGAGTGTCAGATTAATTCATCACAAAAGGACCAGAGGGAGAGATATAATTCCTGATAAATAATAATGAAGGACTGAGAAGAGAAGAGGAGAGGGAGGAGGGAAGGGGGAGGTGGGGGCATGTCGGGCGGTGATAGCAAGAGATATATTACAAGGATTCCGTTCACTGGATGCTGAGGAAGGGGAAATAAAGGGGAGGGGAGAGTAAAGAGGATAGAGGAGGGAGGAAGACTCAGGAAGCGGCGGCAGGAAGGGAATTAAAGGGAAGGTATAGCATAAGAAATGTGTCTCGCACCTGTGTTCAAGTTACTTAATGATATTTCCTTGTTGCATCTCTCACGCAGCAGACATGCAGACAGACACACACACTTAGAGTTAGTTAATAATATTTCTTTGTATTTCTCACGTAACAGACACACAAACAGACATACAGTTAGTTAATAATATTCCTTTGTATCTCTTACGTAACACACAGACAGACACACAAACAGACATACAGTTAGTTAATAATATTCCTTTGTATCTCTTACGTAACACATAGACAGACATACAGACAGCCATACAGTTATGTAATAATATTTTTTTTGTATCTCTCAGGTAACAGACCCATAGGTAGACATACTCGTACAGACAGACACACAGTTAGTTAACGATATTACCCTGTTTCTTTCGCGTAGCAGACGGACAGATCTACAATCTCAATATACATAAAAGGGAAAGGAAGAAGAAAAAATGTTATGTATTATGTATGTAAAAACAACACAAGCGGAATACACAACACAGGACGAGGGGAAAGGGAAACGAACCTAACAAAATAATAATAATGATAATGATGATGATGTTGATAAAAATAATAATAATAATGATAATAATAACAATAATAATAATAATAATAATAATAATAATAATAATAATAATAATAATAATAATAATTATAATAATTATAATAATGATAATAATAATAACAATAATAATAATAATAACATTAATAATTATAATAATAATAATAATAATAATAATAATAATAATAATAATAATAATAATAATAATAATAATGACTATTATTATCATCATTATTATTATTATTATATTTTTGCTGAGATATATAACAGTAAACAGGAGTGCAGACATGCTGAGACGGGAAGGGTAGCTGGGAGAGAGAGAGAGAGAGAGAGAGAGAGAGAGAGAGAGAGAGAGAGAGAGAGAGAGAGAGAGAGAGAGAGAGAGAGAGAGAGTATACATCGTGTTTCAGACTGGAGTAAAAACGTAAATATATTATAAATGTAACACATATTCATTTATTAATTACGTTAAAAAGTGATGAGCACAACTTAATTTGATTCATAAAAAGATTCATTGCAAATATCGATAATTCTGAAAAAAAAAATAGTAACAATAATAAGTAAACAAATACATGAATAATGCATGCAAAATTACCGCGGCGAGAGAGAGAGAGAGAGAGAGAGAGAGAGAGAGAGAGAGAGAGAGAGAGAGAGAGAGAGAGAGAGAGAGAGAATCACATTAATGAAATCCCTCTTCTTAAATCTTATTAATATTTTTAGCCCATGAAATCTGCCAGGACTGTAGTTGCTGTTGTGTTGCTATTTTTGTTGTTGTTGTTGTTGCTGTTGTTGTTGTTGTTGTTGTTGTTGTTGTCGGACCATGATATTCTACTCACGTATATCAAAATATTCCGCAACACACGCCCACGACGACGACAAGGAGGAGGAGGAGGAGGAGGAGGAGGAGGAGGAGGAGTATGTAGAGGGAAAGAAGAAAAAAACATGGCAAATATAGCAGTAGGAAGCAATTCCAACCACCGTCACAAATTCTTTCATTAATAAACCTGAATTCACTCTAACGTAATAAAGTAAAAAAGAAAAAAAAAATAGTAGTAGTAATAATATCACCACCACCACTACCATTACCACCACCGCCGCCTTCCTTCTCAACTTCACATTTTAATTTTTCATTACGAAGAAAACGGAGACGTACTAGTTCCCATTTTTCTTTCATTTTGAGGCGGGACTCATGTTTTCTTTCCATTATGAAGCAAACTATTCTCTCTCTCTCTCTCTCTCTCTCTCTCTCTCTCTCTCTCTCTCTCTCTCTCTCTCTCTCTCTCTCTCTCTCTCTCTCTCTCTCTCTCTCTCTCTCTCTCTCTCTCTCTCTCTCTCTCTCTCTCTCTCTCTCTCTCTCTCTCTCTCTCTCTCTCTCTCTCTCTCTCTCTCTCTCTCTCTCTCTCTCTCTCTCTCTCTCTCTCTCTCTCTCTCTCTCTCGTGTGTGTGTGTGTGTGTGTGTGTGTGTGTGTGTGTGTGTGTGTGTGTGTGTGTGTGTGTGTGTGTGAGCGCGCGTGTGTGTGTGCGCGTGTGTGTATGTGCGTGTGTGTGCTGTGAGTCGTTTCCCTCGCCGCCCGGGCAATAAGGGGCGTGGCGGAGGCTGCAATAAGGTCCTGGAAGTCTGGAAAATGCGCTGTGTGACCTTGGCGGTGGTGAAGCATAGCTCCTGGGAGGCCAGGGCCGCACACACACACACACACACACACACACACACACACACACACACACACACACACACAGAGTTATCGACACACAAAATTCTTCCGTTAATTTAAGCAGTGTACATGGCTTGGTATATACGTAAGTATGATGCAAAACTATTCTCTTCTCTTCACAATTCGCTCGTTCATTTCGTCTTTACGAATCATATACAAATACTGAGTTACTTCTGGCGAGTGTAAGTGGGGCTGGTATGGTCATCCCGTCCTGCGTCACACACTCCGTGGAATTTTCCGTGGTCCATATATTACCATCGATAAATAATATAATCGGCATCACCTTCATCATGCTACCTAATTAATCTTCACAGTTAATCTCTAATGTATTTTTAGTTATAAGTATTTTTCCCTTGCCTTATTTATGTAATAAGAGAACTATGATTATGAATATATTCATGTACCGTGAGTGCGGTTAACCCGCCAATATTTCTGCTGTCGGCACTCTTTGAGGCACCAAGCGTCCCTCGAGCTGCCTCCGGCAGTCTCTTGCCTGGGTGCAGCCGTGTACGTGTACCACGTAGAAGACACACACTGTCTCGTACACGCCACACCCTAATCCTAGAACTCTGTGTATATATATATATATATATATATATATATATATATATATATATATATATATATATATATATATATATATATATATATATATATATATACCTTTGACAGTCACCTGAAAATCACAAAAACTCACCACGAGTAACTTTACCAACAATAGGAAGTTAAGAATAAAAAATGTCCAGGGGTAAATAATTTAACACCCCGCTGGAACATGATGATTTACTCTGAAAAAAGAATACTAAGGCAGACTGATCTCAATACCACGAATTATTAAATCATGAAATCACTGCAGTGTAAGAAGAAGAAGAAGAAGAAGAAGAAGAAGAAGAAGAAGAAGAAGAAGAAGAAGAAGAAGAAGAAGAAGAAAGAAAAGAAAAGAAGAAGAAGAAGAAGAAGGAGAAGAAGAAGAAGAAGAAGAAGAAGAAGAAGAAGGAGAAGGAGAAAAGAACCTTAACATTCCAGTCCCCATAACTAAGTCATATCATTACTTATTTGCATCATCAAGTACAAAAGTAGTCAGACACATTGATCTCACACATACAAACCCTTAATTCACTCGGTGAATGAAACATCGACCTAAAAAATTAGTCAGACTCACAAAAATAAATAATACAAATCCTTCAGTCAGTCGATCAATTAATCATTTATTTCTAAAAGTATCTAGACCCATAAATTCAATCAATACAACCCTTTAAGTCAGTTATTGCATTAATTATTTACCTCCAAAACTTAACTTAACCAATATAAACCCATCCATCAACCAATCATGCAGTCCATCACACACACACCAGGATGGATCAATGTACACTTAAAAAAAATAAAAAATAAAATAAAAAACCTTGCATCAGCACCTAACGCCATCTAACAGCGACCCAGGGAAGCAAAGTGAACCCTGGTGGTGCAGTCCCCTTTAGAGAGTGTAAGGGAGCGAGAGAGACAGACATACAGACTCCCGGTATAATCTGAGCTAATCCCTGAGATGTACTACAATGGCAAGTTATTTAAGGATCTTCCCTCTCCACTCCTCTCCTTTCACGTGAATTTCTCTAGGCCTCATAAACCAGACCAGCACGCCACGGGGAGGAGAGAAGCAAGTATGGAATGTTGTGAATGACGTGCTGGCTTTGGGATGCGTGAATAGGGATGTTGTTGTGTGTATGCAAATTCAAGTTTTATTGGTGGAGGTAGCTGACAGACAGACACGTAAATAGACTGACAGAGAGACAGACAGGGAGATAAGGTAACAAATAAACATAGATAATTACAGATAATTAGACAAACAGATAAACAGATTGACAAATACACATTAATAAATAATAAAAAAAGAAAGAAAATGTAATGAAACGGTAAAGTAGCAAAAAAAAAACTACGATGAGCAAAATATAAAATATACTGACAGATAAAGTAAAAAAAAAAAAAAGAAAGAAATACGACATATTAATACTAATAAAAAGCCAAATTACATACAGAAATATGATAACATGACGAAAAAACAACAACAAAGGAGCATTTTACTTTGGACGTTAATAAAGGCATCGAATGAAAGACACCCATAGACACCCATCACCTGCCAGCCTCATTGTGATGCTGCGGGTGTGTTTACCAGTCCCAGAGAGAGAGAGAGAGAGAGAGAGAGAGAGAGAGAGAGAGAGAGAGAGAGAGAGAGAGAGAGAGAGAAAGAGATGGCTGGACTGACTGATTAGATGGCTCACTGGCTCAATGACTGACTAGACAACTTACTGGCTGAAGAATTGACTGAAAGACTTTTTGGACGTCTTACTGCCTGACTGACTGAACGACTAACTGATTGACTGACTGACTGACTGACTGACAGACTGATTAACTGACTGATCTTAAGAAATGACGCATCATTAAAGAAAGTGATATAGAAAGACATACCAGAGAGAGAGAGAGAGAGAGAGAGAGAGAGAGAGAGAGAGAGAGAGAGAGTATATGGGAATAGCGGACGATAGCATGAAAGAAAAGAGGAGCATACAATACCAAAGCGCAACAGATCCCATTACTAGTGACGGAATCAATACAGAACAGGCCCCTTTGTGCTTATGTGTCACGTTGCGTCCCCCCAAACATACATAAAAAAAAAAGGCTGCTTGACGCCTCACTAGCTTTGGGGCTCATTGATAAAGCCCACGTGGGTGTGAGTGAGGCAGGGAGAGATAGGGAGAGGCAGGATGAGGGAGGGAAGGGAGGTGCACAAACGAAGACAAAAGGAAAAACAGAAAGGGAGAGAAGGGAGGCACATAAGCGAATACAAAGGAAGAACAAAAAGATGGAAGTATAGATACATTGTTGGGGATTGCGAGTCCGTTTGTGGTAAGGTACTGTGTTAAATCTAAGACTAAAAGAGAGAGAGAGAGAGAGAGAGAGAGAGAGAGAGAGAGAGAGAGAGAGAGAGAGAGAGAGAGAGAGAGAGAGAGAGAGAGAGAGAGAGAGAGAGAGAGAGAATTTTCATATTCCCTAATAAAAGAAACAAAATCCCAGAATTTCGAGTCTTCCCGAGAAAAAATATGTACAATATACACCAAAAATACACACACACACACACACACACACACACACTAGTATATGGTACAAAAATATTTAAATACAGTTACGCTTTACTGGGAACTGACACTTGGAAATTAAAGTTACCTAGTGCTGAATAAACAATCTCTTTCTCTTTCTCTCTCTCTCTCTCTCTCTCTCTCTCTCTCTCTCTCTCTCTCTCTCTCTCTCTCTCTCTCAGGAATTCCAAAAATAATCACGTAAAAGTCTCATTATAGGTACATTATATGATTTTAGTAAGGAGGGAACATTACCTCCTCCTCCTCTTCCTCCTCCTCCTCCTCCCCTTACTCCTTCTTCTCTGCTGTAGAATGAGAGGAAAGCAGCACACTCTGAGGTACATCTGTCTTTGTCTTTTTTGTTCACACTTCCTCTCTTTCCTCTTCATATACATAACTTCTTCATCTTTTACGTTCCTGTTCTCTCTCTTCCGGTTTCTGTTTTTCTTCTTCTTTCGAGCCCTAATTCTTTTTTTTTTTTTTAATATTCTCCCTTGCTCCTTCCTGTTCTTCCTTCCTCTTCTTTCGTCTCCTTTTTTTTTTTCCTCACCTTCGTTCCTCCTCCTCCTCCTCCTTTTCCTCCTCCTCCTCCTCTTCCTCCTCCTCGGCCAGTGACCCAAAAACGAAAGTTTTTAGACACTTGTAGGTTTTTTCTAATGTTTCAATTTCGAAGTCTGACAGGTAATAACACGACGAAGAGGAAGGAGAGGTAGAGGGGAAGGGAGAAAGGGATGGAAGAAGAAAAAGAAGAAGAAGAAGAAGAAGAAGAAGAAGAAGATGATGAAAGAGGAGGAGGAGGAGAGAGAGAGAGAGAGAGAGAGAGAGAGAGAGAGAGAGAGAGAGAGAGAGAGAGAGAGAGAGAGAGAGAGAGAGAGTTACATAAGGTTACAAAGGATTATATAACATATTTCTGGGAGACTTATTCAAGCTAACCACATTCTTGGTAAAGAGATGTGGCAGTGCAGCAAAACCTGTCATTTTCTTATAACTTTTCTGAAATAAAAGTAGTGATAATTATAAACATACCTTCAAGAAACTAAAATGTAAATTAACTTTTTTTTCTTTAATGACCCCACAATAGTTTCCAGTCCTTTTTTTTTCCTATTTGTGCACACTTCTTTTCTTTTCTTTTCTTTGCTTATTTCATTATACCTTATTTATTTTTTGAGAGCCTACTCCTTCAAAATTGTAATTTACCATATTCTCACAGACGTGTATGAAAAACAAAATATATGTACCTAAATAAATGAAATGGAAAAGAGCAGCTGAACTTTATATATTAATTAAGAATATACCTTGCATGAAAACTAAGAGAGAAACTTTGTGAACAAGTCTGAAGAGTAGTGAGAAGGAATACGGAGAATAAAGATGAGGAGGGAAGGAAACGTAGGTGGAAGATGGATTGGGTTTAGAGAAAGATATAAATAGATAGGAGGATAGATGAGTAGATAGACGGACAAATAAATAGCCAGGCAGCCAATCAGCCACACAGATAGGCAACCAGCCGGCCGGACAGACAGGCAGGGAGATAGCTAGATTGATTAACTGACAAATAGATAGATAAATGAAAATATACAGACAAGTGGACTTTAATGGTGGTGTGGAGGGTGTGGATTTGAAACTAAGTGATTTAAAGACGCCACGTTAACGGAGTCATATGGCTTTGAAATTAAACTGATTGGAAAGGGTTGAGAGGGAACAGAGAGAAAAAAAGACATTTACTGTTGTTTGAATACATTAAAATTTCCCTCAGTGATTCAGAGGCTTCGAAATAGTTCAGAAAGGTAATGGGAATGATTCAGATAGATTATAACAGATGAAAGGAACACAAAGAAAGAAAAAAAACATATCAGACGACCACGGAAGTCTATAGCAAAATTATCTGCTGAAAATTACAAATAACACATAACAAGATAGTATTGAGAGACTAGCAAGACACAAAGTTGGATTATTAGATAGACGTCGCAATAGATTTGTATAGAAGCTTCGGAAAAGAGAGAGAGAGAGAGAGAGAGAGAGAGAGAGAGAGAGAGAGAGAGAGAGAGAGAGAGAGAGAGAGAGAGAGAGAGAGAGAGAGAGAGAGAGAGAGAGAGAGAGAGAGAGAGAGAGAGAGAGAGAGAGAGAGAGAGAGAGAGAGAGAGAGAGAGAGAGAGAGAGAGAGAGAGAGAGAGAGAGAGAATTGTTGTTTGATAAATTTATTGCGCACAAGGCAGGCGTCAGACTATACATACGATCAAAAAACAGAAGTTTACAGAAGAACAATAGTAGAACAATAAGAACAATAATAACAGTAACAAGAACAAGAACAATAACAAGAACAATAACCAAAACAAGTGTAGTTAGAACAGTAACGACAGAAAAAAAATAAATAAATGAAAAATAAAATAATAAATAGATAATAATAATAATAATAATAATAATAATAATAATAATAATAACATGGAAAATCAATAAAGAAAGAAAATTATATAAAGAAATAAATATAATAAACAAGGAAAATAAACAAAGAAATAGAGAAATAAAGAAAACAAGAAATAAATAAACATAATAGAATAAAATAAGAATTAATAAAAAATAAACAACAAAATAAAAGATTAGTACAACAGTGAAAAACTAAGAATGCTAAAGGTAAAAGGTGACATAAAGAGTTGAGGGGTGGTAAAATGAAAGACACTGATTGCTAACAGCCGCCAAACTGTGGGTGTTGGGCTAACATGAGGTCTAGATGGTCGCCTTGCAGCAGATGTTGGCACACGGCGAGGAGAGGCTGTTCGCGCGGGAGCAGGTCTCCCACAGCAGGACAGTCCAGGCAGTAGTGGCGCAAGTGATTCGAGTTGGGAGAGTGGCACAGGGGACAGGAGGTGTAGTGAGGCTCGTCTCCCAAGCCAGCCACCTGCCACAGAGGGCGGTAGCCGAGCCGCAGCCGCGCCGACACCACATTATGCCTCCTCACCCATAGCCCCCGACGTCGATACTTGAAGCGATGGTGACGAAAGGCATCATAGTGCTGAATAGTAACACTGGCCGCCCTCTGGTCGGCAGTCCTGTCGGCAGTAGAGAGTAGGGAGGCTGCTCGGATCCTGGTCCTGAGGCACCGGAGGGAGGGGGCAGGGCCAGCGTCGCAGGCAGGCAAGCCACAAGCAGCTTTAGCCAGGCGATCCACTGTGTCATTGTAAGCTAGCGAGACATGGGAGGGAATCCAAAGAAACCTAATGACCAACAATCGGTCATGAGCCAAGGCCAGGGCCGTCAGGATCCTGTTAACCAGATGACGACAGACTGGGTTTGGCGAAGAAAGGGCATGAAGGGCTGCCTGGGAGTCGCATATGACAACACCGTTGAGGCGTCTTTCACAGAGGAGACTCACAGCATCTAGGATGCCGTGCAACTCACAAAAGGTGGAGCTGGACTGAGCCGGCAGCCGACGTCCAACCCAGCCCTCTGCTGGAGGTGCCGCGTCAGGAGAGAAAACTGCACGCCCTGCTATGCCGTCCGCCTGCACAGACCCATCTGTGTAGAGGTGGTGTGGCGTGACGATGGTAGCCGAGACCGATGCTATGGCGTCCAGGGCTAGTTGTTTCTGCAGGACGGGAGGGTGAGCCTTGTAGGTGGGAGTGAAGTGGACCATTGGGAGTGGCAGCATCCAGGGTGGAGGTGGAGGGAAAATGTCAGCCACAGGAACATTGATGTCCAAACTTTGCAGCTGAGAGCAGACAGTTTTGATGAGAGCACGGCCACCGGGCTGCAGCCGAGGCAGGCGGGGATGAGGCTGAAGGAAGGTCCTGATGACTTGCGAATAGTGACAGGAGAGATGGGGGAAATGGAGGCACTTGACGGTGAAATAGGTGACATTTGCATGGATCTTTTCAATTAGTGGAGAGAGGTCAAGCTCATGCAGCATGTTGACTATCCTGGTGGACATGGGACAGCCTAAGATGAGTCTCATGACTGTGTTCTGGAATTTTTCCAGAGGCTCCAGTGTAGATTTGGGCAGCTGCACAAGCGCAGGGAAGAGATAGTCAACGACTGATCAAATGTAGGCAGTGTAAATTGTCCTGGCCACGGGGATGGAGACACCAGTAGCGTTATTAAGAGAGAGAGAGAGAGAGAGAGAGAGAGAGAGAGAGAGAGAGAGAGAGAGAGAGAGAGAGAGAGAGAGAGAGAGAGAGAGAGAGAGAGAGAGAGAGAGAGAGAGAGAGAGAGAGAGAGAGAGATTGGTTTAGAAAGGGTTTAGTGTAGTTAAGAGAGGGTTAAAACGATGAAGTGGAATGAGAGAGTAGTCTAAATAATTAAAAGAAAGGTTAGAAGCTCCTTGAGGTGAGCAAAACGTAGCCACGTGTTAAAAAATGTACAAGTGCGATTCATGAGTGTTTTCAGAGAGAGTTTCATGCGGTTAAGAGATAATTGTGGTGATAAAGTGGGATCTGAATAATTTACAGAGCTCAGGAATGCTTGAAGAGTGGCGAGGGAGGGTTAGGAGTTTAAAAAAAATACAAAATGTGTTTCTAAGAAATACGAGATTGTTTCAGAGACAGTTTCGTGCAGTTAAGAGCTGATTAAGGCAGTAACAACAAATCGAGGTAATTCAGTAATTCAAGAGAGGTTAGAAGTGGATTAAGAGAAAGTAAGGAAGGGTTTCTTGGTCAAGGTATTTAAGAGTATTTGAAAAATGTTCCGTTCTGTTCTTGTGTTAAAATGAGGTTTCAGTAAACAAGAAAAGTTATAAATGTTTCGAGATATGTAAAACAAATATTCGAATAAATAAAACAGTGGTTCAGAGACACTCTTCATGCGGTTGAAAGAGAATCAGGGAGGTGTCGTGGAGTTTGAAAGAATTATAGAGGTTAGGAGTGCCGTAAGAGGGAAGAGGAAGAGTTCACTGGGGTTAAGTAGGAGCATAAAGGGTAAGGAGGGTTAAGGAGGGGGAGACAGGTGGTGGTGGCGGCGGTGGTGCAGTGGTGATGTGGACCGTTAAGGTAATGGGAACTCGCCTCATTCTGGAGCCGCGGTACATAAATTATAACGGAAATGAGTACGTTTAGAAGGCGCATACTATTGAGAGAGAGAGAGAGAGAGAGAGAGAGAGAGAGAGAGAGGAGAGAGAGAGAGAGAGAGAGAGAGAGGAGAGAGAGAGAGGAGAGAGAGAGGAGAGAGAGAGAGAGCATTTTGCAGTGCTTACGTTACAACTACACCTGGATATGAATAAAATAACGCCCTTCAGCTAATTTTGTATAATGATGTTCTGAATATTGTAATTTTCAAGATAACTATTACAATATATAATCTCGTATTCGCACTCTCTCAAAAAAAAAAAAAAATAAATAAATAAAATAAATAAATAAATAAAAAAAACGAAAGAAGAGGAAAATCCCACAACAACAACAACAACAACAACAACAACAACAACAACAACAACAACAACAACAACAACAACAACTTGCACGAATGAAGAAAGGCAAACATCACATTAAGCCTGTCACAGCTACACAAATTTTCCCTTAGTTATTTACATTTTTTTCAGCAGATTTTTTTTGTTTGTTTGTTTGTTTGTTTGTTTATAGTGTCTTAAATTATTTTGTAGCCTAGAAAACAAAATTAACCAATTTTTCCCTTTTTTTCTGTGTCCATGCAAACACTTTTTTTTTTCTTTTAAAGTGCTCTTAATGGTAACAGGGGAGGACCATTACAGTGAAAGGGTTACTAGAACACTCTGCAGTTTAATATCAACAAATGCAAAGTACTTAGCGTAGGTAGAGGAAACCCACACAGTAGGTACACAATAAACAACGAAACTCTGGAAGGTTCAGGGTACGAAAAATATTTAGGAGTTATAGTTAGCTCTGAACTCCGTCTAGGAAAGCAATGCATAGAGGCCAGAAACAGGGCAAATAAGGTATTAGGAATAATTTTTAGAAGTGTTAAAAGTAGAAGGGCCGAAGTAATATTAAAGTTATATTTGCCGCTGGTCAGACCTAATCTAGACTACGCTGTGCAGTTCTGGTCTCCACATTACAGGAAAGATATAGGTTTATTAGAATCAGTACAAAGGAGAATGACTAAAAGGATACAGGGGATGAGGAGTATTCCTTACGAGGCGAGACTGAAGCTGTTAAATTTACATTCTTTAGAGAGACGTAGGTTAAGAGGGGGACCTGATAGAAGTCTTTAAGTGGTATAAGGGTTATAACAAGGGGAATGTAAGCAAAATTCTTAGGATCAGCAACCAGGGTAGGACAAAAAATAACGGGTTCAAGCTTGAAAAATTTAAAGTTTAAAATTTAAGTTTAAGAAAGAGATAGGAAGAAACTGTTCTCAAATACAGTGTTAGATGAATGGAACGGACTCAATAATCATGTTGCTAGTGCTAAGACATTAGGGAGAAGATTAGAAAAGTTTATGGATGGGGATGATACGTGGAAATAGGTATGTATATTTCATACAGGGACTGACACGTGTAAGCCTGGTCGTTTTTTTGCAACTTCCCTTATTTCTTATGTTCTTATGTTCTCTACAATATCGATCCTTTGGCTGCCACACCTTCCCTTCAGTCTTCAGAGTATAATGCCGAGATGCAAGTCTACCTAGAGCGTAATTTAAAAAAAAAGTATCACCAAGAGCCAAAATCGCGAGTAATGGAGTGGAGTTTAAACCTTCAAGTCGTTTAATTTTTGTTACGTAAAATGATTAAGGTTGCTAAAAAAAAAAAAAGAGAAAAAAAGAATACGAAAAGAAAAAAAAATGTCATTAGTAGGCAAAGGGTTAACAGGGGGATCAATTTTTACAATAAAATTTTTCAAAGAGCTAAAAAGAAAAAAAAAAAAAAATCTGAGCTAAAAAAAAAAGAAAAGAAAAAAAGAAGTACTCAAGAACAGACGGATGAATTAACATAAGCACCAATAAGAAAATGACAATAATAAAAAAAAGAAACACAAACGAACAATAAAAAGAAAACCTAGCCGACTCGAGATTATTACCATACACATTACTTTTTTTTTACGTCAAGAAGAAGAAGAAGAAGAAGAAGAAGAAGAAGAAGAAGAAGAAGAAGAAGAAGAAGATGATGAAGAAGAAGAAGAAGAAGAAAAAGAGCATTAGTTTCTCAGGGAAATTTACTCTGAAAAAATAGGAGAGCTATGTCGATATAGAAAAAAAAAATATATTAAAGTTTCAAAAGTTTAGTGGGGCGTAAAAAGAGGGGAGAGGGCGACAGGTGTGTGGAGCGGGGCAGGTGAGAGTGGAAGAGCGGGGGAGCTGGGGAAAGCAGACGAGGAAAAGTGAGTAAAGTGAGGAAGCCATGAGGGGTATTAGGTGAAAGTGAAGAGAGAATGAAGAGTGTATTGTTTTAAGGTAATGACGACAGGATGATGATGAGGTGGTGAGAGGGAGGGGGGCGGCTGAATAATAAGAAAATGTGGAGGAGGGGGAGTGTCAGAAGAAAAGAGGAGCAGCTGGGGGATGAAGTGGTGCTCAAGACGTGTGTGTGTGTGTGTGTGTGTGTGTGTGTGTGTGTGTGTGTGTGTGTGTGTGTGTGTGTGTGTGTGTGTGTGTGTGTGTGTGTGTGTGTGTGTGTGTCTTGAAGTAAAAGTGTGTTCAGTTTACCAAGTGGAAAGAGGAGAGCTGATAAGATAAACGCATGATAAACAAGACTTGGGAAGGAAGGAAGGAATTAAGGAAGGAAGGAAAGAAAGAAGGAAAGAGAACATAAATGAATGAATGAATGAATGAATGAATGAATGAAGGAAGGAAGGAAGGAGGGCATGAAGGAAGAAAGGAGTGAACGAGTAAAGAAATCAGAAAGAAGTCAGGGAGAAAGAAAAAGAGCCAGTAAGCGAAGAATGAATGAAAAGAAAGAATGAATGAATTAATGAATGAATGAACGAGGGAGGGAATATGAGAAAGGAGGAGGAGGAAGAAAGAGAGGAGTGAGCCAGTAAGTGAGTGAAGGAAGGAATGAATGTTGGAGGAAGTTACATTAAACAGGCAAACAAACTCCCTAGACTGTCTGAATTGAGTTTCCTGGAAGAAGAAGAAAAAAAGAAGACGAAAAAGAAAGAAAGAAAATATACTGCAAATTCCTTGATGCCATGAGTATTAACCTCGGGTCCTGATAAAGATGCAAAAATGTACGACAATCTTTTTTTTGCGTCACCTCACTTTCTATCTCTCCGGGGCAAATCTTGAGACGTTAAAGGGACAGAAGATTAAAGGGAAAAGAAAAATCAGGCGACTTCCATTCCATAACACTCCAAGATTCACTTCGGCGTGCCTGCCAAAATGATAACGCCCTTCGGAGGCCTTCAGAGCTCCCCTTAAGGCTGCCAGGCGAAGCGAGGAGCGGAGAAAATTATGCGTGAGTAAACATTTTCACTGGAAACATTTGGCAGTGGAAGTGTCGATGTGATGTTTGTCTGGAAACAGCAGAAGCATTCACGGGAAGACTTAAGGGCGTGTAAAGCTGCCCAGGGAAGATGGAGAAGGAGGAAGAGGTGGAGGAGGAGGAGGAGGAGGAGGAGGAGGAGGAGGAGGAGGAGGAGGAGGAGGAGGAGGAATATTGAAGGAGGAGGAAGAAGAGGAGGAGGAGGAGGAGGAGGAGGAGGAGGAGGAGGAGGAGGAGGAGAGGAGTCTGACATAGGGAAATGAGAGAGATGAGGTGACTGGGAGGGAGGAGAGGGGAGAGGTTGACATAAATGGTGACAGATGGTGGAGGAGCAGAAGAAGAGAGGTGGGGATTTTGACAGGTGGAGTAGTGGTGGTGGTGGTAATGGTGGTGGTGGTAATGGTGGTGTTAGTAGTGGTGGTATATAGCAGTGGGGATGAAGCTTCTTGTAACGAGTCGTCCCTTCCATCGTTTTCGTAGTGTAGTGGTTATCACGTGCGCCTCACACGCGCAAGGTCCCCGGTTCGATCCCGGGCGAAAACACAACATTTTGTCCTCCTCCGCTGTCGTGGCTGCGAGGGATGGCGCCCTTCTCCCTGTGTATAAATATATGCTTTGGTACTTCTCTCTTGGAGCAGCTCGTCATTGCAAAACAGCAGGTTCTAAATTTACAACAGTTTTATTTACATTTAAAAACAGATGGGCGAGTTTTAAGCACGAGGCTCTCACGGTTTTTTTTTTTTTTTTTTAAGTAGGAAGGAGACTGGCCAAGGGCAACAAAAATCTAATAACAAAAAATGCCCACTGAAATGCCAGTCCCATAAAAGGGTTAAAGCAGTGGTCAAAAATTGATGAATAATTGTCTTGAAACCTCCCTCTTGAAAGAATTCAAGTCATAGGAAGGTGGAAATACAGAAGCAGGCAGGGAGTTCCAGAGTTTACCAGAGAAAGGGATGAATGATTGAGAATACTGGTTAACTCTTGCGTTAGAGAGGTGGACAGAAGAGGGGTGAGAGAAAGAAGAAAGTCTTGTGCAGCGAGGCCGCGGAACGAGGGGAGGCATGCAGTTAGCAAGATCAGAAGAGTAGTTAGCATGAAAATAGCGGTAGAAGACAGCTAGATATGCAACATTGCGGCGGTGAGAGAGAGGCTGAAGACAGTCAGTTAGAGGAGAGGAGTTGATGAAAAGAAAAGCTTTTGATTCCACCCTGTCTAGAAGAGTACTATGAGTGGAACCCCCCAGACATGTGAAGCATACTCCATACATGGACGGATAAGGCCCTTGTACAGAGTTAGCAGCCTGGGCGGTGAGAAAAACTGGCGGAGACGTCTCAGAACACCTAACTTCATAAGAGCTGTTTTAGCTAGAGATGAGACGTGAAGTTTCCAGTTCAGATTATAAGTAAAGGACAGACCGAGGATGTTCAGTGTAGAAGAGGGGGACAGTTGAATGTCATTGAAGAAGAGGGGATAGTTTGTCTGGAAGGTTGTGTCGAGTTGATAGATGGAGGAATTGAGTTTTTGAGGCATTGAACAATACCAAGTTTGCTCTGCCCCAATCAGAAATTTTAGAAAGATCAGAAGTCAAGCGTTCTGTGGCTTCCCTGCGTGATATGTTTACCTCCTGAAGGGTTGGACGTCTATGAAAAGACGTGGAAAAGTGCAAGGTGGTATCATCAGCGTAGGAGTGGATAGGACAAGAAGTTTGGTTTACAAGATCATTAATGAATAATAAGAAGAGAGTGGGTGACAGGACAGAACCCTGAGGAACACCACTGTTAATAGATTTAGGAGAAGAAAAGTGACCGTCTACCACAGCAGCAATAGAACGGTCAGAAAGGAAAATTGAGATGAAGTTACAGAGAGAAGGATAGAAACCGTAGGAGGGTAGTTTGGAAATCAAAGCTTTGTGCCAGACTCTATCAAAAGCTTTTGATAAGTCCAAGACAACAGCAAAAGTTTCACAAAATCTCTAAAAGAGGGATGACCAAAACTCAGTAAGGAAAGCCAGAAGATCACCAGTAGAGCGGCCTTAACGGAACCCATACTGACGATCAGATAGAAAGTTGTGAAGTGATAGATGTTTAAGAATCTTCCTGTTGAGGATAGATTCAAAAACTTTAGATAGGCAGGAAATTAAAGCAATAGGACGGTAGTTTGAGGGATTAGAACGGTCACCCTTTTTAGGAACAGGTTGAATGTAGGCAAACTTCCAGCAAGAAGGAAAGGTAGATGTTGACAGACAGAGCTGAAAGAGTTTGACTAGGCAAGGTGCAAGCACGGAGGCACAGTTTCGGAGAACAATAGGAGGGACCCCATCAGGTCCATAAGCCTTCCGAGGGTCTAGGCCAGCGAGGGCATGGAAAACATCATAGCGAAGAATTTTAATACGTGGCATGAAGTAGTCAGAGGGTGGAGGGGAGGGAGGAACAAGCCCAGAATCGTCGAAGGTAGAGTTTTTAGCAAAGGTTTGAGCGAAGAGTTCAGCTTTAGAAATAGATGTGATAGCAGTGGTGCCATCTGGTTGAAATAGAGGAGGGAAAGAAGA
>NC_087158.1:11860799-11870799 GCF_035594125.1 Scylla paramamosain
AATTTCACGTGGAGGGATTTATGTCTATTGGATGGCGTCGCTTTCTTGGTACGTACGCAGAAGCCCCTCCGTGAGCTACGTGCGTGCATACTACACACACACACACACACACACACACACACACACACACACACACACACACACACATATTGCAATACATGTTGTTATTGTACCTGAGCGCGTGTGTCACTGTAACATACGGGACACACACACACACACACACACACACACACACACACACACACACACACACACATACACACACACAAATTGCATATTTGACAAGTTTAGAAGAGAAGTTAAAAATAGGAAAATGTTTGAAAGTTGTAGAATTGCAGTACAGAATCCTTCATAGAAACGTAAATACCTGGAACGGAGAAATATTGTAAAAGCGGTGAATGAAGTAAGGAACGTGCATCATTCAGTCTCTTCTTTTTTTCTTGTTTCTTTCTCTATTTGTGTTGCCATTGACCAGAACCCTTCTTACGTAAACAATAAATCAATCATGCAAAAAAAAAAAAAACTATAAATATCGATACAGATGCAGTACCAGACAAGAGCAGGTCAAACCCCTTATACTGCAACGCACGCAAGCACGCACACACACACACACACACACACACACACACACACACACACACACACACACACACACACGTATCCTATAGAATTTTTTTTTAGTTCATTTATATGATATTAATTCAAACACCTTAATTGGGTAAGAGCGAATACATAATTTTGAGCAGTTTAGAGCAATAAATACTCTCCTCTTCCTCTCCCCCCTCTCCCTCTCTCTGTCTCTCTCTCACAAGCTGAAGCAGGTGTGTATGAATTGTTCAGAGTGAGAGCCGCCGCCTCAGCCTGCCGCGACATTAGGCTGAGCGGCGGAGTGGAGTGGGGATGCGTTTGGCGAGTCCGCGAGGAGGCGTGAAGGACTGCTTGCTCGCGGTCCAGGGCGCAAATCCTGCGGGCTGTAGTGGCAGGCTGGGAGCGGCGTGCGGGGCCCCAACTCTCCAGCGACGTGAGAGTAACGCAATGCCCGCCAGGTGGAAAGATTTAAGCCACGCGGAGGAGCTTACTGGGCTTACCGTGGCGGGCTGCGGGGAGCGGGAATCTATCATCAAGGAATAACATAAACGTCATCCCGAACTCTCACATCCTCCTCCTCCTCCTCCTCCTCCGCCTCTTCCTCTTCTTGCTGCTTCGTCTCCTCCTCCTCCTCCTCCTCCTCCTCCTTCCTTTCTAAAGCTTAGTGTGGTGATTTGAATTCTGTTCCACCTCCGATGCTGCGATTTCATCTCCTAATTCGTGTTTATTTGTGTATTTATTCGTGCTTTATGATTTTTTTCTAAGTGTTATGTGTAGGTGTGTTTGCTCTCTCTCTCTCTCTCTCTCTCTCTCTCTCTCTCTCTCTCTCTCTCTCTCTCTCTCTCTCTCTCTCTCTCTCTCTCTCTGTGTGTGTGTGTGTGTGTGTGTGTGTTTTTTTCTCTTCCTATTTTGATGTCCTTTGCCAGAACTTCTTACAAAAAGAAAAATCTACATATCTATCTATCTATCTATCTATCTATCTATCTATCTATCTATCTATCAGTGTGTAAACAAAGATTTAGTATACAAAATGTGAATCAATGTGCTGAGGTCGTTACATTCGCTGTATGTACACCTGACTTTTTGTAGAAAATATTCTATGGATGTTATTTTAAAATGTCAAGGAGATCGACAGTTGTACATGACCATGAAAATAAATGTAAATCCTCGCTTAACTGCCAGTTCCCTACAGAAAATCGATAAAATATAATGAATATGCAAGTAAATAAATTAATAAGAAGTGAACAGTAGGAAGACGCAGGGGACGCGGAAAGCTGAGAGTAAGTGCCTTGTGTGTCTTCAGGAATCTTGTTTACTCAGCATGAGTCTTGATGAAGTGAAGCCGTGGTGGTGTTTCTTGAGGGAATGAGAACAGTAATGAGAAAATGTGTTACCGGATCCGTCTGTTTATGTCTCCGTCTGTCTGTCTGTCTGCTTGTCTGCTTTTAATTTCTCTCTCTCTCTCTCTCTCTCTCTCTCTCTCTCTCTCTCTCTCTCTCTCTCTCTCTCTCTCTCTCTCTCTCTCTCTTTCAACAATTCTAGTACCTATTTTACAGCGAGAAAATATGAAATCTACATCATATTAATGCACCAAGAGAAAGAGAGAGAGAGAGAGAGAGAGAGAGAGAGAGAGAGAGAGAGAGAGAGAGAGAGAGAGAGAGAGAGAGAGAGAGAGAGAGAGAGAGAGAGAGAGAGAGAGAGAGAGAGATACCAAATAAATTTTGAGAAAACAATACATATAACAACATCAAGAATCAACATTAATTACACGATATTTCTAGTAATACGGGTACTAAGAATATCATCGCATTTATTTTTTGTCCTAATTTTCTTTATTAACTTTCATTCAACGAAGACCATCCTGGAGTTTTGCTACTTTTCAATATTTTTTCCTCGTTTTTTCTACACAGGAGAAATTTTCATTGCACTCTTTTTCTTTTGTTATCTTTGGGCTAATTTTCATGGTACTATTCTTTTTTCCTGTCTCGGTGCTTTCTTAATAGTCATTCTTATTTTCTTCCTTTTTTTCTGACATTATGCAAATCTTCACTGTACTCTTTCTTTTCTTATTTTTTTTATCTTTTCTACCTCCGGGCTTTTCTTCACTGTACTTTTTTTCTTTTATTCTGTTTATCTTTTCTATTTCGGAGCTAGTTTTAATTGTGATTTCTTCTTATTTTTTTTATTCTGTATTTTTTTACGCTACCTCTGGTCTAATTTGTTGAGGTGTGGCAGGCAGGCAGGCAGGCAGGCAGGCAGGTGAGGTGATTAGCGTGGATTGCCTGGCCCGGCGCGGCACTGCTCGCCATACCGTCATTTCCATCATCACTTAATCACCTTCATTAGATGTTTCAGCCTTAATGATCTTTACTAATTACACGATATAATAGGAACCAGCTACTTTTTTGCTACTTTCCTTTTTTTTTTCACCCACCATGTTAATTAGGATGAAACTCAGTATACGCTCACATGCTCACGCTCACATACACACACACACACACACTCACACACACATACACACACACACACACACACACACACACACACACACACACACACACACACACACACACACACACACACACACACACACACACGTACTCTCGAGAAGTTTTTGAGTTCATTTATTTGATATTAACTCACAAACAATTTAATTAGAAAAGGACGAATATATATATATATATATATATATATATATATATATATATATATATATATATATATATATATATATATATATATATATATATATATATATATATATACTCGTATATATATATATTTTTTTTATTTATTTATTTATTTTATTTTATTTATTTATTTTTTTATCCGTTTAGACCAATGCAACAAAATTCTCTCTCTCTCTCTCTCTCTCTCTCTCTCTCTCTCTCTCTCTCTCTCTCTCTCTCTCTCTCTCGCTCTAAGCTACCTAATATCAGTGTCAGAGTACCAATTATCACTGAGTCTTTTTTATCGCCCTAATGTATGCATCAAAGGAGAGAAAGGGAGAGAGGGAGAGGGAGAAGAAGAGGAAAGGCAAACAGAGAGGAAGAAAAGTGTGTGTGTGTGTGTGTGTGTGTGTGTGTGTGTGTGTGTGTGTGTGTGTGTGTGTGTGTGTGTGTGTGTGTGTGTGTGTGTGTGTGTGTGTGTGTGTGATTCTAGTTGACTTACGAGTGAATAATTACAATATTAACAATATTACAATAGTAACAACAACAAGAACAAAAACAGCAACAACAATAACAACAACAACAACAACATCATCAACAACAACAAAGAGGGATAGAGAGACGTGTCGAATTCAGTAAGAGACGAACAAAATCTCTGATCAAATCAGCGGATTAAACAAGGAAACTAATGAGAAAAAAAATGCTTAGGAAAAGGAAAAGCGGTGTCGGAAATCAACACACCTGTACTTAATTACCTGAATGTTCCCTCCATACCTGCGTGAGTACCTTCATTAATCACTGATGAGATTTTTCTTAATATGTACAAAACTCTTTACTAATAATCCTAATTGCTGTAATGATGTAACTATATATTAATTTTAAGTACAGTATAATATTGCAAGTTAAAAAATCGTATAGTTTTTTTTATATTTTTTTTTTCATTTTATATATATATATATATATATATATATATATATATATATATATATATATATATATATATATATATATATATATATATATATATATATATATATATATATATATATATATTGTATTTACACATTTCCAGCATTTAGTTATTAAGGAATGTGTAAGGATGTTAAACAGTAATATTTTTTTCATAATTACGTAATTTTACACATATTTCTTATTACTGCTAAAAGGGTTTTACTTTTACGTAGATTTTGCATTTATTTCTTAATATTGTTGTAAGATTTTTACTGTTACATAGTTCCTGTATGTATTTCTTATTATTATTGATTTTTTTTTTTAATATTACGTAGTTTTTGTATGTATTTGTTATTATCTATATTTGTTTTCTGTGCAGCAGACGGCCAGGTGAGAGTAAATAATAGGTGACATTCATTAAATCGTCCACGTGCATGAATGAAGCTGATACAAGTGTACGATACGCAGAAATGTTGGGAGACAAAAATTTACTATATGCAGAGTAAACAAGCACACACACACACACACACACACACACACACACACACACACACACACACACACACACACACACACACACACAGTTTAAAACAAAATAAACACACACACAAGCAAAGACAAAGAACTGCAAAAATAAATATAAACAATAACTATGAGGGCGAACATATCCATGAACGCGCAAACACACGAACACACGAATACTTCCTACACGCAATAACATCTACACACACACACACACACACACACACACACACAAGCCCTTCATAACACCAACGAGCTCTACTGTACGTTTCTTATTTATTCATTTATTTATATTTTTTTGGATTTCTTTTTTGCATTTTATTTTTTCATCGTTTTCATACCTACATATTTCCAGTATCTAGTTTTACATCCTACAACAATTCATGCTCAATACACTCGCTTTGAAAAAAAAAAATCCTTTCATTTACCATTATTTTTTCCCATGAACTCAAAGGATGTGTGCTGAGTGTCCGCTAGTTAGTAATAGACAAGACTCTAATAACAGCCATATATGAGTACGCTAAGGGATCCCTATTCATCCCAGGAAAGTCGGTGAGTGTGTTGAAGTACTTAGTGCGTGGAAGTGGTCTGCTTTATCACCCCAGCGTGGTGAAATGGCATGGGGACTGAGAGTAGTGTTGGCTAAAGGGAGGAGATACAGTACGTGGTGCCTGAAGAGGTCTTTGGCTATCCCTTTGGTTCTGTGATGCAAAGGAGGAGCAAGGTAACAGCAGGGTCCTTACTGTTTTTTTTCCTTTAATGTTACAAGGGGTGGGTATAGATAAATGAACTAACTGGTTCGTAGGTTTTTCAAGAGGATGGGTAAAAATAAGATGACGGATTATACACTCACAAATGAAGAAGAAAAAAAAAAAAAAAATATATATATATATATATATATATATATATATATATATATATATATATATATATATATATATATATATATATATATATATATATATATATATATGGTGAAATGGAAAGCAGTTATAATTAGAAGAAGAAGAAGAAGAAGAAGAAGAAGAAGAAGAAGAAGAAGAAGAAGAAGAAGAAGAAGAAGAAGAAGAAGAAGAAGAAGAAGAAGAAGAAGAAGAAGAAGAAGAAGAAGAAGAAGAAGAAGAAGAAGAAGAAGAAGAAGAAGAAGAAGAAGAAGAAGAAGAAGAAGAAGAAGAAGAAGAAGAAGAAGAAGAAGAAGAAGAAGAAGAAGAAGAAGAAGAAGAAGAAGAAGAAGAAGAAGAAGAAGAAGAAGAAGAAGAAGAAGAAGAAGAAGAAGAAGAAGAAGAAGAAGAAGAAGAAGAAGAAGAAGAAGAAGAAGAAGAAGAAGAAGAAGAAGAAGAAGAAGAAGAAGAAGAAGAAGAAGAAGAAGAAGAAGAAGAAGAACAACAACAACAACAACAACAACAACAACAACAACAACAACAACAACAACAACAACAACAACAACAACAACAACAACAACAACAACAACAACAACAACAACAACAACAACAACAACAACAACAACAACAAAATAGCACCATCCCCTATCACCACCACCACCACCACCACCACCACCACCATCATCATCATCAACATGAAAAATCTGGAACGTAACATTTCTCTGATAGCGTCACTTCACTCCTTGCCTCAGTGGTGGTGGTGGTCATGGTGGTGGCGGGGCAACAGACAAGAAACAACAAGGAGGAGGAGGAGGAGAGGGTAGCAGCAACTTTGCCTTGCCTGTCACGCCTGCAGACAACCTTGGGGATCAAAGGCCGGGAGGCGAAGCAAAACACTGCCTCCAATGAACCAAACTGAAACTTGGCGAGGAAAAGATGTAGCTAATTTTCAGTTCCATCTGTCTTAACTGTGGAATGTGCAGCAAATGTTTGTCTAATGTTTGTCTAATGATTTGTCTGTCTGTCTAGCTGTTTGTTGGTCTGTTTGTACGTCTGTATGCGCGTTTGTCTGTCTGTCTATCTATACACCTATGTATGTATGCATCATTCTAGCATTCTATCTATCTATTTGTTTATATCCATCTATCATTCAATTTATCTTCCTGCCTGTCTATTTGTCTATTTCTGTCTCCCTATTTGTCTCTAAATATATATGTATGTATGTATGTATGTACTCGTATGTATGCAGGTTATTTATCCCTATGTCCATAACTTTTTCGCCAACTTTGATTCTCTCTCTCTCTCTCTCTCTCTCTCTCTCTCTCTCTCTCTCTCTCTCTCTCTCTCTCTCTCTCTCTCTCTCTCTCTCTCTCTCTCTCTCTTAACAAACAACCACATTCACTTTTATCCAACGAGAACAACTCACACACACACACACACACACACACACACACACACACACACACACACACACACACACACACACACACACACACACACACACACACACACACACACACACACACACACACACACACTACTTACACTCCCCTTTTCTCTTTTTTCTCTCCCTCCTACCGTTTCTTTCTCCTCTTCTGTGGGCAGCTTAATTTCCGACTTTATTGAAACGACTTTCTTTACCCTTTCGGGCGGCGGCAGAGTTCTCATTTCCTGCTCAAAGTATACGAGAGACCTTTCTTTCTTTCTCCCTCCCTGGCTTCTGTGTTAATATATTTCCCTATTACCTACGTACGTGGGTTCGAAGACCCGAGAGAGAGATACGTGGGTTCGAAGACCCGAGAGAGAGAGAGAGAGAGAGAGAGAGAGAGAGAGAGAGAGAGAGAGAGAGAGAGAGAGAGAGAGAGAGAGAGAGAGAGACTTCAGTCAATCTTTCGTGTTCAAGCACCACGTAAGTCAACTTAGACCCCTTACAAGAGTATTATCAAAGACAGCCAGTCTCACTTTAATGTCTGCATGCTGGTAAATCCCTCTCCTCTCTCTCACTCTCTTTGACTCTCTCCCTCTCTCTCTCTCTCTCGCAGCCAAGGCAAAGTAGAATCGAATACCATTTCCTGCCTTTTTCCTTCCTTCATTTTTTCCTTGGTTGTGGAGTCTGGAAATCTGGTCGAGTTATTAAGAGGGAGGAGGGAGGATTGCAAAACTTAGGCAAACGGAGGGAGGGCAAAATTGGCAGGAGGGGAAGGAAGGGGGACTTTTGCAAAACAGAAGTGCGAGATTTCCTTCTTTTTACTTCGTCCCCCCTTCCAAACACAAATGCTGCGTGAGAGAGAGAGAGAGAGAGAGAGAGAGAGAGAGAGAGAGAGAGAGAGAGAGAGAGAGAGAGAGAGAGAGAGAGAGAGAGAGAGAGAGAGAGAGAGAGAGAGAGAGAGATGAAACGCTACTATATGCAGAGTGAGAACTAGACAAAAGTTTTCCAAAACAAAGACGAAAACAGAAAACAAGAAGAAATGACAACCATCTCCCTCAAAAAAAAAAAAAAAAAAAAATGGAGGAAAAAAATTACAAGAAACAATAATAAACACACACACACACACACACACACACACACAACCTCAGTCAAATGCAATGATAAGAGAGAGAGAGGGCCATATTCTGATACATTTTGCGTCGCACCTCCACAACATTCAAAAGACTAAGTTGAAGCTACACGAGTTTTTAAGGATGTTTTTACGATTCTGGCGGCAGATTAACACGATTTCTACATTACTAACGGGAGAAACGCTCATCAGAAAAGGCAAATTATCTATGTGGCCTTTGAAAACAGTAAAGGTGAGAGAGCGAGGCTTTTCAGAATACGTGTCCCTTCCGAGAAAGACAGAGAGGCTAGCAAGAGGACTTTTCATGCCTCACCCTGGGTCTACCACTCTACCATAAGCCCTTCGAAGTCCCTCCCGGTCTCCCACGCCGCGACGAGACTCGGGCCCCGCGGAGAGAAACACGGCTGGAAAATGAAAGCCGGAGAGCAAGGAAGGCATTCACTTTCCATCTGAGAGGAGTGTGAACGTTTAGCGCTGATTGGCTGGCCATCTGTGTGGGACGAGCAGGAAAATAGAGCGCGAAGGGAGGAGGTGGAGGAATACTAGAGGGGAATAAGAGGGAAATGGAGCACGAAGGGTGGAGGTGGAGGAAAAATTAAAGGAAGAATAATGGAAATGGGGAAAATAAAAGGAAAATAGAACACGAAGGATGGAGGTGGAGGAATATAAGAGGAAGAGAAAAGCACGAAGGGTGGAACTGGAGGAATACTAGAGTGGAGTAAGAGTATGGAGGGTGGACATGGAGGACAATAAGAGATAAATTAGAGTATGAAGTGTGAAATTGGAGGAAAACAGGTGGAAGTGGTGGAAAATAAGTGGAAAAGGAGACAAATATGTAGGAGTACGGATTGTGGATGTGCGTAGAGGAAAATATGAATGCAAAGGAAAAAAAACAATAGAGAAAATGGGTGGAAGTGGAGGAAACCAGAGAAAAATAAGTGTACCAAGGTTGGAAGCCGAGGAAAATAAGAGGAAAGTAAGAGCACAAAGGGAGGGAGTGGAGAGGAAAACTAAGCGATCCAGAATAAAAGGAAAAAAATAATTAAAAAAAAGAAGGAAAAGGGAATGGAAAGAGGAAATATATGTGGAAGAAGGTGACACAAAAAGAGAGTAGGAGGAAGTGGGAACGGAGGAGGAGGAGGAGGAAGAGGAGGACGAGGAGGAGGAATACAAACTAACTACAGATAACAGGAAACACATTTGTCTATAACGAGGGTATCTGTTGAAGTACGTGCCAGAGAACAAGATAGAACACGAGGAGGAGGAGGAGGAGGAGGAAGAGGAGGAGGAGGAGGAGGAATACAAAACAAGTCCAAACAGCAACAGACCCTGAGGTCCTTACTAGGCTGTTTGGGTAACTATTCCGTTCTAACTATTAGTGAGAGAGAGTCAGGATAGCAACGGGAAGAAGAGAAAGAGGAAGAGGAAGAGGAAGAGGAAGAGGAAGAGGAGGAGGAGGAGGAGGAGGAGGAGGAGGAGGAGGAGGAGGAGGACATACAATGCATCCCCCATTCAGTACAAACACAATAACTTTCTCTCTCTCTCTCTCTCTCTCTCTCTCTCTCTCTCTCTCTCTCTCTCTCTCTCTCTCTCTCTCTCTCTCTCTCTCTCTCTCTCCAACTTGCTGAAACTTCAATACAGACAAGTTTCATTGAACTTAACATTTGACATTAGTGCTCTCACCCATGTAGTCAGTCAGTCATTCAGTCAAACAGGCGGTGTACTAAAAATACGAGGAAAAAAATAAAATAAAGTAAAGCATGATATCTTCTGGTGAATGAACGAATAGGAATGGATGAAAATTGAACACGATTAAGCACAGAAGACGTAT
>NC_087158.1:11875799-11888299 GCF_035594125.1 Scylla paramamosain
ATTTAAATCATGTATATATGTCTTTATGTTTATTATCTTTACTGCCTCTATATTTGCATATATTAGATAATTATAATCATCTAATATATGCTGCATTAATACCATGCGACAATACATAATTATGTATTGTCACATGGTATTAACGCAGCTACTTTTATGTACCATAGTAAGACCGTAATATCAAGCACTTCACCCTTGTTGGCACCTGCCACATCACATCCCAGCAAACTAATACTCATTACTTGCCTGAAAAGTTTAGCTTTAATAATTTTAACTGCAGTTATATATATAAAAAAAGTGTATAGAATTATATATACATATACCACACATTGTACCTGTTAGTTATTAATAAATGTTCAAATGTTCAATGCTCTCTCTCTCTCTCTCTCTCTCTCTCTCTCTCTCTCTCTCTCTCTCTCTCTCTCTCTCTCTCTCTCTCTCTCTCTCGTTCATTAGGTTTCTTTCATTACAGTTTCTTCGAATGAATGTCCAAAAAAGTTAACTCTCAAACTCTCTCTCTCTCTCTCTCTCTCTCTCTCTCTCTCTCTCTCTCTCTCTCTCTCTCTCTCTCTGCGTCGTTATCCACAAATTTACGTTCCCGTGACGCAAGAATGCACAGGACGGAGTCACATTTGGCGGGCATGTCAGTGAGCGGCGCCCAGGCTGTGATGGGCGTGAGCTGGATGTAGTACTGGAGAGAGAGAGAGAGAGAGAGAGAGAGAGAGAGAGAGAGAGAGAGAGAGAGAGAGAGAGAGAGAGAATGGTTAACAACACTGGTAAACAGATATAAAGGAACTGAAGAACTGAACAACAATTATCAGCTGACCTATAGCCCCTTATGAGGATATTTGGGACGAGCATATAATACGAAGTTAGTGAAGAAGTTGATATTCTCGAGGCTTCTAAGTATTTGGAACACTTCGTAAGATCACCGAGCATGCTCCGTATCTAAACTGTATAAATTTTGTTATTCAAGTCTTTCATCTATTTTCCATTCCAGCTATCATTTTCATTACTCTTTATTACACTTCATATGGCTTTTCAATGTACTTTTCCGTAATAAGTAGACTAGAATTTACACGCAGTGAGGGAGAACGGGACTAGTTGGCACTCTTTTTATATTCTCAGTGATGGAAGAAAAACTACAGAGAATTTTTGTTTGTTTATACTTTCACTGAAAAATACAAACATTCATCTTGCTTTTCATGAAATAAAGACATAGTTTTCTTTCCAAACTAAAGGTCTGCATTACTTTGAGAAAATAACTCGTGTGCCAACATGTCCCACATGAGGGGTAAGTTGGCACACACTATGGGACAAGTTACCGCATCACATATAAATTGCAGATTAGATGTATGTAATTGCAAGGTTAGGTAAAGAATATCCGTAATGCTAAATTTCATGAAGACTCAGTTCAAACAACAGAAAAAAATTCTTACTGATAAAAGTAAGTTCATTTTTATGTTCGGACTTTCTCTGAAAATACAAGATAAAAATTTGTTCAGGAAGCTAATTAATATGTGTACCAACATTCATATCACAAAAATGATATGAATCAAATATAATATGAAAATAGATCGGTAATAAATAGGCCGATGTTATTCATATATATAGTTAGTACTGTACCATTTTGCCCCATTTTCTTTGAGCCAACTTGCCCTATCCATGCCACTAATCTAGACAAATTATTTTCGAAGAGATTAAGGAACCTGTTATGATCTGTTTCAAGGGTGAAGAATCCTTGAAACCTAAGACAAATTATGGCTAAAATGAATATCACTCATATATAAATGGATGCATGTAACAACAAACAATATAAGTGAGTGAAAATTTACTTACCAACATCAAAATGAAAATTTTCCTCACTCCATTCAAATCACGCGACCTTCTAACGTGGCTGCATGTTGGTGAGTGAGGCCCCACGAGGTGATTAGATGGTGTGAGTAGCAGCGCTATCAAGCGGCAAATAGTGGAATTATTTCAAATGTGCCAAATTATCCCTGTTGCCAGCTTGCCCCGGTCTCCCCTATTCAAGATGGGCTGAGACAGTGAACAATAGCGTTTTAATAAAATTTTTTCCTGATTAATCAATGAAGGTAAGTCGAGGAAGCCAAAAAGTTGACAAAGGAAGATAAAAGAAAGGAAGAGGATAAGAGGGAGGAAGAGTATATAGACAAGGAGGTAAGGGGAGAGGAAATAAAGGAAGAGATGGAGGAGATAGGAAGCCAGATTTGAGGGCGAAGACACAGAAGGAGAAAGAACATCAAAGGAAGAAGCAAAAGCAATCAGGAAAGAGAATATGAATGTAAGGAGACAGAGGAGGAGGAGGAGGAGGAGGAGGAGGAGGAGGAGGAGGAGGAGGAGGAGGAGGAGGAGGAGGAAGGAAGGAAGGAAAAAAAGGAGACATGAGGAGGAGGAAGAGCAATAAGACATAGAACAGAAGAACAAGGATGAGAGAGAACGAGAAGGAACAAAAAAGAACAATATGAAGTTTATTCTCTCTCTCTCTCTCTCTCTCTCTCTCTCTCTCTCTCTCTCTCTGGTATGAAAAGGGAGGGTGAAAGGTAAAGTTTGCTAAAGAATGAGAAAGTTATTTAAGCGTGATAAAGTTGAAGAGGAAAGACATATGGGGAGAGAATGTGAGATATGAGAAGGAGGAGGAGGAGGAGGAGGGGGAGGAGGAGGAGGAGGAGGAGTAGAGAAAAGACGTGAAGGGAGAGCAAAAGTATCTGCGGGGAGAGAGAGAGAGAGAGAGAGAGAGAGAGAGAGAGAGAGAGAGAGAGAGAGAGAGAGAGAGAGAGAGAGAGAGAGAGAGAGAGAGAGAGAGAACCAGTACCAACACTAACCACATCACTTCATAGCAAAACTTCCCTTACGAAACCCGAACACACATCACCACCACATCACCACCACCACCATCACCACCACTACCACCAGCAGCGCCACCACCACCACCAGCGCCATCACTCACCCACAGCAGCCTGCCAGTGTCTCCCAATGACGCATGAACCCATTACCCAGCACGGGGCGATGTGACCTGCCACCAGCTGAGCAAAAAGGGACCATTGGCTGTGATATACATGAGACGAGTATTGCCTGCGCATCTCTCTTGTGACAAACTCCTTCTTATTAAGTTTTCTTTTTATTTTTAGGGACCCTTTGATTTGTCTTTTCTTCAGTCTGTTCTTAATTTAAGTCGTTTTACTTTAGGAATTCTCGCTTGCTCTAGCCTTTTCTATGATTTCTTGATTCGTTGGCATTTTAGGTGTTTTAAAAGGTTTAAATGTGTGTGTGTGGTGCTTTAAAAGGGAGTTAAAAGTGTCTTAGAGTGACGTGAAATATTTATAAATGAAGTTAGAGGCCTGTGTTGTACTTAAAAAAGCAGGGTTGGAAAAAAAAACCCAGGATTAAAAAACCCAACCCACTGGGTTTTTGGGTTTTATTTTTTTGGGGGGACGGTTTATTCATTTCATGTTTATTCCTCATATTTATATGTAAATCAGTTTAAATAAGCAATTAAAAAGTAATCTAGAGTGAAACGAAAGGTTTGAAGTGTTGTCTGAAGGACAGACAGTTTTTAGGTCATGTTGATTCAGAGTGTTCCGTCTGGACAAACCCTGCGTTAACTTGTGCGGTACAGGAAGTGATCGGGTCAGGCTTGATTTTTACATTTATTATGCATATGTACAGACAGCTCCTTTCTTGAAGCAGCCTTCCTACCCTTATTTTTTAGTTAAAGTCACATGTCAACTCAAGGGATTTTAATAGGCAAATATCATAGGCCAGAACTCGTGATGTATCGGTTGTCACACCTTTCTCAACTCCACTCCATGTTTGTCTCCCAATCCCCACTCCCTCTTTGTTTCTACATTTCTCATATCCCCCCTATCTCCTCCATTTAATCACCCGCCCATTCTCTCTCTCTCTCTCTCTCTCTCTCTCTCTCTCTCTCTCTCTCTCTCTCTCTCTCTCTCTCTCTCTCTCTCTCTGTATGTATGTATGTATGAAGGAGGTATAAGAAGCATGGTGGATGGGGAGAAGGAAGGGAATGGGGATGTGGAAGGAGAGAGGAAGAAGACAGGCCCAGTATTCACGTCAAAGGCAGCTCTAGCCAATGACAGCTAACATGGAAAAAAGATGACAGGTGTCACTTTTGTTAAAAATATAGATAGGAAAGCTGCTTCATCAAGCGGGTAGCCATCTGTACATAGTATATAGACCTTATTTATCAATGTGATATAAAACAAAATTTTTATATGTAAAATATCCAAAAAATTCAGGCTGGTTTTTAAGTGTTTTTTTTTATTTTTTTTATTGCCAATCTGCTATAGAGCTGGAAAATACTAAAAAAACAGTTAAGGGGCTGTGTTGTTTATAAAAAAAAAGTATGAGCTGAGAAATACTTAAAAAGACTGCAAAATATTTACAAAGGGGACTGAAGGGCTGTGTTGTACTTAAAAAGACGGTAGAGTACTGAGACTGCGTTAGTTAAGGAGGATGGAAAAGGGCTGCGCGATGTTTAAAAATATACATAGAAGAAGGTTATGTGTTCAAAAAGAAAGGATTTAAAACATGTTCACTTATAAAAAAAAATAAATAAAAAACGTGGAAGAAGGTTTTATTTATACCAGTGAAAAGAATGAAAAGCGCTGTTCTATGTATCACTTAGGGAGGATGGAAGAGGGTTGCGTCGCACTTACAAATAATTTAGACATCTGGGGCGTGAGAAGAAAAAGGGGAGGAATATAGTAGAATAATCCCCCGCCCTTCCCTTGTATCCCTTTACTTGCGTGACTGCGGGAGATGGAAAACTGGATAGCCGCGCGAAAAATAGGAGACAAGGTGTTGAGAGTGCAGGAAGGGAAGTCAGTATCAAAGGGAGTGAAGGAAAGGGAGGAAAGGTCAAGCCAGGGAGGGAGGGAGGGATGAAGGAGGACAGGGGAGGAGGGAAGAAGAGTAGTAGGATTTGGGTAGCTGGGTCAGGTATCGTGGAATCTGGTTCAGTTTTTTTCTTTCCTTTTTCTTTTCTATTTCAATTCCTTCTGGATTCAACTGGCGACTGTCTTTTTTTTTCGTTCTCTTTCTTTCTTTAGTTATTTTTTTTACATCTCTATTTTCTTCCTCTCCAATTTTTCCTTTGCTCTCCGCGATTTTTGCTTTTAGATTAGGTGGTTCCGTTCTTGTAGTTTCCGTAAATTGAATCATAATAAGGTAATAAATAAGGATTCATCTCGTTTCAATTCCTCCAATGATTGATTCTCTTTCTTGCATTCATCCTCCTCTTTGCCTCTTCTTGCACTTTTATTGATCTACTGTTAACATTTTCTTTATGAATAACAACACTACTTCTAAATACCCCTTTTCCTTATCACCAAGTCTACCTACCTCATAATATTCTCTCTATAGTACACCCATCACCCATTTTTTGTCCCTCCCTTCCTAACACACCATCTGTCACTTAAGGTCTAAACAAGCAACGTTTCATTCCGGCCACTCTCGTCTCAAGGAGTGTATCTGTAATTTAGATCTTATCCCGTATTCTTGATAGGATTATTATTATTTTTTTTTTCTTTCAGGTCGAAGATTTGATTATTTAGGTTCTCATGTATATTTTTTGTCCTTTTTTTTTTTTTTCCTGCTGGTGATGCAGAATCCTTGTTAAGCTTTCACTAGAGTTATGAAAATATCCCTTTTAAAGCCAAATAACTTCCACTCACGCCTGCAAAAATGTAGCTGAGATAAGAAATTAAATGTTTAAGAAATGACAAACAGACAGACATTTACACACACACACACACACACACACACACACACACACATATATATATATATATATATATATATATATATATATATATATATATATATATATATATATATATATATATATATATATATATATATATATATATATATATATATATATATATATATATATATATATATATATATATATATATATATATATATATATATATATATATATATTATACACTCCTCCTTACAGCAATAACACTATCTCAGAAAAAAAAAACGAGAGAGAGAGAGAGAGAGAGAGAGAGAGAGAGAGAGAGAGAGAGAGAGAGAGAGAGAGAGAGAGAGAGAGAATAGAACAGAATAGGAATGGACTGGACACCTGCATACACACACGTACATAACCCACACCACCACACACCTTCCTCCATCAACTTTACCACCACCACCATCACCTCCTACTTCGTTCCTCTCTTCCTTACCCTTTTCACTAAGCCCTATCATCCTCACCACCCCCAGCAGCGCCTGCCAGCCCCTCAGCCCTCCTGCCTAGACCGTTCCCTGCTAAGTACTATTTCACTCTCTTCCTCCCTCTCTCTCTCTGACCACCACAAGTCCATTCCCTCTTACCTCTAGTTTAACGCACTTTCCTTCTCTCTCTCTCTCTCTCTCTCTCTCTCTCTCTCTCTCTCTCTCTCTCTACCAGCATTACCTCCCTCTCCCTTCACGCCAGGGTTTCCTTCTTCCCCTTCCAGGACGCAGCGGGAGGAGTATTGGGCGCTTTCTCCCCCTCCTTCTCCTCCTCCTCCCGCCAGTCTTCCCGCCTCTCCCTTCCTCCTCTTCATCTTCCTCTTCTTATTCTTCCTTCTTCCGTCTCCTTATTTCGACTAACCCCACCATCAACTTGAGTCCCGTGAAACTTTTGGGTGTTCACGACTACTTGCTACTACTACTACTACTACTACTACTACTACTACTACTACTACTACTTCTACTACTACCATCGTCTTCCTACTTTCTTCCCTGTACTCCCTGTATTTTCTTTTCTACATCACTATCATCTTTTCAGTCGAACGCGACGAGAGAGAGAGAGAGAGAGAGAGAGAGAGAGAGAGAGAGAGAGAGAGAGAGAGAGAGAGAGAGGAAAATACGTAGGAAGGGCAAAAAGGAGGGAAAAAATTGTGGAGTAGAAAACATAAATTGAAGAAAACGACTTAGATTTCATGAGGGACTGAAAAAAATAAATAAAAGGGGAAAGAAGAATGAAAGAAAACGTGATTCTTTTTAATTAAATTTGTGAGGAGATGAAAGGACGGAGAGAGAGAGAGAGAGAGAGAGAGAGAGAGAGAGAGAGAGAGAGAGAGAGAGAGAGAGAGAGAGAGAGAGAGGAATAATATGGCAAACACACATGAATAAAGAAAAATTATACTTATGCAGTAAAAAATAAATAAAAATAAAACCAAAATGAAGAAAAATTTATAAAAGGTTTCAAATTGATACACAAAGAAAATAATGAAAGGGAAAACCGAAAGAATAGGAATATAACGAAGCAGATGAAACAATAGGAAAAATACAATTAAACGCAGAAAAGAACCAAGAGAACAAAATGCATACCAGAAAAAAAAATGCAAAGCGAAAGAGTATAAAAAAGGCTGGAAAATAAAATGAAGTAGATGAAACAAAAGAAAAATTCAATGAAACATATTAAAAAAAAAAAGATAACGAAGAGAAATGAATGCAAACTGAAAAAAATGAGAATAAAAAGACGAAAAAATACAAAAAAAAAAAAAAAATAGCCAAATACAAGAATATCCAAAAGAATGCGTACGAAAAAAAAAACGAAAAAAAAGCGAAGAGAAATTGGAGAAAAAAATGAATTAAACAAAAGAAAAAAATATCAAAGGGAACCAAAATGTACAGGAGAAAAATATGAAAAAATAAGAGGAAAAAAATAAAATAAAAAATAAAAATAAAAAAAGAGAAAGTAACGAGTTTTGAGGGGCGTTGGTGGATGAAATTAGTGAAAGCGAGGAAGAGAAAGAAAAGAGAAAAAGCCAGTGACCGAAATACCAACAAAGGAGGGAGAAGAGGTAATAAGTGATAAGAAGATGACGATCATTAAGCGCAATCTAAAATCAATTATAAAGGAAAGAAGGAAAGGAAAGCGTAATAGAACGAGGGGAGAATAGATACTGAGAGAGAGAGAGAGAGAGAGAGAGAGAGAGAGAGAGAGAGAGAGAGAGAGAGAGAGAGAGAGAGAGAGAGAGAGAGAGAGAGAGAGACTCAACTCGCACACCTACACCTAGATCTACTCACACACACACACACACACACACACACACACACACACACACACACACACACACACACACACACACACACACACACACACATGCATACACACGTACACACACGATGCATAGTCACGCCCTTCCCTTCCCTTCACACACACACACACACACACACACACACATTGGTCAGGGAGGCAGGGACAAAGAGAAGAAGGGAAAAGAAGAAAGGAGGAATGGAGGAGGAGTGCTGAAGAAGACGTGGGAGGTAGATGAAGGGCGCTCTCTCTCTCTCTCTCTCTCTCTCTCTCTCTCTCTCTCTCTCTCTCTCTCTCTCTCTCTCTCTCTCTCTCTCTCTCTCTCTCCCTTCAAGGCCCAATTAGTGGATGGAGGGTCTTGGTGATACGGTGAGACTGGAAGAAAAGAATAAAAGGTGGAAATGTAAAAAAAAAAGGAAAAACCAAATTATAACCTTTTCTTTAGTCATACACATCATTTTTTTTTCCATTTCCTAGTACTTCATTTCTTTTCCTACTTGTTTCTCTTTCTTTGCTCATTCTAGTAGTTTTCATACACACACACACACACACACACACACACACACACACACACACACACACACACACACACACACACACACACACACACACACACACACACGTGCATTCCAGGAGTAGAATCATTCTCCCTTCCTCTAAACTTTCTTCCCTTTCTTCCTTCCTTTCCTTTCCCTTCTTTCCTTCCTTCACTCACTCTCTTCTCCAAGCTTTTTTTCCTTCTCTTCTTTCTTTTCCTTTCCTTTTCTTAATTCTTTCTTTCACTCACTCCTTCCTTCACTGTTTTTTTCCTTCCGTACCTCTTATCTCCCTTCCTTCCTTCATACCCCTTTCGTATCCCTTCTTTGCTAACTACCTCCTTCCCTCCTTCATTTCTCAAGCTTTCCCATCTCTCTCGCCTCCTTTCCTCTTTCACTTGTTTTAATTCTTCCATCCATTGATCCCTCGCTCCCTTTCCTACGATATAGATAGATAGATAGACAAATGGGAAGGGAGGAAGATAAAGGAGACTTGAAGGAGAGAGAGAGAGAGAGAGAGAGAGAGAGAGAGAGAGAGAGAGAGAGAGAGAGAGAGAGAGAGAGAGAGAGAGAGAGAGAGAGAGTCCTCACCTCTATTTTTAGCACACGGTCCACGGAAGCCCCTTATTCACATTCACGGTCAAGTGGCTTATTGATGCACCAATAGCGACTCTTCAGCCATAACTATACAACATTCAATCAGGTACAATCTACAGCTTAACTCTTTTATTACTGAGGCTGTCCTTTGCTAACATTCACGACACTGACAGTCATCGTTCGTATGATCCTATAAAAAAAATAAAAAACAGGATATATGTATTTAATTTGGCTTGAAAAAATATTTAAGAGACTCTTATACGAAAAAAAAAAAATAAGTATGTAATAAGTTATGGATAAAAAAGATAAATTGTGTGGATGAGAAATATGTCTCATATTTCGACACTGACAGTCATCGTTCGTATGATCCTATAAAAAAAAAAAAACAGGATATATGTATTTAATTTGGCTTGAAAAAATATTTAAGAGACTCTTATACGAAAAAAAAATAAGTATGTAATAAGTTATGGATAAAAAAGATAAATTGTGTGGATGAGAAATATGTCTCTTGTAGGGACTGCCACGTGTAGGCCTGGCGGCTTCCTGTGGCTTCATTTATTTTTTCATGTTGTTATAGTTAAAGGTTGAAAAAGGATTCCAGCTTTTTGCGATTTAGAAAAAAGGTTTAATGATGATGATGATGATGATGATGATGATGATGATGATGGTAGTGGTGGTGGTGATGGTGGTAATGGTGATGGTAACGCATATTTAAGAGAGGAGACGACCTGTTACCTTCACTTCCTTATAAAATATTCACACTACATCTTCGTTCAGTGAAAATGAAATGGAACGTGACACTTATGAACAAGGTTAGAAAAAAAAAAGTATAATAAGAAATACATCAGACATTTATTTTAGTATATGAAAAATGAACACAGGAAACAAATAAATTGCCTTCGTACGTAACTCATAGTTCACAAATTAAAGGCTGACAATGTAAAAATATCAGAAAAGTTTAATTGGCGTAATCATATAACACACACACACACACACACACACACAGACACACACAGGCGGCTCATAATCAGTCACAAACTTTTCTTTCCCTCAGACAACAACAAAAGATGGACGACTCCCTTGACTCTCCTCCTCCTCCTCCTCCTCCTCCTCCTGTTTTTCCCCTCTTCCTCCTGCTTCTCCTCCTCTCATTTGCCTTCCCTCCTAGTTTACAAGTACTCACAACTTCTCTCTACTCTTTCGTTTTTTCCTCATCTTCTTCTTCTAGTGTTTCTTGTCGTTCCTCCGTTTTTTCTCACATATAATTTCTTTTCCTTCTTCCTCCTAATCTTCTTCCTCATCTGTTTTTCTCCTCCTCCTACATCTAGTCAGTATATCTCCACGCCTTTCTCTTTGTCTTTCCTCTCTTCTTCTTTCTTGTCCTTCCTCCTCCTTCTCTTCCTTGTCATTCCTCAACGACACATCTAATTCTTAAACCTATTTCCCATCCCTTCACCTTTTCTTCCTACTCTTCCCCTTCTCTATCTATAGCTCCTCCTCTTCTTCCTCCTCCCTGATATATGAGCCGCACCTCAGCCTTGCACAACTCCCGACCAAGCCCAGTGATCCCCAAAACGTGCTGCGCCAACAAACACCAACATTTAGCGCAGCCAAGCGAAGGGGAAAAAATATAAAAAGAGAGTAAGGGAGCGAAGGAGCGAAGGAAGGATCGGTGGTTGGAAAAGGAGGAGGGATAGTGGAAGGAAGGCAGGAAGGAACGAAAGAAGGAGGTGGAAGAAGAGGAGATGGAGGAGGAGGAGGAGGAGGAGGAAGAGGAGGAAGAGGAGGAGGAGGAGGAGGAGGAGGAGGAGCTTCTTTTCTGTGGGGTAAGTCTTCTCATAATTATTTTCTCTCTCTCTCTCTCTCTCTCTCTCTCTCTCTCTCTCTCTCTCTCTCTCTCTCTCTCTCTCTCTCTCTCTCTCTCTGTGAAAACACCAAAAATTCTTTCACTTCGTCGAATCTTATTAAGTTCCCAAGTCTGCGGGAAGAAAAAATAATTAAAATGGCATATACTTAAGTAACGCAATGATATTAGTATTTACAACCACCACCACCACTATTACTACTACTGCTACTACTGCTACTACTACTACTACTACTGGTGGTGGTGGTGGTGAGGGAAAGACACTCCCGCACCTCGCATGATTATGTCAGTTTGCGTTGGTGTTGGTGTTGCTTTTTTTCCCGCCCAAGGAGACGCGTCAGTAAGATATATTGGCGGTAACCTGGGAGAGGGTGGTGGTGGTGGTGGTGGTGGAGGTAGGGGTGAGGAAAGATGATGCTTGCGTCTCTCTCTCTCTCTCTCTCTCTCTCTCTCTCTCTCTCTCTCTCTCTCTCTCTCTCTCTATTTTTAAATTTTATCATCAGTCTTCATATTCTTGTCGAGTCTGATCCTGCGTATTATCGTTGCTCTTTCTTTTTCTTTTGTTTTTAATATATATATATATATATATATATATATATATATATATATATATATATATATATATATATATATATATATATATATATTTACCATTTTTTCCCTCTTTTCGCTTTCCTTTGCTATTTTTTGTCTTCATTAATTTTATTTTTTTATCTTTGTCTTTCACCTTCTTACTAAATTCTTTATTTTTTACCTTCATATTTTATTTTTATTGAGGGCGGAAGTGGGGGGGGGGTGTTAATGTGATGTTATATTCAGCTTTCTACTTATACAATTTCTTCACTTTTATCTAATTCCCTCCCACAGTGCAATACTTTCACTAATAACTCTCCTTTACTCGTAAGAGCAGAACCACTCTCGCTTCATGATCCCAGAGGGCGAAGGTATCAAGAGATAAGTAAGTAAGTTGCAAGCACTGTGGGCAAGACTCTCACCCTCTTCTCTCCAGTGTATAGAGTAACTAATGGTGGCATCTCTGTCCACTGAGGAGGGTAAGAAAGTAACGCAAACTTTGGAACAGACGCACTTTGTCTACCAGTGTGGGTGTCTTCTTTGTTTACCTGGGCATTTTAGCTGTTACTATTGCTACTATTCGACTGCTACTACTACTACTACTACTACTATTATTTATAGGCTGCTGCTATTGCTACTGCTACTATTACTACTACTAGTACTGCTACTATTACTACTACTACTACTACTAGTACTGTTACTACTACTACTACTACCATTGCTACTACTACTATTGCTACTACTACTACTACTACTACTACTACTACTACTACTACTACTACTACTACTATTACTACTACTACTACTACTACTACTACTTCTACAACAACAACAACAACAACAACAACGT
>NC_087158.1:11893299-11915799 GCF_035594125.1 Scylla paramamosain
TCTCTCTCTCTCTCTCTCTCTCTCTCTCTCTCTCTCTCTCTACTATTAATGCCGCGCCGCCAAACACTCACGTGCTCTCCCTCGTAAATACTGTGTTATCGGGATACTTAATGCGCCAGCGAGTTATCGTTATCGGGTCCTGGTGGGGCATGGGGGGGTCTGCCGGTGGGAGGGCGTAAGGAGGGGAGCCGGTGGAGGGCGTAGGGAGGGGCAGCGTCAGTGGTGTCACGGCGCCCTTGACCAAATGAACTGTGCCGCGCCAATCAGTTTAATGGCGGCATAAATATGTATTCTGAGAGAGAGAGAGAGAGAGAGAGAGAGAGAGAGAGAGAGAGAGAGAGAGAGAGAGAGACGTGGTTGTATATGTGTCAGCAGTACGTCAGATATTAGGTTATGTTATGTTTGGTTAAATTTTGTTAGGGTTAGTTGGGCTTGGTGTGGTTGGGTCAGGTTAAGTTAGGTTAGATTCTTTATGTTAAGTTTGGTTGGGTCAGGTTAAGTTAGATTTGGTTAATATTACGTTATGCTAAGTTCAGGATTCGGTTATGGTACCATGTTACGTTATGCTACAACAGGTCAACTGAAGGCAGATAACACCAGTAGATAACGATTTCTCTATGTCAGTTTCTCTATCTATCTGTCAATCTGTCTGTCTGTCTGTCTGTCTGAAAAAAGAGAGAAGAGGAGGCTGGAAAAATGACAATGAAAGAGATGAAAAAGTAAGCAACGAATAAAATGATAAAAGATTAAAAGAAAACCATTTACCTATCGATTCTCTCTCTCTCTCTCTCTCTCTCTCTCTCTCTCTCTCTCTCTCTCTCTCTCTCTCTCTCTCTCTCTCTCTCTCTCAATATCTCTCATTAGGTTATTTTAATTACAGTTTCGTCGAGTGAAAGTATAAAATAGTTAAAATTCTCTCTCTCTCTCTCTCTCTCTCTCTCTCTCTCTCTCTCTCTCTCTCTCTCTCTCTCTCTCTCTCATAAGAACATAAGAACATAAGAAATAAGGGAAGCTGCAAGAAGCGACTAGGCTTACACGTGGCAGTCCCTATATGAAACACACCTACCTATTTCCATCTGCTATTCCCATCCATAAATTTATCTAATCTTCTCTTAAAGCTCTCTAGTGTCCTAGCACTAACTACATGATTACTGAGTCCGTTCCACTCATCTACCACTCTATTTGAGAACCAATTTTTTCCTATCTCCTTCCTAAACCTAAATTTTTCAAGCTTGAACCCGTTATTTCTTGTTCTACCCTGGTTGCTGATCCTAAGAATTTTGCTTACATCTCCCTTGTTATAACCCTTATACCACTTAAAGACTTCTATCAGGTCCTCTCTTAACCAACGTCTCTCTAAAGAATGTAAATTTAACAGCTTCAACCTCGCCTCGTAAGGAATACTCCTCATCCCCTGTATCCTTTTAGTCATTCTCCTCTGTACTGATTCTCTTTCTTTCTCTCTCTCTCTCTCTCTCTCTCTCTCTCTCTCTCTCTCTCTCTCTCTCTCTCTCTCTCTCTCTCTCTCGCTCTCTCCAGGTATTGAGTCCGTATTGAGGTTAATAATGAATAGTAATATGAATAAATGATGAGATTAGTGACTTTTTCCTTTTGGGCTTTACTATTTTTTATTCCATTTCTTTCTCGGTGACGGATCTGAGTGTAGCCGGATATGGGATTTGCATAATTAATTATATTCGGGAACTGTTTCTACCATAGTGGTGAAACGTTAAGCCTCAATTGTTGCGTTAGAGATAGATATGTAAATAGATAGATAGGTAGGTATAGGAGGATATATACACAGATAGATAAACAGATAATCAAGATAGGTCGATAGATAGATAGATAGATAGATAGATAGATAGATAGATAGATAGATAGACAGACAGATGGATAGATAGATGGAAAGGTAAATATGCAGATAAATATAGGTAGATCTATCGTAGATAGATAGACAATGGTGGACAAGTGAATACATAGAAGATATAGACATAAACAGAGAGAGAGAGAGAGAGAGAGAGAGAGAGAGAGAGAGAGAGAGAGAGAGAGAGACATTCATTCTTACTGATACGATATCAATACCGTCTTTTCTATTTTATTTTTTTTTTATCATTCCTTGCTTACTTTTCCATGTTCGTTGCTATTCGCTATTCTTTTATATAATTAGTTCTCTGTTTTATCTTATATCGTATTCCAATTTACTACGTATATTGTTTCACTTCGTCAGTTTCTTCTTCTCTTGAGTAAACACACGCAAAAAAAAAAAAATACGAATACTAACATATCGTGAATAGAAATAAAAGGAGATGGAACAAAATGGAAACAAGGAATATGGAAAGGGAACAAAAACAAAAGAAAGGAGATACAATGGAAAGAAAGGAACTGGTCAGGTGAAGGAACAAAAAAAAAAAAGAGAAGACAAGAAAAGAAATATGGTTTATAGTGGTGATGGTGGCAGTAATTGTGGTATTAACAGTGGTGATGGTGATAATGGTGATGGTAGTAGTGATAGTGATGATGATCATGGGAAAAAAAAACATGATCTTACAACACATGCAGAGAGAGAGAGAGAGAGAGAGAGAGAGAGAGAGAGAGAGAGAGAGAGAGAGAGAGAGAGAGAGAGAGAGAGAGAGAGAGAGAGAGAGAGAGAGAGAGAGAGAGAATGAGAAAAAAAAACATGATCTTACAACACATGTAGAGAGAGAGAGAGAGAGAGAGAGAGAGAGAGAGAGAGAGAGAGAGAGAGAGAGAGAGAGAGAGAGAGAGAGAGAGCAGTCGCGTCACTTCATCGCCAGCAGATTACCCTTCCTCCCTCTCCAATATAGACTCAATACGCCGCTGATTTAAGATATTCAACCTGGAAATAGAACCATCAAATCCTTTTCGGTCTTCCCCCTCATCTCCCAGCGGAAAGGGGAAGGGGAAGGGGAAGGGGAGGGGGAAAAAAGAGAGGGCAGGGAGAAGGGGAGGGACAGTGTAGAGTACGATATGAAGGGGAACAGATGATATAGAGGCGAATAGCGAGGAGAAAGATGAGAAGGAGAGCAGGAGGGATGTGGAAATGATAGGTTTGAAATTAAGGAAATGTTTGGGAAGAGTAAACTTACCGAAATATGAAGCTTAATTTAAGGAAGGGGGATATGAAGGGATGGTGCTTTATTATTGTGAGGGACTGAGATATTGTGAGGGACAGAGAGAGAGAGAGAGAGAGAGAGAGAGAGAGAGAGAGAGAGAGAGAGAGAGAGAGAGAGAGAGAGAGAGAGAGAAATTCCTGTATCCTGAGATCTATACATCTCGGCAATTCCAGTATCAAGTCACAGGAAGCACTACTTGGTGCTTTAAAGTTGAAGAATCGCAGTGATTAATTGACGTAAATAATTGCAGGTGCAAGAGGCGAACAGCGGCGGACGGCAGCGGCGGTGGGCAGGTGAAGGGAAATAGGAGTGGGGCCGCGGGACGCTGGAGATGACAAGCAAATAAACAAAACAAATTTACGCTTGGAAGGGCGGCTCTTTGCCTTCAGGGAAGGGAGGGAGGGGAGGCGAGAAGAGAAGAGCAAACATGCAAACAAAGGAAAAGTGAGACCTGCAGATGATATTTTTCATTATCATGGGAGTGAGGCAGAATGGTGTGTCGGGGCCGCAGTCCCCGGGGCACGGGGCGCCAGTCCCACGCCCCTGGCCTGGCAGCGGCCACTTGCTGTGGAACACGGGGCGGCGGCCCGGCACCAAATGAACGGAATAAAAGCGAAAGGCCTGCCAGTGACAGAAATAGATTGTTTGGGACGAGAGTTGCCGGGAAATGAATATGTTCTCCGCCTCGGCTTTACGATATCACGGCAGATATATACTAGACTCGTGTACGCTTGCAGCTATATATATATATATAATATATATATATATATATATATATATATATATATATATATATATATATATATATATATATATATATATATATATATATATATATATATATATATATATATATATATATCATATATATATATTGTATACCCTGCTGCAGCGGTGGCGAGCTTCCATTAAGGTCATATCATAAAACATGAAAATTTATTGCTGTAAAAAAAAGAACATTTGCAATTTTGGAAAGCTTCTGCAGGTTGCTACTAAAGGCCAGAGAGGAATATTTTTCATGTAAATATAAACATATTCATAACACAAAATACACAAATATGTAAATAACCAACACACTTCATGCACACTTTCCCGCGAATGAAAACGACCCAGGAAAGTAAATGCAAACACGCCACCAACCTTTTTGTCCCTGACGGGCGGCAGCAGCAGCAGCAGCACCAGCACCAGCAGCGGTGGTTGGGTCATTCACCTCCACACTCAGACCTGAAAAGAGCACAACATCTGACACAATACTCAAAGCAACCTTAGAAAACCCTTACCCCCACCAGATAGACTTTTGCCAACCCAAACAACTTCTCTCACCCCCAGAGACACGTCACAACTTCAGCACGGATATAACCAGGCATCTATAAAACTTCGCAGGCCCACGCAGCCCTTGGAAAACTCAAAAACTCACGTAACAAGGAAAACTGAGCCACCATCCGATAACCTAACAGTTCTACAGCAAAGTCAACACCACCCACGCAGCCACAGGAAGCCCACATACGTCCCCGCACCTGCCCTCGATAACAGCTGTTATTCACCCGCCGCCCACCCAGCAGTGACACGCCCGACACGCGGCTGGACACGTCAACACGACACGGCATTTCAGTACGCAATTTCAAAGTCGTGATAAAAATCGTCAACCGCCCACGAGCACACACACACACACACACACACACACACACACACACACATTTCTCTCTCTCTCTCTCTCTCTCTCTCTCTCTCTCTCTCTCTCTCTCTCTCTCTCTCTCTCTCTCTCTCTCTGTCTCTCTCTCTCTCTCTCTCTCTCTCTCTCTCTCTCTCTCTCTCTCTCTCTCTCTCTCTCTCTCTCTCTCTCTCTCTCTCTCTCTCTCTCTCTCTCTCTCTCTCTCTCTCTCTCTCTCTCTCTCTCTCTCTCTCTCTCTCTCTCTCTCTCTCTCTCTCTTCAACGTGTATTTTTGAGTGGGAAAAATACCTATATATACAGAAAGGATCTTTTATACTCCAGCTTCTAAAAGAAAAAAAAAAAAAAGCAGAATAAAGAAAAATGCGTTTTGCGGCCACTTCCTCGTTTATCAGAAGTTTTATTTTTAATTTAACTCTATTCTGTTTAAATGCATTAATTTCCCTTACCCACGTCCTCACATTCAGCTAGAAACGGAAAAAAAATTTAATGCGGTCATCGCCTCATTTTTTTTTTTTTTTTTGGCATAATCATAAAAAAAAAACACTCCAGTAATGAAAGTTTTATTATTCAGAACACCAGTGAGTTATCCGGACTAATACTTCAGTTACCCGGCCACTATTCCGACACATTTCCAGTCACCCAGACGAACTTGTGGTTATTCGGACACCGTTTCGATTCCCTGGACACTATTTTGGTTGCCTGGACGGTATTAATCTTGCTATCCGGACATCTGTTCAGCTTATTAGTTATCCTCTTACTTACCCCGACCATATTGAAATTACCCGGATACCTTCATTTATCATGTCATCTCTTCAGTTATCCGAACATGCCTTTCAGTTATCCGGGGTACCTCTTCGGTTATACGGACACACATTCAATTATCCGGACACCCCTTCAGTTGTCCGAACACCCTTCAGTTATCCAGACATCCCTTCAGTTATCCGGACACCCCTTCTGTTATTTCGAACACGCTCCAGTTATCTCGACACCCTTCAGTTATCAGGACACCTCTTCTGTTATCCGGACACCTCTTCAGTTATCCGGACACTTCTTCAGTTATATAGACGCCTCTTCAGTTCTCCGGACATCTTTCAGTTATCCGGACACCTCTTTAATTATCCTGACATCCCTACAGTTATCTGGACACCTCTTCAGTTATCCGGACACCTCTCCAGTGATCCGGACATTCCTACAATCATATGGACACCTCTTCAGTTATTAGGGCATCCCTTCAGTTATCCGGACACTCTTCAAATATCCTGACACCTTTTCAGTTATCCGGACATCCTTTCAGTTATCCGGACATCCCTTCAGTTATCGCGACACCTCTTCAGTTATCCGGACATCTCTTCAGTTATCCGGGCATCTCTTCCATTATCAACACAACTCTTCAGTTATCCGGACACCTCTTCAGTTATCCGGACCGGCCTTCAATTATAAGGACACCTTTCAGTTATTAGGGCACCTCCTCAGTTGTCTGGACATCTCTTCAATTATCCGGATATCTCTTCAGTTATCCAGACATCCCTTCATTTATCCAGACACTTTTCAGTTGTCTGAACATTTATCAATCATCCGGTCATCCCTACAGTTATCCGGGCATCCCTACAGTTATTCGGACACCTTTCAATTATTTGGAGACTTCTTCAGTTATCAGGACACCTCCTCAGTTATCCGGACATCCTTCAGTTAGCCGGACACTCCTTCAAATATCCGGACACCTCTTCAATTATCCGGACACCTCTGCTGAAAATCCTGCTGGGTCCATATGGAGGTATCACTTTCGCTCCTAATGCCCACCGGATCCGCACCATCCCCGGAGGCCTCGCGAGGACCCCCTGCAAGGATTCACTAGTAATCCCTCCATATCCTCCTCCTGTGACCTCGGATTCCCTTCCCCCTTCCTCTCACATCCTCCCAAACCTACCATCTACCGTCCCCTTCCCTTCCCTTCCCCTCCCTTCTTCCTCCTCTTCCCTGTCTCTACCATTTCTCGTTTTTAGACCATTTTTTAATTTTTTTTTTTTCTTCACCTTTTACTCAATCTATTCTCTCTCTCTCTCTCTCTCTCTCTCTCTCTCTCTCTCTCTCTCTCTCTCTCTCTCTCTCTCAAGTATGGTGGAAAGGTTTGTTGGAAGGCTAAAAAAGAGGGGAAGAAGGGATGGAGGAAGAGAAGAAGACGGAAAAGGGGAGATGGAGGAATGGAAGGGGAAAGAAGGAAGAGGGGGAGAGGAGGATGCAGGGATGTGGGGAAGAGAAGATGGAAAAAGTGCTGATTTCAGGAAGTGGAGGAAGGAAGGAAGGAAGGAAAGAGGGAAAAGATGAGCAGGGGCAGAGGAATGGATGAAGAAATGAAGGAAAAGTGGGAGGACAGAAAAAAAAGAGAGGAAGAGATAAAGGGAAGGGGAAAGGGGAAGGTGGAAAAGATGAGATGTGTTTCTAATTACTACTGAGAACATTAATTATAATTTTTGGCAAAGATGACAGATTTTTTGGAGTTACAAAATATTTGTTAGGCCACAGCGATGAAGCTACTAATGTTTGTTGTTGTTGGTGGTGGTGGTCGCGTTGGGGGTGGTGGTGGTGCTGTGATGATAGTGATGACGGTGTGTTGATAAATAAAAAAATAAGAAAATAAAAAAAAATTTCGTTACTGACTAATCCATACCTACTGTGTACATGTCTAAACCGCCGCTTTGTGTCTGTCCGTCTGTCTGTCTGTATGTCTGTCTGGCTGGCTGTCTGTGTGTGTGTGCGTGCATCTATCTGTCTGTCTGTCCGTGCATCAGTACCAATTTCGCGGCAAATGATCCCGTAGTGTTTACGTTCCATGTAATTATCACGGGCAAGATATTTATTAACTCATATATTGTACCGCATTACATAACACGGCAAATACACACAAGCTGGTACGTGCGTTCACTAACAGAAATACCGCAATCAGACAGACGGACAAACAAATATACATACACACAGACAGACGGACATAGTTACATGCGTATTCATACATACGTGGGTTCACATTCTCATACATGAAGTAGAAAATATTAAATACATATACTGTAAGCTGCTTTCATGTTTGGGATGTGTGGAGGGATGGGTGGAGGTTGGAGGGAGGAGGAAATGCAGGGATTTTTGGATGGGACAGTAGATGTAGGGAAGTAGAACAAGTTGTTGGGAGCGAGTGATGGAGCTGAGTAGTGGATGGTATAGGGAGGGAGGGGGGGAGGGGCATGTTAGCACGGGAATATACAGCGTGGTATTTCTAGTGCAGTGATCCACTTTCTCCGGCATCGGATTTCATCTAAACAAAGTATTTCACTGTTAGTACATGAAGACCTACTGTCTGTAATGGTGTGCGTCCAACTCGGCCCATTGCCAACTCGAGCCATCCACAATTACCGACTCGGCTCACCTGGTAAACCAACTCGGACCATTTTGGAATACCAACTCAGACCATCAGTTCGATTTAACAATCACCGATCACAACCAACCGAGCCAGCTCATCCAAGATATCAAGGGCAACACACGCACTAACATATTCTTGTGAACAGCCAAACTATCACGAGGCACCTTTGATGAGTGGTGAGGTGCATTACTGACACATTCCCGGGGAGTCTACATTCACTTCAAAACAAAACTAACCTCCTCTGGTTGTTCACGGTCCCATGGAAGAAGTGATTTCCCTTAACACTTCCTGCTTCTGTTATTTTCTATGTTGTCTTCAAGCTGCAGCACACATACACACGCAAATACACACATTTCGCATATAACAGTACATGCATTATAACCACGCACTAACACGATATGTAAATTGTGTTCGTGTTTTTGATGCACTGTCCATCTGGCATAGATCATTAAGTTGGTGAGAGTTAGTTTGTTATTAGGGCTGTCGCATCAGCAGTGAGTTGGCTCCCTGCACTGGGTCTTCTTTACCGTGTTGATTGAGGACGCGGGAAGCCCACCAGGTGGGATCCATGTAGTACCTCACAATGTTGCTTTATTATATACGAAGCAATGAATACAACTGATTCCTTTAAACTGCACACAACACTCCCACCATCCACACTTAGTTCTCAGCTCGCGCAGCGTTCTGGCGGCAACCGTGACGTCACGTTCTCTGCTGGCGAAGGAATCCAATGAAAAATATCTCGGTATTTCCTTCACAATTCCATAATTCAGAGAAAGTCGTGGTGGTCGTAGCAGCGAATTACACAGTGTTGTACAGTGTTGTGGTAACGTTGAGGTGCTTTGAGGACGAGGGATCACGGCACTACTTTGCCATACTCCCCCTTTCTCCTTCACTCCCTCCCTCCCTCGTCTCATTATTCCCCGCTTTCTCCCCTCCCTTCCTCCTCTCGCAATGAAACTTGCGACAGATAAAAACTCAGTACAGTTCATACCTAAACGAACATAAAAACAGTATTACTACGCTCCTGGGCATAGTGTGTGTGTGTGTGTGCGTGTGTGTGTGTGTGTGTGTAAGAAAGAGTGGTTCTGCCTTCAGCAATAAGGTCATTAGGGTGTTAAGAGCAAAAGACAGATGACTGGGAGAGGGAGCTTTCGCCTTCACCCCGATAGGGTAGTTATGATATGAGGACCGGGAAGGGAGGTGACGGGGAGCGGCCGCCCAGAAAGAGCGCCAAATGCAGCCTCTCTCTCTCTCTCTCTCTCTCTCTCTCTCTCTCTCTCTCTCTCTCTCTCTCTCTCTCTCTCTCTCTCTCTCTCTCTCTCTCTCATACACTTCGATCAACACCTAATACGTTTTTTCTAACTTTTTGCTTTATGCAGGAGGGCCTCTGGGGTGCAACTCAACTCTCTTAAAGGGGGAGGAGGGAGAGGACGAGGAAGAGTGATTTTTCGTGTGAAGGTGCGTGGGAGGGATGAAGGGCGGGAGATTGAAGGAAAAATAAAGAAAACGTGACAAGGGAAGAAAGAAAGAAAGAAAGAAAGAAAGAAAGAAAGAAGGAAGGAAGGAAGGAAGGAAGGAAGGAAGGAAGGAAGGAAGGGATTGATGGAGGGAGGGAGGAAGAAAGATGGAAAGAAAGAAAGAAAGAAAGTGAAGGAGGGAGGGAATGATGGAGAGTAAGAAGGAAGGAAGGAAGGAGGAAGGAAAGAAAAAAATGAAAGAAAGTGAAGGAGGGAGAGAGGGAAGGAAGGAGGGAGAGAAAGAAGGAAGAAAAAAAATAAAGAAAAGGGAGGAAGGAAGGGAGAGAAGGAAAGAAAGAGGAAGAGATTGAAGGAAGGAAGGAAGGAAGGAAGGAAGAATATAAAAAAAGGAAGACAGAAAGGAACGAAGGAAAGATCTAATTTTAAGGTAAGGTTAGGTTAGAGACAGGATCTGATTCCCTTACATTCTCTTCCTTCTAATCTTTATCAAGGATCTCTTCAACGCCTCTCTGTCTGTCTGTCTGTCTATATATTTGTAAGACTTATGGTTTTCTTTGTAGTTCTTTTTATTTCCTTAACGATGCATTTGTTGTAGTTTCTTGTGCATCCTGTTCATGTGTTTGTATCATATTCTCTCTCTCTCTCTCTCTCTCTCTCTCTCTCTCTCTCTCTCTCTCTCTCTCTCTCTCTCTCTCTCTCTCTCTCTCTCTCTAATTTTCCGTAAACGAGAAAATTCCACTTTAAATGCAAAAACTTGTGAAAACATTTCCCACCAAACATTCGTCCCTTGATCCTATTTACTCTCTCTCTCTCTCTCTCTCTCTCTCTCTCTCTCTCTCTCTCTCTCTCTCTCTCTCTCTCTCTCTCTCTCTCTCTACCAAGTTTCCTCTTCCCTCCTCCTCTTTTTCCCTCACATGTTTCTTCCCTCAATCCATGCACTTCATCAACAATCTTGTTATCCCGCAACCTTTACAAGAATTTCTAGAACACTTTCATGCTCGATTAAAAAAAAAAAAAGTGTGCATAGTTTAACTGTAGCGGCCTGGAATAGACGGGGAGGTGACAGAGACGAATGTAGAAGGTCAGAGAACAATAATTTAAGTATAATGATTTCATATCCCTTCCCACATTGAATAGATATAATAAAAGAAAACGCATGAATACTTATTTAAGTTTACCTTCAAACCACCAGGCGACTAACTCAAGAGAAAACGGGATTACAGGTTAAGAAAATGTAATGTAAAATAATGGTATTCTAATCTAAAAAGGCCATCAGGAAGAAGAGGAGGAGGAGCAGCAAGATCCCAAAGGAGTAAGGCCTGATTCAGTTTTCGTATGTTCCGCGTCGCCTTCTTACGAGAAATGTGAAGTCCCGGAAGATTTTGTGTGTGTGTGTGTGTGTGTGTGTGTGTGTGTGTGTGTGTGTGTGTGTGTGTGTGTGTGTGTGTGTGTGTGTGTGTGTGTAAGTAGAAGAAATTGGCTTAAAAATACGTACAGGTAAGTCAAGGAAAGATAACGAAAAAAGAAAAAAAATGGAATTGTGAGGAAAGAAACGGAGAAAAGAGAGGAAAAAGGACGGAAGGAGAGGAGGGAGAGAGGAATGGAAGATAGGAAGGAAGAAACGAATGAAGAGTAAACACAGTAGAAGGAAAGAGAGGAAACACGGAAGAATACATAAAGAATCAGAAAACAATCAAGAATAACAAATACTAGAAACAACAACAACAACAACAACAACAACAACAGAATCACAGCGATGAGCACCAGCAACAAAAACTAACAACACTCCATCTGTCCAACTAACTAACCAACAAACCTGCATAAACCACACATAGATAAGCAAACCCCACAACTGCACACCAGTCCTCCCCCCCACACACACACACGAACCACCAATCCTCCACTCCACACAAGCAAACCACACCACTCCACACCAAACACATCCATGCAAGCAACGAACACTCCACTCCACTCCACTCCACTCCAACACTCCAAACCACTGCCATTTACTCCCCTTTCACCCGACTACATACAAAAGCACGCACAAAAACACCTCTTGAACACACCACCCACCTACACACACACACACACACACACACACACACACCACCGGAGCCTCCAATTCTCTTAAGAGCCAAAGCAGGTTATGGGAATGTGATTAGCGCCAAGTGAGTGTGTGAGACGAGTACACTTAAGGAAGGCAAGGGTTAGAAGAAGGGTTAAGAGGAGATAGAGGTGAGAAAGGGAAGGGTTTAAGGGTGTTTTTGGGGGGTTTGGAGGTTCAGTGGGAGGTGCTGGGGGATGGAGAGGGGGCTAGGGATAAATTGCTTCATTCCAATAATTCCTAGAAGATTATGCGTCTCATGGTCTTCCAGCGCCATGTGTGTGTGTGTGTGTGTGAGTGTGGGCAGGAAGATGAGTGAGAGGACACGAGCAGAACCTCACGCAACACCTGTCCTTCCTTCCTTCCTTCTCTCTCTCTCTCTCACACACACACACACACACACACACACCTTCGCTCCCTCACGCACGTCCTCCCCATTTTCTCTCATTACCATTAACCACCAACAAATGCGTTTTCTTCCACCTTTCAACATTAGATTCTGAGTCGGCAGTCTTACCCATTCTCTCTCTGCCCTTATCACCCTCCCACCCACTGCCACCCGCGCCATCTCTCTCACCGTCCTCGTTCTCCTCTTCCTCGTCCTCTTTCTCTCAAGGTACCACAGAGCATGAATTATCTTCAGGAGGTGTGTGGATGCGTCTAGTGTCTCTCATTAGCAAGGATTATACACACTTAAATCATGTGTGTTTGGTTTGGTTTTCCACATATCTTTGGAACTTATACAAGAACATAAGGGAAGCTACAAGAAGCCACTGGGCCTACACGTGGCAGTCCCAGCATAAAAGTACGCTTGTCTATATCCACATATCATCTCTATTCATAAATTTGTCCAATCTTTTAAAGGTCTCTTGATTATTATTGATAAGGGAAGGTCATTAATGTTTTCTTATATTTTCATCATTGAAAGGCAATATATAGAGAATTCCTACTTGTTTAAATCATTACTATTAGTGTTTGTCCTCTGTGTTAGGGTTTGTTATCCTTGGATGTTTATACTTTGTAAATAATTTATTTGTTATATTGTGTATCACTGGTTGTTATTTCTTGTTAGATATCTTAAATAAGTTATTTTTTTTGTTGTGCTTTGTGTTATCTTTAGTTTTCCTTTTGTAAGTTGTTTGTTACTTTTTGTTATCCTTTGTAATCAGGAAAGGATACTGACTGAGTGACACTTTTGACGCAGCAACGGCAAGGTCTCATGAAAGTCTCGATAACCACCAGTAGGGAGTGTCAAGATTAGCTTGAAAATACGAACCTGCTCTGACCTACGATTCCAACTGAAACTCATTTCCGAGGCAGGTGTTTCATTGCTGGAGCAACGAAACACCAGCGAAACACACCGCCTCACCTCCCGTCCTTCTCCGAAACACTTCACAACACCCATTCCATTAGAGAAGCAATAATTCACTCTTATACTCTTGTCGTTGTGCATTTGTCTAAACACATAAAAAGCTTTACGATCTTGTGATATTTCGTTTTCTTTCATACAAGCAAGCACTTTAATTTTTTTCTGTCATATAATTCACTTGTACATCATATTCTTCAGCAGACATTCTCTGCATATGTTCTCTTCTTCGTTGTTTTTCCTCACCCTGCTATTATCTTTTTTTTTTCCCATAATACATTTCCACACGTAAACAACATTGTTTACTATGCATGACTGAAATAAACAAAACACTCTTCTCTGTGTACATCGTCTTCATTTTGTTTCCTTCACAAAGCAGGCTGCCATCTTAGTTTTCTTTTATCCGCATTATATATTCCACCTGTACAAAACATTCCTTACAGAACATCATTATAAAAAACAATATTCCCTATTTATTATTGTATTCATTATTATTATACTCTTCTATCATCATCTTTTTCCCTCCTCATCGCACACATCACACTATTCTCATGTAAATGCCCTCGTGTTCATTTTGGTTTCCTCACCAAATTGAGCTACCATCATAATTTTTTTTCTTTATTTTATGTTCTTATACACAATACCCTTTACCAAACAAGGTTATAAACACAGATACTATTCCATATGTTCATTTTCCCCGCTTTCATTATTTTCCTTAAAAAGAAAGAAAACCTGATTATCATAATATTTTTCCAGGTTACATATTTCACCTGCCCGCCAAATTCCTCATACGACATTAAGATAAATAAACAAAGCATTATTCTTCATTTACTTGTTAGCACCCTCACTATTTCTTCCCCGCTAATGGCTATCTTCACGTAAATAATTTTATTTTTATTTTTAATCAAATATCTTGCTAATGCTGAATATACCTTATTAAGCATGAACAATAAAAAAAACTAAATATTACTCTTTCTGTACTACATGTTCTCATATTCGTATTTCCTCTTTCACCATTAGCTATCATTATATATTGCTTCTTCCTCTCTATTACAAATGCTACCTGTCCGCATATTTGTCACTAAACATAATTACGAGCAAACAAGTACAAGTTCTTCGCCTCGAGTTGTGTTGTGTCACCACGACTGCCAAACATTACTCTTAATTTCTCTCTTTCGCTACATGTTCTCATTTCTATTCTTCTTGACTTTTTCTTTTTACCGTTTGTTTTTACATCTATCTCGACTGATTTAGCGACAAGTTATACAACGCACAATTATATTTTTTAATTATCTTGAGAATTATGCTTAATCTTGTATACTTGTTTTATAATGATTTACCTTTTCTTACTTTGAAGAGCATATATATATATATATATATATATATATATATATATATATATATATATATATATATATATATATATATATATATATATATATATATATATATATATATATATATATATATATATATATAATTTTTCATTGTAGATTCACCTACAAGTTATGAAACATTATATCAAAGGTCGTTATGTATTTTGACTTATCCTGTATTTACTTTAAAGATAATGTTACTTTTTTTTTTTTTGGCCTATATATTTCCACCGTATGTTTTAACCTCCAAGTTAGGGTGTTTTTTTTTTTTTTTTTTAAGTTCATCAAGCATTTTGTTTTATTCTGCGTATTCCTTTATATTTACTTTCTTTTCATGTTGAGTCTTAGAGCTTCCACTTCCTGCAGTGAGGACAAACACCCCCATCACCTCATCACCGCGTGTCTGTCTGCGTCACCACCACGCCAGAACACACTGATGGCCGCCAACACGCCACACGAGGCAGCACGAACACCCATTTATCAGTTAGAACCCGCGGCACTTCCCTCCTCCTCCTCCTCCTCCTCCTCCTCCTCCTCCTCCTCCTCCTCCTCCTCTAGTGTGACGCTGCGTAATAATCATAAACCTGTTCCCCCTTCGTCCCTCATTCCTCCATCATTCCACTTCCCCTCGTTTCCCACTTCTTCCTTTATTCATTCTACCACTTTCATCTCTTTTCCCTCTTTCTCCTTTCTCACTAATTCTCTTCTCCATCTCCTTTTATTCATTCTTCCCTTCTTCATCCCTTACTTTCGTTTTTTTTTTTTTCCTTTATTTATCCTACCCCTTTCAGCTCTTCCTCATCTTCTCCTTACTCATCATTTCTTTAATTCTCTTCACCATCCCCTTTCATTTTACCTCCTTTTCCTTATCCCCTCACCTTCCCCTTTTCTCCTCTCACTGATCATCATCTCCCCTTCTTCACTAACTCCATCTCTGTCTCCTTCCTTTCCCCTCCTTCCTCTCTACCTCTTCTTTCCCTCCCCCATTCATACTTCATCCTCTCACTTTTCTCTTTCCAGTATTTCTTCTTCCCCTTTTCTCTTCCCTCTGATCAGCGTCTTCTCCTCACTAGCTCTGATTTTCTCCCTCTCTTATTTCTTTCTCTCCCTTTTATTTTCCTTTCCCCTTTTCTCTTCCCACTAATTGACGTCTCTCATTTCTAACCCTATCCATCTTCTTCCCCTTCTTCCTCCCTCTACATATCCCTTACCTACTTCCCCTTCCTTTTCCTCTCCTTCCCTTCCCTTCCATTCCCTTCCTTAATTTCCCTTCTCTTCTATTCCCTTCCTTCCTTCCCGTGCCCGTCTCTCCCACCAGTAATTCCTCTTCCTCCTCCTCCTCCTTCAGTAATTCATTATGGAGAGCGCGGCATAGGTGAGTGGAGGCACGCGCCAGGTGCTCTCCAGGTGCGCCCCTCAAAGGCTGCTGCAGGTGGGATTGGTATTACTGTTGTTGTTGTTGTTGTTGTTGTTGGTGGTGGTGGTGGTGGTGGTGGTGTTACAATTATTATCATTATTATTATCATCATCATCATCATCATCATCATTATCATCATCATCATAATAATAATAATGATAATAATAATAATAATAATAATAATAATAATAATAATAATAGTAATAATAATTGTAGTAATTATTTTTATTATTAGTTGTAGTAGTACTAGTAGAAGTAACACTCTTGTATTACAACCTGTTACTATCTATTAATAATACGGCAAAAAAGTTGTGTGAAACTGAAAATCTCAAGAAGAAGAAGAAGAAAAAGAAAAAGAAAAAGGAAAAGAAAAAGAAGAAGAAGAAGAAAAGAAGAAGAAGAAAAAGAAGAAGAAGAAGAACAACAACAACAACAGCACCAACAACAACAACAACAAAGAAAAAAATAACACGAAGAAAGCATCAACAAAACGAAGATGAAGAAGAAAAATATATACCAATAAACCAATAAAAGGAAAAAAAAGAAAAAAAATTAGCCCCTTCCCCCCAAAAAAAAAAAAAAAAAAAAATTATGAAGACAACACACGGAGAGTAAACAGGTGAACCAAAACGGCAGTAGAGGCTTTGTAAATTAGCTCTGGTGCCCCATTACACACACCACGCTGTCGTTATCCAGTTAAGTTTGGGAGGGAAGGACTGAACTTCTTCCCCTCATTAGCAGGTGACGCATCGGAGGAGGAAGAGGAGGAGGAGGAGGAGGAGGAGGAGGAGGAGGAGGAGGAGGAGGAGGAGGAGGAGGAGGAGGAGGAGGAGGAGGAGGAGGAGGAGATTTCGGCACCATACGTTTGTCGTGAAGAAGGAAGATCTTAGTCAAAGCCACAACCTCCTCCTCTACCTCCTGCTCCTCCACCTCCTATTCTTCCTCTTCTTCCTTCTCATCTTCCTCTATTTCGTGCTCAATTTACGTCCTTCTCCTCGCTTCTTCTTCTTCTTCTTCTTCTTACTCCTCCTCCTCCTCCTCTTTGTCGAGATCTTCCCCTCGTATTTCTCCTTCACCTCACTTCTTTTATTTTCTTCCTTTTTTTTTTTTTTTTTTTACTTCTCGTCCTTGTCTTCTTCATTTTTAACTCTCTCTTCTTTAACTTTCATCGGTGTCTTGCCTCTGCGCCTTCTCGTCTTCCTTCTCCTCATCGTATTCCTCTTCTTTGTTGTAGTTGTAGTTGTTGTTGTTTTTGTTTTTATTGTTGTTGTTGTTGTTGTTGTTGTTGTTGTTGTTGTTTTTGTTGTTGTTTCTTCTTTATTTCCATTTTATTTTAATTTTTTCTCTCTTCATTCTCCTCCTCCACTGTTCCACTCTCTCTCTCTCTCTCTCTCTCTCTCTCTCTCTCTCTCTCTCTCTCTCTCTCTCTCTCTCTCTCTCTCTCTCTCTCTCTCTCTCTCTCTCTCTCTTTGCATCACCGGCATCTATAACACCAGTGTTTTGATCACCTAGGGTAACACATCAAGAGAAGCCAATGATGTTTGATGCACTGTAATACATTATTTGATCACACTCTTACAAGTGCTCCGGTCATTACGTAGCACAAACACAGCGGCGGTGCAACAAATTATCGAGGGTCTGGGATCAATAGCTTCTCGTAACAATAGGATAATTTATACAAAGGAACTCAAAGGATTGATAAGGAAGGACAAACAGTTACTGACCTTTTTGGGATGTATTAGGTTTGTGTGATGAATGGAAGAAGCGGGATAAATACAATAATAAGAATAAAAAAAGAAGTCTTTAAAAATATATATGGGAAAGGAGAGTGAGCAGTAGTGTAAGAACGGAATGAAAAGTAAAAGTTCTTACATAGCAACGTAAGAACATGTTGCAATTCATTTACGAAAAAGAAAGAAAAAATCAGACAAAAAAAGAAAAGGTTGGTATGTTGATGGAAAAGGAAGTAAATACTTATCCCACGTAAAAAAAAAGAAAATATATATCACTAAAGCTTCAAATTTCCTGTAAATAAGTTTAGATAAAGTAATACATGTGGATTTGACTTATAAATTGTTGACTTGCAGAAGCTAATCGTCACCTTCCTTCTAGGCAAGAACAAAATTCAACAAACTATCTTTTAGCGTCAGGTGGATTAGATATGTAAATACGTTAATGAATAGATTATGTGTAGTTTAATTGTAGTCATCGGCATCCCCTTCTCTCTCTCTCTCTCTCTCTCTCTCTCTCTCTCTCTCTCTCTCTCTCTCTCTCTCTCTTGTGTGTGTGTGTGTGTGTAATTGAGGCACACATGCTTCCTTGCAGCAAACAAGAAACAAACAGACATAAAATAAATCCGCTTCCTCGCAAGTGAAGAGAAAACTAAGAAAGAAACGAAAATAAAATGAATGCGCTCTCTCTCTCTCTCTCTCTCTCTCTCTCTCTCTCTCTCTCTCTCTCTCTCTCTCTCTCTCTCTCTCTCTCTCTGACACTAAAAAAATAACGCATAACATAAATGATAATGACAATTAAATAGTTATTACTGTATTACTGTTATTATTATTATTATTGTTATTATTATTTATTATTATTATTATTATTATTATTAGTTATTATTATTATAAAACTAACCACATGAAAATCTTTGACTACAAAAGAGATGGACACAAAAGAGGAAGAAAGAAAGGATTAAAGGATGAAAGAGAGGCAACAGAGAGAGAGAGAGAGAGAGAGAGAGAGAGAGAGAGAGAGAGAGAGAGAGAGAGAGAGAGAGAGAGAGAGAGAGATTTTTCTGCTTCCTACTTTTTTCTTCTCCTCCCCCTCCTCCTTCTCCTCTTGTTCCTGTTCCTACTACTACTACTACTACTACTACTACTACGAGTACTACTACTACCTTTTCTTCTCGTTCTCTACCATTTTCATAACTCTTCTTTTTCTTCCTCCTCTTGTCCTCCCTATCTTTCTTTTACTATTCCTCCTCCATTTCCTTCGCTTCCTCCTCCTCCTCCTCCTCCTCCTCCTCCTCCTCCACCTCCACAACGTGACCAGGGTGGGTGATTCTCTCTCTCCCGAAATTGGTGCGGTGTTCCTAACGAGACGAGCCGGACACTGATGCTCACACACACACGCACGCACGCGCAGTCACACACACGCACACACACACACACACACACACACACACACACACAAACACACACACACACGCAGGCACGGCTGCACACACACACACGCACACACACAATGAGATCAAGCTTAATTCAATTCATCAAAGCCAGACGAAGGAGTAGCAAACTTGTTCATTTTGTAATTTTTTCCGTCTTTCTTTTCCTGTCTTGTTTGTGTTTGGTTTTATATTTATTTCTTTTTATCTTTTCCTTGCCTTTTGTTTGTCGTTGTCCATGAGTTTGGTGATCATTTGAGTATCATCAAAGTAATTTTATTTCAATGTTGCAGTTTATTTTTCTCTTTCTGTTCCCCCTCCTCGCCTTGTTCCTCCAAAAGCACAGGAACAATGCGTCCCGTAACACTTACTTCTCTGTTTTTCTTCTCCCAGCAATATTTATGTTTTTCTTTTAAATCCTGTCTCTCCTTTCTCTCCCTTTCCTTTCCTTCCTTCAATTTTCTACATGACACAATGTTTCTCAGTTCATAGTTTCCTTTCAGTAATAACAAGAATTCATATACTTTTTGTTTTCGTTTATTAAAAATGAATATGCTACATGTTCCTTTCTTTTGATTCACGTGTTTTTAATCGTAAAAGACAAGCTTCACATTTCTTATCAACTTCTAGACAGCGGCCGGGTATTTAATTATCTTTTAATATATATATATATATATATATATATATATATATATATATATATATATATATATATATATATATATATATATATATATATATATATATATATATTATCCAACATGTTTCGGTTTTTCCCCTTCAGGTCGCCACAACCTAGTCATCTGCGCCTTCCTCAGTCGCACCCATTGCAAGCAAGTTTTCGTTCATTGTGTTCATTATAGCGTCTTAGCAAACATCATCTCCATCAAGTGGCGGTAAGAACATTCGCCCCCTCACTTCATCTCACTTCGGTCCGTATTCTCTGTTGTTCCAGCAGTTGTATATCGACTAATTTAATAGGCTCCGGTGTAAACTTCTGAGATATTCAGATGGATGCACGATTTTACTGGTGGCATAACAATCATCTGCTTCATAAATAGGATAAGAAAAACTATGGAAACCTGACCAACCATCTCTGTGGCCTTAGAAAATAGTCCGAATGGAGCCACAAAGTGTCTTAACGTCACCTCAACTCACCTCTCTTGTCACAGCCACAACTAATCCGTTCACTGTTACTTGACACATCTTTCCTTCATTTTCCTCACTCTGAGACGTCTTTTCTTGTTCTATAGCTACATTCTACACCTAGAAATGACAAAATCTATTCTTTTTTAATCCTCCTCTTCCATATATGGCTTTTATGGTTAAGAAAGGGTTATCAAAGCAGTAGCAAAAACACCTTCCAAGATGCACCACATACAGCTTCTTCTCCACCCGTTCCCCTTCCCTTTCCTACCCTCCCTATCCCCTCCCTTTCCTTCCATTAGTGCAGAGAGACTGAGCTTTGTGGGAGGAACAAAGATGCAGAATTTTATGCTAGGATGTGGTCACCCAGATGTATCCTCGTGTTTATTTAAGTCTCTCTCTCTCTCTCTCTCTCTCTCTCTCTCTCTCTCTCTCTCTCTCTCTCTCTCTCTCTCTCTCTCTCGCCTCCTCTCGCTCGTTCTCGCCTTTTTCTCACTCGTTCTCGCCTTTTCTCGCTAATTCTTGCCTCTCTCTCTCTCTCTCTCTCTCTCTCTCTCTCTCTCTCTCTCTCTCTCTCTCTCTCTCTCTCTCTCGGTGTGTGTTTGTGTGTGCGCGCCGACTACCCTGTTATTGTTCGGTTAGCAGGAGGGAAAGAAACGACCGAAGACGACCAGTAATAAGAGAGAGAGAGAGAGTGTTCGACTCTTGACCAGCAGGGGCACAGGAAACGCAGGTAACAGTGCAGGTGTTTATTCACAGAAGGTGTGAACAGAAGGCTGGAGGTAGGTGATCTCCCGGCGCCAGGCCGCGCACTTCAACTTAACACTTATGACTGAAGCCTAGCTCGTTCACTCATACACGTATTCATGCCTCACACAAGTCTCGCTCATTCACTCGTTCACACAACTAGCTAACAACCACACAGAGAGAGAGAGAGAGAGAGAGAGAGAGAGAGAGAGAGAGAGAGAGAGAGAGAGAGAGGCAAGAATTAGCGAGAAAAGGCGAGAACGAGTGAGAAAAAGACGAGAACGAGCGAGAGGAGGCGAGAAAGAGGGAGGAGGGCGAGATTAGCGAGAAAAGGCGAGGAGAAGCGAGAAAAGGCGAGGACGAGCGAGAGAAGTCGAGAAAGAACGAGAGAAGGCGAGAACTAGCGAGAGAAGACAAGAACTAGCGAGAGAAGGCGAGAACTAGCGAAAAAACGTGATAACTAGCGAGAGAAGGCGAGAACAAGCGAGAACAGGCGAGAACTAGCGAGAGAAGGCGAAAACCAGCGAAAGAAAACGAGAACTACAAAAAAAAATGGCAAGAACTAGCGAAAGAAAGCGGGAACTAGGGAGAAAAGGCGAGAACTAACGAGAGAAGGCGAGAACGGGCGAGAAAGAGCGAGAACGAGCAATAGAAGGCGAGAACGGACGAAAAAAGGCGAGAAATTGTGAAAGAAGACAAGAACATGCAAGGAAAGATGAGAATCAGCAAGGAGAAAAATACAAAAGCGAGGAGAAACCAGAAAAGGCGAGAAAGCGAGGTGAGGGTGAGATATGAAGTGAATTAAAGCAAGCAATGATGAACGATAAAGGTGAAACAAGAAAAACAGAAGAGCGAGAAAAACAAGAAGAGACAGAAAACGAAAACGAAAGACAAGGACGGATATAAAAGTGAGCGAGAAATACGAGAGACGAATTAGACAGGAAAAGGAGGAGAAGGAGGAGGAGAAGAAGGAAGAGGAGGAGGAAGATGCACTTGGGGAGTTTCCAAAGGGTCTCTGGAGCCGAAGACGGATGGACTGAGGAGGGAGACACGTGGGGCGGGAGAGAAGCTGAAGTATCGTTAGCTTTACAAAGTACGCCATTCATCCTGACGGCCTCTGCAGGTGTCCCGGGAATTAAAGGTCCCAAAACTCTAAACTGAGAGAAGGGATCCGTCTTGGTAGCTGGACGAGTGGGTGGTGGGGGAGGGTGGGGGAGGGTCGTGAATGGAGTGTGGTTGGTGTGAATATTTTTGTGGTTGTGGTGTGAGTTTGTTGTTGTTGTTGTTGGTGGTGGTGGTGGTGGTGGTGGTGGTGGTCTTGTTGGTGTTGCTATTGTTGTTGTTGTTATTACTATCATCATTGTTGTTTCTTTTGTTCATCTTCATAATTTTCATCACTATCATCTTCTTTTTCTCTTTCTTCTTCTTGTTATTCGTCCATCACTTGTTCTGTTCCTATTCTAGTTCTCTAGTTTGTTTTATTTTCCT
>NC_087158.1:11918299-11925799 GCF_035594125.1 Scylla paramamosain
TCTTCTCTTAATTTTCTCTCACATCTATTTTGGTATATTTACGTCTTCTTCCTTGCCTCTAAACCTTCTTTCCTACTCCTCTTCCTCCTTCTCCTCCTCCTCCTGTTCCTTCTCGTCTTGCTTCAACTCGCCTTCTCCTTCCCTTCCTCTCATCCATCTTTACAAACATAACACAAGCAAATAGGTAAGGTATAGGTAAACTAAAGAGCAAAATCAAGTTCCTTCTCCACCCCCTCCCTTGCAACTCTATCCCCTCACCTGGCCAAGCATCCCGTTAATCAATCACAGGTAAAGGGCAGAGAGAGAGAGAGAGAGAGAGAAGAAAAAAGTGAAAAATTATAGATAAAAATACTTTTGTTTTGTTTTCTTTTTCGGGTTAATCAGAGAGAGAGAGAGAGAGAGAGAGAGAGAGAGAGAGAGAGAGAGAGAGAGAGAGAGAGAGAGAGAGAGAGAGAGAGAGAGAGAGATAGAGAAAGGAAGTCTCGATTACTTTATAACTGATGCTGGAGGGAGGGAGGCAGGGAGGGAGAGAGGGAGGGAGGGAGAGAGGGGAGAGGGAGGGAGAGAGGGGGAAGGAAGGACAGACGAGAAGGGGAAAGTTAAGTACTGTAGGAAAGGGGAGAGAGGGAGGAAAGAGGAAAAATTTTGAAATAAAGAGAGGTTTGGGAATAGCTAACTGGAAGAAAAGGAAGAAAAAAACAAGGAAAAGAAAGATAAAAAAGAAGGATAATAGGGAAGATATTAGAAAAATAGAGAGTGAGAAGTGAACGGAGAAGATAAGAGGAAAGGAAGAAGAGAGATGAAGTAAAGAAGAGATAAAGGGAAATAAGAAAGAACGAGATGCAAATATACTGTACCACACCGACAGGAGGAAAAAAAAAGAAAAGAAAAAGGACGAGAAAAAAACGAAGAAGAAAAGGGCAAGGGGTGATCAGGAAAAGAGAAAAAGAAAGAGAACCGAGAGAGAGACAGAGAGAGAGAGAGAGAGAGAGAGAGAGAGAGCGAGGCAGGGGAGCACAGGTGGGTGAATGAGTCTTGAGCAGAAGGACAAGGCAAAGTGTTCAAGACGCCAAGGTAATGAAACATCTCAATAGCTAATTAGAACCACACGGTACCTGCAGATGAAGGAGGGCGTGAGACTCAAGGCAGCAAAGGGAGACGGCGGGGGGAGGGTTGGGGGTGACTACTCTAAGAACACCCCACTGGCCCCTCCCCTCCCCCTCTGTCCCCTCTCGCCCCCTTCCCCCTCCCCTCTCCTTGGCAATCTCGTCGTGTTGGGATGCGAATGTGTGCCAGTGGAAGTTTTTTCGCTCAGTATTGGAATGCGTTTTCTGTGATGACAGTTGAGGCGGTGCGGAGTTGCTGGGGGTTGTGGGAGAGAGAGAGAGAGAGAGAGAGAGAGAGAGAGAGAGAGAGAGAGAGAGAGAGAGAGAGAGAGAGAGAGAGAGAGAGAGAGGGGGATTTCGGCGTGTTTGTGTGCGTGACTGTGGGAAAAGTAAGGAAAGGAGTAACTGAGAAAAATAGAAGGAAAAGTGTGCGTGAAGGAGCAGAAGAAAGGGCATAAAATGAGGGAAAAAGCGCGTTTGTGTGTTTGTGAGTTCGTGTACTGGAGCAGGAGAGGAGGAAAGGGAAGAAGAGAGTGGAAGAAGGAAAGATTGTGAGGAAGGGAAGGAAATGGATGAAGAAGATGGATGATGAAGGGTAAAGGAAAGGAAGAGACGGGAAGGGAAAAGAAGGGATGGGAAGGAAAAAGGAGAGAAGAAAAAAAAGAAAAAGGAGAGAAAGGAAGGGAAAGGAAGGGGATTGAAGGAAAGGCAAGGGAAAGAAAAGGAATGAGGGAAGAAAAGAAATACCTAGATGTTTAATGAAGGATAGAAAATGAAATTTGAGTCAATATTGTGTGTGATTCTCTCTCTCTCTCTCTCTCTCTCTCTCTCTCTCTCTCTCTCTCTCTCTCTCTCTCTCTCTCTCTCTCTCTCTCTATGTAATGTACCTTCACCAAGTAAATTTCTTCTTATCGTTCATCTTTATCGCCTTCTTCATATATCTATCACTCATTATCAGCTCATCTATCCGTTAAACAATCTATCTATCTATCTATCTATCTATCTATCTATATACCTATTCTTTCTCTATTTTATCTCTATCTATCTACCTACCTACCTACTTATTTATCTCCATTCTTCCATCGATCCATATATCCGCACATCGATCATCTACTTATCTATCAATCTATCTATCTATCTATCTATCTATTTTTTTCTATTTATCTATATCTACCTACCTAGCTATCTATTTATCTACATTCTTCCATTCATCTATCTAATCAGTACATCCATCATCTATCTATCTATCTATCTATCTATCTATCTATCTATCTACTTACCTATCTACCGACACTCCAGCTGGACATTAAATGCTGATGCGATATTTTCCAGGAACCTTTTGTGTTGCAGCCTCTTGGTAACTTAAGCTTCATATTTCTTTTTTAGCTCCTCCGATAAAATACTGTTACCAATAAATCTTAAGTGTTTTTTATTGTTTTACTTATGAGTCATAAATCCATAAAAAGAAAATTGTGTGCAGTGCTGAACTTAACTTTGGACTTACATGAATATATGCACGTACAATGAGGAGGAGGAGGAGGAGGAGGAGGAGGAGGAGGAGGAGGAGGAGAAGGAATAGGAAGAGGAAGAGGAAGAGGAAGAGGGGGAGGAGGAAGAGGAAGAGGAAGAGGAAGAGGAGGAGAAGAACGAATAATAATAATAATGATAATAATAATAATAATAATAATAATAATAATAATAATAAGAAGAAGAAGAAGAAGAAGAAGAAGAAGAAGAAGAAGAAGAAGAAGAAGAAGAAGAAGAAGAAGAAGAAGAAGAAGAAGAAGAAGAAGAAGATGAAGATGAAGATGAAGATGGAAGAAGAAGAAGAAGAAGAAGAAGAAGAAGAAGAAGAAGAAGAAGAAGAAGAAGAAGAAGAAGAAGAAGAAGAAGAAGAAGAAGAAGAAGAAGAAGAAGAAGAAGAAGAAGAAGAAGAAGAAGAAGAAGAAGAAGAAGAAGAAGAAGAAGAAGAAGAAGAAGAAGAAGAAGAAGAAGAAGAAGAAGAAGAAGAAGAAGAAGAAGAAGAAGAAGAAGAAGAAGAAGAAGAAGAAGAAGAAGAAGAAGAAGAAGAAGAAGAAGAAGAAGAAGAAGAAGAAGAAGAAGAAGAAGAAGAAGAAGAAGAAGAAGAAGAAGAAGAAGAAGAAGAAGAAGAAGAAGAAGAAGAAGAAGAAGAAGAAGAAGAAGAAGAAGAAGAAAAATAACAAGTGTAAGTACTAAAAAAAAGAAGAACGAAGAAGAAGAAGAAGAAGAAAAGGAAGAAGAACAAAGATGAAGAACGGATAAGAAGAACCGGGAAGATAAATAACGGAGAAGAAGAAGAAAAGAAGAAGAATTAGAAGAAAGCAACAGCAAAAACAACAACAACAACAACAACAACAACAAGTCTCAGAACACAACAACAACAACAACAACAACAACAACAACAGCGAAAAACGAAAACGAAGACAAATAGGAACAAACAACAAAGAAGAAACACCAACAACAAGCTTCCTTCTTACCCTTTCCTCTTCCCTCCCACTGTCCTCTCCCTTCCCGTCGCTCCTTCCACCAATGAAGTGTAATTTACATTTTATTACAAGAACAACCGCCACTTGCCGCTCACTTCCCCGACGGCGGCTGTGGTGGGTGGGAGTGGTGGAGGTGGTGGCGGTGGTGGCGGCAGACTCTTCACCTTCGGCATTTTCGTGTTTCCTTGTAAGTTTTAACACCGAGGCGATTCAGTCTGTAGCGGCGGTTGCAATTTTGTGCGATTTGCGTTTTCTCCCCTCAGACAGAATATTGTGTTCCTCTGACCTTTTACTGTCTTCTACTTAACCTTCCAGCACCACTGCTATTTCTTATTCCTTTTATACTCCTTTCTTTCTTTCTTTCTTTTTATCTCTCCTTCCGCCGCCGCCTCCTCCTCCTCCTCCTCCTCCTCCTTCTCCTCCTCCTCTTGTTTTGCGGTGGTAATTTTCCGTGCAAATCTTCCCTCTTGAAAATGTATGTATGTATATCTCTTGCTGCTTGTATCTTTTTTTTTTTTTTTTTTTTTTTTTTTTTTTGCGTGTGTGTATCTGTATGTTCTTTTCTCCTTCTCTTCTTCTTTTTCTTCTTCTTCTTTCCTCTTCGTCTTTTATTCTTCATCTTCGCCCTGTCTTTTTCATGCTTTGCTTTCTTTTTTGTTAGGTGTATTATTTTCCTTATTCCTTTTTTTTTTTTTTTGTCATATTTTGTTGTTGTTGTTGTTGTTGTTGTTGTTGTTGTTGTTGTTGTTGTTGTTGATGTTGTTGTTGCTATTGGTGGTGGTGGTGGTGGTGGTGGTGGTGGTATTGTCATTGTTCTCCTCTCTTGTCCCTCGTCCTCCTCCTCCTATTTCTCCTTCACCACCTCCTCCTCCTCCTCTTTCTCCTTCACCACCTCCTCCTTCGTTTCTTCACCTCCACTTAACCTTTCGCTGAGTCTTACATCGTCTATATTTGTGTGTGTCGTGCTTTTTTTTTTTTTTGTCCTTTCAGACGGTCCTGCAGTGTGTGTGTGTGTGTGTGTGTGTGTGTGTGTGTGTGTGTGTGTGTGTGTGTGTGTGCGCGCTACCGGTGCTTTGTTTTCGTTAGAACACACACACACACACACACACACACACACACACACACACAATAATGCAGATGAACACCTTTTCTCACCTGTAAAAAAGTAAAGAAAGTGTCCTTGGAGGGAGAACATTACGACCTTAGACTGTCTTCTTTAAAACCTCGTGAACAACCTCCTCCTTCTCCTCCTCCTCCTCCTCTACTTGACCACTTGGGAGGAGAAGAATAAAGAAGGAGGCATAGAAGTAAGAGGAGTAGGAGGAGAGGGTGAAAATAGAGGATGTGTGGGTGGTGAATGAGGATGGGATTGAGAAAAAACGCGTAGCGGGAGGACGAAAATGAGAAGATTCAGGGGTAAGAGGTGGTGGAAGAGGAGGAGGATGAAAGAGAAAAGGAGGAGGATATACACGACGACGAAAGGGAGAGGAGAAAAGGAATATAAAGGACGATGAGAGGAGAAACAGCAGAGAAACGTGAAAGAAGGAAGGAAGGAAGGAAGGGAGTAAGAAGGGGAGGGAATGAAAGGAGAGAAAGAGAGGGAGAAGGAGGAGGGAAGATACATTCCGAGGAAGGGGAGAGAAGATATATGGAAAGGAGGGAGAGGAAAACGAGAGGCATTTAAAACTAGGGCGATGAAAATGAGGGGATTAGAATAAAAGAGAAGAGGAATTTAGAGGCATAGGAAGAGCCCGCGTGGGGAAGGGTTAAATAAGGAGGACGGAAGAGGAAGAGGAACCAGACTGTGAGGAAGAGGATGGCGAGGAAGGAGATAAAGAAAAAGGGTAGAACAGCAGTAAAGATTAAAGAGGGAATAAAACACGAGGAGGAAATGAGAAAGGGAGCAAGGAAAGGAAGGAATCATTGTTTTGTTGTTAAAAAGCAAGGAAATGAAAGAAGAGAAATGAATGAATATATATATATATATATATATATATATATATATATATATATATATATATATATATATATATATATATATATATATATATATATATATATATATATATATATATATATATATATATATATATATATATATATAAATTAAGGAGATAGTGGAAAAGGAGATAGACAGGATAAAAAGTTCAACACACCAGGACCAGATGAAATATATTCCAGAGTACTTAAGGAATGCAAAGAGGTTATTAGTGAGCCGTTAGTTTCTGTCTTTAGAAAATAACTTGAGTTAGGTGAGGTACCAGTAATGTGGAGGCAGGCTAATTTAATACCCATCTTTAAGAAAGGAGATCAAACTTTCGCGTCTAATTATAGACCTGTCAGCTTAACTTCTGTTATAGGTAAAATAATGGAGTCAATAATAGCGAAGAGCATTAGGGAGCATTTAGACAAACATAACTTGATAAATCAGTCACAGCATGGCTTCACAAAGGGGAAGTCTTGCCTGACGAACTTGTTAAGTTTTTACGTAAAGTATCTGAGGCAGTAGATAATGGTGATAGTTATGACATCTTATATCTGAACTTCAGTAAAGCGTTTGACAAGGTACCCCATCAGAGGCTCCTGATAAAGGTTAGGGCACACGGAATAGATGGGAAGGTGTTAGGCTGGATAAGGTCATGGCTAAGCGACAGGCGACAGAGAGTTGTAATAAACGGCTCTAAATCCGGGTGTGGTCATGTAATTAGTGGGGTGCCACAAGGATCAGTATTAGGGCCATTGTTGTTTTTAATATACATATTAATGACTTGAATAGTGGAATTAGTAGTGATGTTAGTTGATTTGCGGATGACACAAAGATAGGTACATTAATTAGGTCAGAATCGGATGCCATCGCCTTGCAGGCAGATTTAGATAGGATGAATGAATGGACGGACAGATGGTAAATGCAGTTTAATATCAACAAATGCAAAGTACTTAGCGTAGGTAGAGGAAACCCACACAGTAGGTACACAATAAACAACGAAACTCTGGTAGGTTCAGGATACGAAAAAGATTTAGGAGTTATAGTTAGCTCTGAACTCCGTCTAGGAAAGTAATGCATAGAGGCCAGAAACAGAGCAAATAGGCTATTAGGATTAATTTTTAGGAGTGTTAAAAGTAGAAGGCCCGAAATAATATTAAAGTTATATTTGGCTCTGGTCAGACCTCATCTAGACTACGCTGTGCAGTTCTGGTCTCCACATTACAGGAAAGATATAGGTCTATTAGAATCAGTACAAAGGAGAATGACTAAAAGGATACAGGGGATGAAGAGCATTCCTTACGAGGCGAGATTGTAGCTGTTAAATTTACATTAAAGTCTTTAGAGAGACGTAGGTTAAGAGGGGACCTGATAGAAGTCTCTAAGTGTAGTGCCGGGACGTAATATTAAGCTAATATAAGTAATATTAGGTTAATATAAGTAAAATTAAGTTAGTATAAAAATTATTGATAAAATTTAGTCGTTATTACATCATGCATACATCCCCGAGACATACAGACATACAGACAACATGTTGGCGCCCGCGGGAAGTGGATGAATGATTTTCTTTATGAATAAAGGCATTATTTTCATACAAGGTATTAGCTTGTGGCTAGAATTTTTCACCTTGTTAGTCAGAAGAACAAATACACCAGGTCATGATATGAGTAAAGTAATGTACACGTTTATTATATGGCTGAAACAAATCATTTGCGAATTACCTTAAAGAAGAATCTGAAAACTACAGAGGTTCGTAGCGTAGGGACGCCAGCCCGATTTCCCGCTTAGAGAGATCTTGGCTTGCTTGCAGTATAGGTACGTCGCTCTAAGTTTGAAGTAATTATTATTCATATTTGTAAATATATTTTCTTATCAATACCTCACTCAGAGAGATCTTGGCTTG
>NC_087158.1:11930799-11955799 GCF_035594125.1 Scylla paramamosain
TAGATGTATAAGAAGAAGAAGAATGTCAATATATTTTGTTATTTTTTAAAGGGCAGCGTTTTCTTTGTCCTGTTTTAGCCATTTCTTGCTATTTATTTCGTTCTCAGTGAGTCCTTCAATGGATGAATGTGTGTGTGTGTGTGTGTGTGTGTGTGTGTGTGTGTGTGTGTGTGTGTGTGTGTGTGTGTGTGTTGTGTTGTTCGAGATTAAGATACATAAATTCCGTTCTTAATTTCGTACAGTTCCGGCGATGATAAAGAAAACTATTAAATTGGAGGAAACACTGAGTGATAGCGTGTTGATGGAATGGGGAGGGGAGGAGGAGGAGGAGGAGGAGGAGGAGGAAGAGGAGGAGGAGGAGGAGATGGAGCTTAGATTATAAGCATCAATAATGGAAACCTGTAGATCTCTCTCTCTCTCTCTCTCTCTCTCTCTCTCTCTCTCTCTCTCTCTCTCTCTCTCTCTCTCTCTCTCTCTCTCTCTCTCTCTCCAAAAACGTACACACACACAAACAAATATCCCTCCCACACGTCACACACGAGGCTTAATCTAAGTCACACCTGTTCAGGTTTGGAAATAAACAACAACAGGTAAACAACAACACATAGATACATCTCGTGAATTGTATTTTGCAGGATCTTTTGTAATCGTCATTTATTTTGATACCGCTTAAAAAAAATATATATATATATATATATATATATGAGGAATATACATGTCATTGATAAAATAGGTGTGTATGAGAGAGAAAATGTGTGTGTGTGTGTGTGTGTGTGTGTGTGTGTGTGTGTGTGTGTGTGTGTGTGTGTGTGTGTGTGTGTGTGTGTGTGTGTGTGTGTGTGTGTGTGTGTGTGTGTGTGTGTGTGTGCGTGCGTGCGTGCGTGTACAAACAAAAGAAGGGGGGGCCACTTTACTGATAAAATTTCCTGAACCAAATTAGTACCTGATTGTCATGTGTTTGGGAAGTAGCACCGCCTTGTCCTTTGTGAAGCATCAAGCGTCTATTGTTTCAGTGTATTTCATAGGCAGGGAAAAGGAGGTGGATGGGAGCAGATGTGGGGTGGCGGTGGACGGGGCTTGTGGAGGGATCGAGGGGAGGAGGTGGTGGAATTCACTGTCCATTGTATATATGTTACTGTTATTTAAGACTTGTTGCGACAGCTGTGTGTGTGTGTGTGTGTGTATGTGTGTGTGTGTGTGTGTGTGTGTGTGTGTGTGTGTGTGAAGGTGTGAGGGTGTGGTGTAACTCTGTTATTGTTGGTGTTGTTGTTATATATTACCATTATTATTATTATTATTATTATTATTATTATTATTATTATTATTATTATTATTATTATTATTATTATTATTATTACTACTACTACTACTACTACTACTACTACTACTACTACTACTACTACTGCTACTACTACTATTACTACTACTACTACTACTACTAATACTGCGACTACTACTACTAGTACCACTTTTACTAGTAAGATTTATTGTCACATCGTACATGGAACAACATGAAATATGCGTTGGACACCAACTCATCCATAGTATATCACCAGTACACAACTTAAAAAAAAAAAGGTTTATAATATATATATATATATATATATATATATATATATATATATATATATATATATATATATATATATATATATATATATATATATATATATATATATATATCTGGGGAGGGGACCATAAATGTCCCCAGGTCGGACTGCCTTTCTGTCGACGACCCTAAGTGTCTTGACACCCCCCTCAACTTTTTCTTCATTAACTTCTGCAACATTCGCGGTCTAAGATCTAATTTTCAATCTGTAAAACACCACCTCTCCTCTTCTAAACCTCATCTTCTTTTCCTCACTGAAACTCAGGTGTCTGAGGCAACTGACAGTAGCCCCTTTTCTGTTCCCTCCTACTTTCTCTATCCTCATTTTCGATCCAAAGCTGGATGCTGCGTTTATGTGCGCAATGACTTAACCTGCTCTCGTGCCCACGCTCTTGAATCTTCCGAGTTTTCCACCATCTGGCTACGACTACAGAGTCACTCTCATACTAAATTTATTTGTGCTGTATACCTCTCACCTAACTCCTCTGACTATAAGAAATTCTTTGACTACTTAACTTCCAAAGTGGAGCACATTCTGACCCTCTTCCCTTTTGCAGAGATCTCCATTCTTGGAGACTTCAATGTTCACCACCAGCTTTGGCTTTCCTCTCCCTTCACTGACCATCCTGGTGAACTAGCCTATAACTTTGCTATCCTCCATGACCTAGAGCAATTGGTGCAACACCCTACTCGTATTCCTGACCATCTTGGAGATACGCCCAACATTATTGACCTTTTCCTGACTTCTAATCTTTCTGCTTATGCTGTCACCCTTTCTTCTCCGTTTTTTTTTTTTTTCTATGTAGGAAGGATACTGGCCAAGGGCAACAAAAATCTAATAAAAAAAAATGCCCACTGAAATGCCAGTCCCATAAAAGGGTCAAAGCAGTGGTAAAAAATTGATGGATAAGTGTCTTGAAACTTCCCTCTTGAAGGAATTCAAGTCATAGGAAGGTGGAAATACAGAAGCAGGCAGGGAGTTCCAGAGTTTACCAGAGAAAGGGATGAATAATTGAGAATACTGGTTAACTCTTGCGTTAGAGAGGTGGACAGAAGAGGGATGAGAGAAAGAAGAAAGTGTTGTGCAGCGAGGCCGCGGAAGGAGGGGAGGCATGCAATTAGCAAGATCAGAAGAGCAGTTAGCATGAAAATAGCGGTAGAAGACAGCCAGATATGCAACATTGCGGCGGTGAGAGAGAGGCTGAAGACAGTCAGTTAGAGGAGAGGAGTTGATGAGACGAAAAGCTTTTGATTCCACCCTGTCTAGGATACAGGGGATGAAGAGTATTCCTTACGAGGCGAGGTTGAAGCTGTTGAATTTACATTCTTTAGAGAGACGTAGGTTAAGAGGGGACCTGATAGAAGTCTTTAAGTGGTATAAGGGTTATAACAAGGGAGATGTAAGCAAAATTCTTAGGATCAGCAACCAGGGTAGAACAAGAAATAACGGGTTCAAGCTTGAAAAATTTAGGTTTAGGAAGGAGATAGGAAAAAATTGGTTCTCAAATAGAGTGGTAGACGAGTGGAACGTACTCAGTAATCATGTAGTTAGTGCTAGGATACTAGAGAGCTTTAAGAGAAGATTAGACAAGTTTATGGATGGGGATAGCAGATGGAAATAGGTAGGTGTGTTTCATACAGGGACTGCCACGTGTAAGCCTGGTCGCTTCTTGCAGCTTCCCTTATTTCTTATGTTCTTATGTTCTTATGTCTAGAAGGGCAGTATGAGTGGAACCCCCCCAGACATGTGAAGCATACTCCATACATGGACGGATAAGGCCCTTGTACAGAGTTAGCAGCTGGGGGGGGTTGAGAAAAACTGGCGGAGACGTCTCAGAACACCTAACTTCATAGAAGCTGTTTTAGCTAGAGATGAGATCTGAAGTTTCCAGTTCAGATTATAAGTAAAGGACAGACCGAGGGTGTTCAGTGTAGAAGAGGGGGACAGTTGAGTGTCATTGAAGAAGAGGGGATAGTTGTCTGGAAGGTTGTGTCGAGTTGATAGATGGAGGAATTGAGTTTTTGAGGCATTGAACAATACCAAGTTTGCTCTGCCTCAATCAGAAATTTTAGAAAGATCAGAAGTCAGGCGTTCTGTGGCTTCCCTGCGTGATATGTTTACATCCTGAAGGGTTGGACGTCTATGAAAAGACGTGGAAAAGTGCAGGGTGGTATCATCAGCGTAGGAGTGGATAGGACAAGAAGTTTGGTTTAGAAGATCATTAATGAATAATAAGAAGAGAGTGGGTGACAGGACAGAACCCTGAGGAACACCACTGTTAATAGATTTAGGAGAAGAACAGTGACCGTCTACCACAGCAGCAATAGAACGGTCAGAAAGGAAACTTGAGATGAAGTTACAGAGAGAAGGAGAGAAACCGTAGGAGGGTAGTTTGGAAGTCAAAGCTTTGTGCCAGACTCTATCAAAAGCTTTTGATATGTCCAAGGCAACAGCAAAAGTTTCACCAAAATCTCTAAAAGAGGATGACCAAGACTCAGTAAGGAAAGCCAGAAGATCACCAGTAGAGCGGCCTTGACGGAAACCATACTGGCGATCAGATAGAAGATTGTGAAGTGATAGATGTTTAAGAATCTTCCTGTTGAGGATAGATTCAAAAACTTTAGATAGGCAGGAAATTAAAGCAATAGGACGGTAGTTTGAGGGATTAGAACGGTCACCCCTTTTTAGGAACAGGTTGAATGTAGGCAAACTTCCAGCAAGAAGGAAAGGTAGATGTTGACAGACAGAGCTGAAAGAGTTTGACTAGGCAAGGTGCAAGCACGGAGGCACAGTTTCGGAGAACAATGGGAGGGACCCCATCAGGTCCATAAGCCTTCCGAGGGTTTAGGCCAGCGAGGGCATGGAAAACATCATTGCGAAGAATTTTAATAAGTGGCATGAAGTAGTCAGAGGGTGGAGGAGAGGGAGGAACAAGCCCAGAATCGTCCAAGGTAGAGTTTTTAGCAAAGGTTTAAGCAAAGAGTTCAGCTTTAGAAATAGATGTGATAGCAGTGGTGCCATCTGGTTGAAATAGGGGAGGGAAAGAAGAAGAACCAAAGTTATTGGAGATATTTTTGGCTAGATGCCAGAAATCACGAGGGGAGTTAGATCTTGAAAGGTTTTGACATTTTCTGTTAATGAAGGAGTTTTTGGCTAGTTGGAGAACAGACTTGGCATGGTTCCGGGCAGAAATATAAAGTGCATGAGATTCTGGTGATGGAAGGCTTAAGTACCTTTTGTGGGCCACCTCTCTATCATGTATAACACGAGAACAAGCTGTGTTAAACCAAGGTTTAGAAGGTTTAGGACGAGAAAAAGAGTGAGGAATGTATGCCTCCATACCAGACACTATCACCTCTGTTATGCGCTCAGCACACAAAGACGGGTCTCTGACACGGAAGCAGTAGTCATTCCAAGGAAAATCTAGCAAAATATCTCCTCAGGTCCCCCCAACTAGTAGAGGCAAAACGCCAGAGGCACCTTCGCTTAGGGGGATCCTGAGGAGGAATTGGAGTGATAGGACAAGATAAAGATATGAGATTGTGATCGGAGGAGCCCAACGGAGAAGAAAGGGTGACAGCATAAGCAGAAGGATTAGAGGTCAGGAAAAGGTCAAGAATGTTGGGCGTATCTCCAAGACAGTCAGGAATACGAGTAGGGTGTTGCACCAATGGGCTCCTCCGATCACAATCTCATATCTTTATCTTGTCCTATCACTCCAATCCCTCCTCAGGATCCCCCTAAGCGAAGGTGCCTCTGGCGTTTTGCCTCTGCTAGTTGGGGGGACCTGAGGAGGTATTTTGCTGATTTTTGATAATTTGATAATTCTTCCTAAAATCTATCAACATTTCTTTAATTTTCCCTGCGTGGAGGTTTTTACAGCTTGTTACAAAATTATTAATTTAAGACAGGAAGTAATCTGAGCTATCATTATTTATTTTACAGGTGATTGCAGTATCGTCGGCATATTTCATAATGGAAGTACTATGACGGTTGATAACACAATCACTAGCGTAAAGAGTAGAAAATAAAGGCGATAATAGACATCCTTGAGGCGCATTTGTGTTACTATATACTTCGATGTCAGATTTACATTATTTGATTTTAGTGAACTACGGTTTGTCTGAGAGGTACGGGTAACTGTTTATCCACAAGATAATTTTACAGTTTACTCGCATCTCTGATGGTTTTCTGGTAGGATATATAGTTCAACCGTGTTAAAAACACAAAATAAACAAATAAAATTCAAATTTGGCAGTACTCTTTCTAAGTGTTGACAAGTTTGGTCACTAAGTGTACTACTACTACTACTACTACTACTACTACTACTACTACTACTCTGCCACCATATGAAAATGCAGGAATACATTTTTATCGGTGTTATCTATGTGGTCCTGATTAATTTGATCACTGTCCAGCATCCATCACGCCAGCCAATCACTGTCCAGCATCCACCACGCCAGCCAATCACACGCGCCACTCCAAGCAGCCGTGAGGCGCTGACTCCAAGCTCCTGCTGTGCTGCTTTTTGAGGCCCAATTCATGCTAGATATTACCATGCCATACCTGCAAAACACTCAGTAGCTCTCTGGCATGAGCGGGACACAGACGGTCACCAAAGACAGTGGTGAGAAACAGAAAGTCGCAACAATCAGTGCAGAGAAAGACACAAACTCATCGAAGCGAGCAGCAATGAACAAGACCAACCCAGAGAAGCGCAACAAGACGCCCGGGAAGGCTGGATGCTGCGCCTTCATCCACGCCTTCCTGCGGCTGTTTCGACGCAAGAAGCGTGGGCGCCGCGCCGCCACCGGGGGGGGGGGGGGGAGACTTCCAGGCAGTGCTGGAGAAGCCTGCCATGAAAGAAACTGTTATGGAAGAACATCTTAATCTTCATCTAATGGAAAAACATCTTATGGAAAAAACTGTTATGGAAGAACATCTAATGGAAGAACATCTAATGGAAGAACATCTAATGGAAGAACATCTAATGGAAGAGCCTCTAATGGAAGGAAATCTAATGGAAGAACACCTCAAGGAAGTTGTTATGGAAAAATCATCTAAAAGAACATCTTATAATAGAACATCTAATGGAAGAACCTCTAGTGGAAGAACATCCAATGGAAGAACAACTAATGGAAAAATATCTTATGAAAGAAAATGTTATGGGAAAACATCCAATGGAAGAATATCTTATGGAAGAAGTTGTTATGGATGAACATTTTATGGAAGAAATTGTTATGAAAGAACATCCAGTCGAAGAACATCTTATGGAACATCTAATGGAAGAACATTTTATGGAAGAACACCAGTGGGAAGCGTGCCAAGGGCGGCAACAATGATAAGAATACTGTATCATGAATGATATTTATGGGTTTGTTGTATTTCTGGGAGGGGTTGTTTCCACGTATGTAGTGTGTCTATTGTTCGTTCGCTGACGTGGCAGCGTCTTGGTGATGCCAGTGGGGCAGGCCTGAGCCAGTCCTGCCGCTCCACACCCCGTGGATAGGTCACCCTGCTACCGTGCTGCTCGTAGGCAAGGTGACGGTGACTTGTCTCTTGTGCGTTTGGATGTGGTGGAGCAAGGTGCCCACGGTGTGGAGCCGGTACAAGGGCTCAGGACTGCTTTGGGCTCCCCAGGACCAATAGTGTTACGCTGCATGGTAACACTCCGGGTGGTGATGAGTGCAGATTTGAGGCGGCAGTCCAGCACGGCTTAGGACGAAAGTGCTATAGGGCCACCGAAGTATGTATGCCTTTCAGTGTTATGTTCCTTTCAGTGTGTGATTATTTACATACGTGTGTATAGAGATATTAATCCGGGGATCTGGTACATTTTCATTGCTTCTCGGGGATTTTTCATCATTACCAGCATTAATAGAGTGATGATTGGGATTCGGTCAGCACTGGGTCTGTTATGGAATTATGAATGTGAGTTTTATTTTTATTGTACTGGCCAGGACCACATTGTCATTTACAACTGTCTTATTGTAATGTATTTTACAAGTTGAAATTAAACATTTGACAACGCTCAACCCGGCTATTCTCGTCCTACAAATATCAAAAGCAACAAGAGTGGAAAGCGTAACAAGAATGACAAAGGTGATAAAGGCGGCAAGAATGGCAAGGATAGCAAGAATGACAAGAACAAAAAGGATGACAGGAATGACAAGAACAACAAGAATGGCAAGGATGACAAGAATAACAAGAACAACAAGGATGGCAAGGATGGCAGGGACACCAAGGCCAAGGGACAGAACACCAAGCAGAAGAGCAAGCAGTGAGCGCCTCCACCCGCCACGCCTCGCCGTGAGCAGTGAGAGCAATGAGGCGGAGCCGCTGCTGAGCTACGCAAGTCCCCTCACCGCGGCGGAGGCATTCAAGTAGTAAAGGAATGAAAAAATACAAAACATGAAAGACAATAAACAAAACAAAAAATACGTAAAAGCCAGAAAAAAATGTCATCATAGTAAGAAGACGAAAAAAAATACAAAACACCAAAAAACAAGAAAACAAGAGCAAAATAAAAACAAAGATAAAACGGTGTTAGTAAGAGAAGGAATGAAAATATACAAATTATAAAGAAAATAAAAAAGTATTACGAGTAAAGGAAAGTAAAAATGGAAAAAAAAGTATATCAGTAAGAAAAGAAAATACAAAATATATATATATAAAAAAACAAATAAATTAAGAAAACCTGTATCAATGCACAATACAAAATACAAAAAAATACAAGAAAACAAAATATAAAAAAACAAAAGAAAAAAAAGGAAACTATATCAGTAAGTAAAGAAAAATTGAAAAAAAAAAATATATACAGAATTAAACCAATACAAAATACAAATGAATAGAAAATTATATAAAATATCAAAACGAAAAAAATAAACAAAATAAGAACCAAGATAAAAAGTTTGCCAATAAGTGAATAAAAAAGAAAATACAAAACAATAAAACAAAACAATAAATAAATAAATAAATAATACCAAAAGAAAAAGTGTCAACAAAACAGAGAAAATACAAAACATGAAAGAAAAAAAAAACGAGAAAATAAAACAATAAAACAAAAATACCCAAAAAAATCTTAACAAAAAAAGAATTAAAAAAAAAAAAAGCATTTGTCATAGAAAAGATACAAAATGAATATAAAAAAATAAATTAAAATAAAGAAAGAACATGTTACTAAATGAAAAGAAAATTACAAAACATCGTATACAAAAAAAAATAAAATAAAAAGTACAAGGAAATACATAAAAAAAAAAAAAAAAATCGAAATTGATAAAAAAAAAAAAAAGAGAGAAATGTATTTGTGCCAGCAAGTAAAGAAAACAATAATAAAAAATAAAAAAAAGAACAAAAGAAAAACAAAAGTATGTGTCAGTGAGTGAAGAAAGGAAAAATTATAAAACATAAAAAAAATCAAAACAGAATAGAATACAAAAGAAAAAGGTACATATTTCATTAAGAAGAAAATACAAACCATCAACAACAAACAAAATAAACAAATAAAGTGTCAAAAAAAAAAAAGAGAAACAAAAAAACAAGAAATGGCGAAAGAATTAACGAACTGGAACTCAAACTACCAAGAGACGAAGTGAATACAGCGATACGCCGAAACGTTTACGAACACACGACTCGAAGGCCGAGTGAACAGAATTCAGACGGCGAAACGTTTACGAATATGCGACTCGTAGGCAGAGTGAACAGAACCCAGACCGAGTGCTTTGTAATGAAATACGAAATCTTAAAGAGAGAAAAAAATAATAAATAAATAAAATAAATAAATAAATAAATAAATAAACAAAATATTTAATAAAATAGAGTGCATTAAAAGGTGTTAAGTAAATAAAATAAAATAAAAAGCACTTTATATAAAACATTGTCTGTCTGTCAGTGTGTCCGCTTTTCACGGAAAAATCTTTGAACTGATCGTGACGAAATTTGGTAGGGGGGGGGTCCCCCTTGATCCGGGGAGTGACACTGGCTATGTATTAACTACTTCCAACTCAAAACGCTTAGATTATTCAGGCAAATCTGTCACCGTGACCCGTAACCCAACCAATTCCAGGTATACTGTAACAATTTTTTGATGGTGGCGCCAAGCATTCATTGTTAGGATCAACAACCAGGATAGAACAAGAAATAACGGGTTGAAGCTTCAAAAATTTAGGTTTACGAAAGAGATAGGAAGAAACTGGTTCTCAAGTAGAGTGGTAGATGAGTGGAACGGACTCAGTAATCATGTTGTTAGTGTTAGGACATTAGGGAGCTTTAAGAGAAGATTAGACGGGTTTATGGATGGGGATGATAGGTGGAAATAGGTGGGTATGTTTCGTACAGTGACTGCCACGTGTAAACCTGGTGGCTTCTTGCAGCTTCCCCTATTTCTTACATTCTTATGTTATGTTAGCTTTTATTTCTGATGGTGGAGAGAACCTCGAGTTGTTCGTGGGTCACCTAAGTGGTGCCGGCACACAGCTGCTGCAGGAGTGGCGGGCCCTGGTGATCCTCTGCCTGGCCGTGTGTGACCAAGACGCCCAAGAGGTTTTGGCCACTATTAGGGCCGTCCGCCCGTCACTGCGCGTTGGAAGTCCAAAAATGTACACATTTTGTATGAGGCATGTGGTCACACCATGAATATTATATACCCAAAAGTTCTACACTAATAAAGTTATGAAATAAAGAAAATTGTTTCATCAAGTCCAGTCAGAAGGGAAAATATTCACTTAGTAACTCTTAAAAATGCTGATATAACAGGTTACAAAAGAAATCAATAAACTGTATGCCCTAAAGAGTTCATTTAGGGGAAATATTCTTAATGGCTACCGATAAAGCATATGTGCTACAGTAAACGGACGTATATCTTAGGTTCATTACAAAGTAAACTTTGTTTGGTTAATAGTTTTCCCGAACAAACGACTAACTTAGGGTGATAAACCGTGCTTCGGTGAGCCAAATTTTACCCGGGCTACGCCGGTAATTCTGCTAATGAACGATAAAACTTCCTCGGTTGAAAATGAAGGACGCCACACACAGGAGTGAGCAAAGCGGTGCGCAGCAACAGCGCAGAGAGAGAGAGAGAGAGAGAGAGAGAGAGAGAGAGAGAGAGAGAGAGAGAGAGAGAGAGAGAGAGAGAGAGAGAGAGAGAGAGAGAGAGAGAGAGCATTTTGAGTTACGCATCAGGACACAGTCACTCAGTAATCCTGATCATGACGTGTCCGATACATCACCTTTCCTTCGTGCTGGTAGTTTGCCTACATTCAAAGAGTGCCTAAAAAGGGTGACCGATCTAATCCATCACAACTACCGTCCTATTGCTTTGATTTTCTGCCTCCCTAATTTTTAATCTATCCTCAACAGGAAGATTCTTGAACATCTATCACATAACAATTTTATATCTGATCGCCTGTAAGGATTCTGTCGTGGTCGTTCTGCTGGTGATCTTTTGGTTTTCCTTACTGAGTCTTGGTCATCCTCTTTTAAGGATTTTGGTGAAACTTTCGCTGTTACCATAGACATTAAAAACATATGACAGAATGTGGTACAAAACTTTGATGTCCAAACTTCCCTGCTACGGGCTCCATCCTTCTCTCTGTAATTTCACCTCAAGGTTCCTTTCTGAGCGTTCTATTGCTGCTGTGATAGACAGTTACTGTTCTTCTCCTAAGCCTATTAACACTGATGTTCCTCAGCGCTCTGTCATGTCACCCACTCTCTTTTTATTATTCAATAATGATCTGAGCCAACTTTTTATCCAATCCACTCCTACACCAATGATACCACTCTGCACTTTCCACGTCTTTTCATAGACGTTCAATCCTTCAGGAATTAAGCAGCTCACGCAGGGAAGCCAAAGAACGCCTGACTTCTGATCTCTCTAAAGTTCCTGATTGGGGCAGAGCAAACCTACTATTGTTTAATGTCTCAGAAATTCATTTCCTCCGTCTGTCAACTCGACACAACCTTCCACAAACTTATCCACTCTTCTTTAATGACTGTCCCTTCCTTCTGATGCATGGTTCATTTTGTGCACTATTCTATTTTTCCAACTACGAAGGGTTTGGTGAATGCACGTATGAAACTTGCGGTGTTCAGTACCTCCAACAAGGTTAAGAGCCACTGCTCTACAGCCACCTTAACCTCTTCACCTTTCACTTACCTTTCTCACTCTAACTCCCACTCGTCTCGTGATACATATCTTCTATGCACTCTCCACTACGGCTTTCTTAAAATTACTCCAATCTATCTTAACATTATCCCCCCGTTGCTCTCTCTCACTTCATTCCAATAGTAGTAGTAGTAACAACAACAACAACAACAACAACAACAACAACAACAACAACAACAACAACAACAACAACAACAACAACAACAACAACAACAACAACAACAACAACAACAATAATAATAATAATAATAATAAAAATATTACAGTGGAAGAAAGTATGTGAAAGTACGATTTTTTATCAAGTTAGCTTCATACAATCCAGTTGGGTTTCGATAAACACGCTCACCTCAAAGCTGAGTTTTGATCTCAGCAGTTCTTAGGTAATGGGTGAATCGTGTGATGTTTCTACATCCTGAGGAGGTGGACTTTTCCTATACATCTTCCGCTACAGTACTCGTCTGTGGCGCCAAGCCTTAGATAAGGCTGGCATTGTAATTCGTTCCAAAGAAAAGAAAATCACTATGTTTGTGCCGCATGAGTACAATAATATAATAATTTAAAATAATTAAAATGATACATTTTTAACATTCTATCCTAATTTAACTAATGCACATGCCTCAAATTAGGAATATAATGCCCAACAAATTATGTTATCAGGTCAACTTTGGAGTCTTGTGGGAGGGCTGAGACAGAAGCCACACTTACCCAGTAACCAACAGTTAATGTTCAGATCAAGACAGGATGGATCATTACTGTTTGTTTCTGACAAAAAAGGAAATATAAAAATAAACAGTCGCACCTTGGCGCCGTATCATACTACAAAGAAAAAAGTATCATAATAATCGTACCGCACATTTACTGTCCTCACAATTGTATCATACTGTAATTTCGTACAATGCAGTACCGTAATGTATGCTTTGGTTATCAATGAGACAATTACTGCTTGCACATGGCGAGTAAAATTATTTTGTATGTTTAAGCATCCACAATGTTTCCTCCTGTGAAAGTGCTGCTACCGTGGGCCTTTAACCTTTCACTTTCCTAACATCGCTCTAAGAGTCCTATTCTTGTCATTACACAACTACAGATGATTTTTCTGTAGGCCTTACCTCTAAATTTTCATCTACTAGAATTGTTAGTCTGTTTGTATGATTGTAGACCTTCCAGGCTATCTCTGCCTATTATTCACATGCTTTTGTTTAGACTTTCTGGGCAATCTCCATCTTATTCATATTCATTTTGATGCTAAACCAATCCATACGCTTACAGTTTTCCTTCCAGTTTTTCTCCAAATACTTCCAGACACAAAATTCTATCAAACAGTGTTAAAGTCACCATGGGCTTCCTTGTTTGCGAATGTATCCAATTCCTCATGTCCCGTCGTGATTTGTATTCCTATTTCAGAAGGTTTAATTTAACTAAACGTCACCTTCTGTTCTTATTTCGTATTGTCACCATGAGTCTGCGAGCGCGCACGCACGCACACGCACACACACACACACACACACACACACACACACACACACACACACACACACACACACACACATTACACTTATTTCCAGTATGTGATAGTACAAAGAAACGGAAAGTATGCAGGTATACGAGACGCAACACCACACACTGGAAAACTAGGCCACTCAGCCAGCAGCAAGGCAGTGACATGTAATACTACTGTGAAGGTCAATCATTGTTAAATCAGTATTACGATAATTGGTTTTGAATTTGGCGCATTGCTTTTTATTCTATTTTTCCTCCTTTACTCGTCTGAGAAGATGTGGGACGCGTAAAGCAAGTTTTTTGCGTGACGAATGAAATCAAGTTTGTGACACCATTTCCAGTGAAGGTATATAAACACGAGCTCCTCGTGCATTGACAATCCCAGAAACACCTCCAACTCTCACAATGAAGCTCGTAAGCAAACTAACATCCTAGCAAAAATCTTATTTTAGAGCTGCGCTTAAAGAATGTTCATTATTACCTGTTTTCTTATATATATATATATATATATATATATATATATATATATATATATATATATATATATATATATATATATATATATATATATATATATATATATATATATATATTTTTTTTTTTTTTTTCCCAGTTAACATTTTTGTCTATGTGCTGTGCCCAAAATCAATACATAATACTTAATGCTTACCACTGTAGGCGTAGATCAGGAGCAAGTTATTAACTTACTAATGACACAAACTACACTTCTACATCATATCTCATTAGATATATCTGCTACATCTACCGCCAATGAATACTTATCGGCATGAACGTTCATTTTACGTTCACTCTGTTATCACATCCATACCCGTGGCAACCGTGTATTGTGTAAGACGTGATCAGCATAACTTTTTTAATATTCTTTATATGATAAGGCAATGACATAACGGTATCTTAAAAATGTACACTAATAAACTTCTCTCTTTTCTAAGACTTCCCTCTTGCTGGTGCTCGTAGCAGTGGCAACTGCCGCAGCCGGTTCCATCTACGGTTATGGTTCCCATAATTCTGGCTATGGCTATGGCTATGGTCGGCCCCAGATCAGCGGTATCGCCAGGCTACTTCCTCAACGTATCCATGTGTCTCCCCTGCATCCCACACGTGGTAACCTCTCGCCTTCCTATGTCACGGGCGTGCATTTGGCGCGAAACGTGGCAGTTGTAGCGAACCATGGTTACGGTTATGGTCAAGGTTACGGTTATGGAAATACTGGAGGCTACGGCTTTTAAATCTGTTCAATAAAAGTTTTAAGAATCAACTAGAAGATTTATAACAATCCTCACATTTATAACAATCCTCACAAAGATCTTTCATTGCGAATACCACTTGACATACATATTGTTACATACGAGTATTTGCTTATTGCCGGCGAATAAAGAAAATGTTTTCTTAATGTCCAATATCAATGACCTTCAGCATAAGAAACATTCCGAAAAGTAGGAAAAAAAAAAACGGCATTTGGAAACCTAGCTGGGAGGAGAATAAAACCAAATAGGTCTACACTGATATTTCTCTCACACGCTACATCTAAGTAATTGATGAAGAAAATATCAAACGGGGAATCATGAAGGATCAAATGCCACGAATAGCTTCCTTTCAGTTCATTATGGAAGGATGACTCTATTCTAATAGGAATCCGGGCAGTTAAGCACCAGGTTGCACTATTTTCCAGTAAACGCCACATATATTTAAAGGTAATGTTTTGTGGCAGTAAGTTTGTCCTTAGTGACATCAGCCTCGAATACTGTCTGTGTACTGCATCACAGTGATGGAAGATCATGACTCTACACCATTACTCCAGAAAAAAAAGACGTGACTAAATCGAAGAATGTGTGCTAGGAGAGAGAGAGAGAGAGAGAGAGAGAGAGAGAGAGAGAGAGAGAGAGAGAGAGAGAGAGAGAGAGAGAGAGAGAGAGAGAGAGAGAGAGAGAGAGAGAGAGAGAGAGAAGTTAATTATGACAAAAAAGGAAATATTCAGCACTATTTAAAAGGGACTTATGGGTGGCAAATGAAGCCAGCTTGACTCCACTAGGTGAAGCAATTTACTCATGACAGCATAACACTTGTGATGAGATACGTGTAGATTGAGAGGTGGGAGATCTAAAGAGTACTTCTTGATGAATCTGTTTACGTTGAAAATGTAACAGCAACTTTAAGCAAATATATATATATATATATATATATATATATATATATATATATATATATATATATATATATATATATATATATATATATATATATATATATATATATATATATATATATATATATATATTTTCTTTTTTTTTTATCATGACGACTGATCAACAGCAATAAAATTAAAAAGACCATTAAAGTAACAGACACTGGGAAATATTAAATATTTCAAATTTATTTATTTATTTATTTGTTTATTTATTTATTTATTTATTTATTTTTTTTGCATTTTTTTCATGATTTTTAAGCTGTTCTGGTTACAAAAATATTTTGCAATGGAAATACTCTCTTGGCTGGGCACCCGGATTACTTCATCAGTTTGTTAGAGATTCATACTTACGAAGAACTGCACATCAATACAAATCGAACATGACAATACTAGATCAGAAATTAATCTGAAAAAAAAAACTTTGTTAAGAATAATCTTGAAAAGGTATTTCTAATACGCAAAAACTGTGTCAGACTTGCACCAAGAAAGATTAATTTGTTCACTTTTTAAGATGGATTATGCCTGGGCCACTGCTTCAATCATGAGGACATTAGTGGCATTACAGGAATATAATCAATTTTGCTTTTTTTTTTCATTGACTAATAAAACTGTGTGTGTGTGTGTGTGTGTGTGTGTGTGTGTGTGTGTGTGTGTGTATATATATATATATATATATATATATATATATATATATATATATATATATATATATATATATATATATATATATATATATATATATATACATATACACACACACACACACACACACACACACACACACACCTACATTTTCATAATCACTTAAAAAACGCGTTTTTTCAATGACTAATGAAAATTGTGTGTGTGTGTGTTTTATATATATATATATATATATATATATATATATATATATATATATATATATATATATATATATATATATATATATATATATATATATATATATATATATATATGATATGCAGCTGAAAATTCAAAATCATACCAGATAATTCAGATAGTTTATCTGAAGGAATGGCTAGCAGACAACGAACAGACCATAACTATTCTTGATTCCCACTTGACCAGAGGAATCAGTTTGGCGTCATCGTTTTCATTAAACAATGCCGTGGATGGAAACAGTAAAGGAGACAGCACCCCACCCAAACTCAACACTCTTCAGAGATGGATTGTCATGAAGTGGTGACACTTTTAGGAAGCCATAGAAAACTTTTCAACGATACTCTGGAAAGACAAAGAAACACAAAACGAAAAAAAAAAAAAACGTGCGAAAAATAATAAAATGCCAGGATAAAGTTTATGTAAGCAAAACTATATGAAGTGTTGGCACACTCATATAGGTAATGGGATGAGGATCCAGTCACCACCTCAGAAGAACGAGGAGCTTTGGGATCAGGCTTGCTGCTTTGAATACACTACGAATGTCTTCGATGATCCATATCGCAGCATATTATATATATATATATATATATATATATATATATATATATATATATATATATATATATATATATATATATATATATATATATATATATATATATATATATATATATATATATATAAACATATAAAACGTCTTACTAGAAGAAACAACAGACAGCAAAACCAGTTTTGTTGCGGCTCTCCAGTCACTAAAGATCTCGTGCATCATTTTGGTGTCAAGGCATTCCGGATTCACTGATTTTCCCTTTCTCTGGAACTTTTTTTTCAACCAGGTCTGAGTTGCGCAGCAAGCTAGTATATATAAACCCTAACAAAGAGAGAGTTGCCTAGAGACACATGCACACTCAACACGATAAAATGAATCTCGTAAGTAAGCACGTGGTTCTCAACGGCTATTTCTAATAATATTCTTCTAATTTCTGATTAATATTCTTCTAATCTTTGTAAAAAAAAAAAAATGCATTTCGAATGTCAATAGTATGATCCCTTTCGAAAAACAAAATACGAAACGACATATATAAGACACATTCTATCACTGATTTTCAAACCTGTCTTCGAATACTGGATTAAAAAAATTGTGTTAGTGCACTTTGCTATAAAAGTAAAGAAAATAACATGAAATCATAACTCAATCACTTTTTGACCCATAGACTGCGTAAAGAAGCTTCCGGTACATGACGAAGATAATCGCCGCGTCTTTCCTTTCTCTGAGCTGCAAGAGGTTTTCAGTACATGCCCCCATAATCCATTTACTTTCTAAACACACACACACACACACACACACACACACAGATGCAAAGACCAAGTGGGTTGCTGAGTGTGAATATATATATATATATATATATATATATATATATATATATATATATATATATATATATATATATATATATATATATATATATATATATATATATATATATATATATATATATATATATATATATATATATATATATATATATATATATATATATATATATATATATATTTATTTTTTTTTTTTTTTTTTGTTTTGTTTAATTCTAGTTTTGTTTTTCTTCCTGCAGATTACCCTCCTGATCGTGATGGCAATGGCTGTAGCGGCAGTTCTGGCCAGTCCCGTCCCCGGACATCCATTCTATAACAACTATAATTATGGTTACGGTTATCCCCAATACGCCGTTACTTCTACTTACATCCCTCAAACGATCCACTTGACCCGTCAACACTTTTCTCTTCCTTACGGATATTACAAACACTTGTGGTAATGATGCACTCCTGAGTGAGGGACAACATCGCAATGAGCCCCAGCAACCTAAGGACTTTTTTCTTTTAACGTTTCAGAATCAGGTTCTTACTGCACCTTCCTACTTTTCATTACCTGTAATGTATTTATCTTATACTCCAATATTTTTCAATTGAAATTAAATTCATAGAAATAATTACGCTACTCCCTGTGTGTTTTACCTTATATCAATTAAGTTTTTTTTTGTATGTATATGAATGGGATAATTATATTAATCTCTTATTTTTCTAGATATAACACATTCACGACAAAAAAGAAAAAAATTCTAGACACTTGGATATCATGTAACACTGCATGTCATGCAAACATGCATGTTATTCAAACAAGATTATTATATTAAACATTACCAATGCTCATTTTATTTAGTCTGCAGGACTTTAAATCACATATAAAAACAAAAATATTATAACCAGCTGTATATCTACCCAACTCCCTGAAGTTTCTGACTTTTATAACGCCGATGAAAAAAAAAAAAAATTGGAGAAGCATGTTTCTTAATGGTCTTTAATGTCTTTTGTTCAGGGAAAAGTTAATGAAAAATTATATATATATATATATATATATATATATATATATATATATATATATATATATATATATATATATATATATATATATATATATATATATATATATATATATATATATATATATATATATATATATATATATATATATATATATATATATATATATATATATATATATATATATTAACTGTAAAAGAGGGAGACAGTCGAGTATCACTGAACAAAAAAGATAGTATCTGACAGAAGGATTTTTTTTTTTTTTTTTTTGAAGCACTGGAAAACACACACTACTTTGTCCCAATCAGAAATCCTAGAGATCAAAAGTCAGTCATTTTGTGGTTTTCCTGGTGAGTTGTTAATAGTTACATAGAGTTACATAGAAAAACAACCCACAACAGACCTTGCGGTCCTCACGAGGTGACCTGACCTAGGATTACTAAGGTGATAGTGGAAGAAAAGGACAGGAAAGCAGAAGGCTCTCTCCCCACGTTCCTGAAGGGTTGGGCGTCTAAGAAAAGAGATTGAAAAGACGCGGTATCATGGACGTATGCGTGGATAGGACAATGAGTTTGGCTTAAAAGCACACTGATTACTAATAAACAGAGTGACAGGACAGAATCTTTTTAACATACATAGAATAACCACAGCAGCAATAGAGCGCTCAGAAAGAAAAATTATGAAGTTACTAAGAGAAGCATAGAAACGGTAGGCGGGTTGTTTGGAAATTAAAGCTTTGTGCCAGGTTCTATCAAATGCTTTTCATATGTCTAAAGCAACAGTGACAGTTTCACCAAGATGACCAAGATTCAATAAGGAAAGCCAGAAGATCACCAGCAGAACGGTCACGACAGAACCCATACTGGCGATCAGATATACTTAAGGTTGTGAAGTGATAAATGTTTAAGAATCTTCCTGGTGAAGGTAGACTTAAAAATCTTAGAAAGACAGAAACTAAAGCAATAGGACGATAGTTTAGAGGGTTAGAGCGGTCACACTTTTAGGGAACAGGCTGAATAAGTTTGCAACAAGAAGGAAAGATAGATGTTGGCACAACAAGAAGGAAAGGTAGATGTTGACAGAGTTGGAAGAGTTTGAGCAAGGTGTGAACATGGAGGAATAGTTTCTGAGAACAATAGGAGGGACCCCATGAGTTCCATAAGCCTTCCTGGGTATAAGGCCATTGCGGGCATGGGAAACATTATTAGGAAGAATTTTGATAGGAGTCATGAAATAGTCGAAAGAGGGGGGGGAGGAACAAGCCTGAATTATCCAAATTTGAAATTTATTAAAGGTTTAAGCGAAGAGTTCAGATTTAGATATACTCGTAGAAGAAATAACAATGATGCCATCACATTGAAATATGTAAAGGAGGGAAAGATGAAGAGGAAAAAGTTGGAGATATTATCGTTAGGTACCAGTAGTCACGAGAAGAGCTAGGTCTAGAAATGATTTGACACTGATGATTGATGAAGGAACTTTTAACTAGTTGAAGAAAAGTGTTAATGTGTTTCATGCCAGAAATGTAAAATGTATGAATTTTTGAAATGAAAAGCTTAATTACATTTTTTTATATGTCTTCTACATTACCATAAAGGCTAGATTCACATCATATATATATATATATATATATATATATATATATATATATATATATATATATATATATATATATATATATATATATATATATATATATATATATATCAAACTGAAGTTGTTATGAAAGCCACAGATATCATAATACGTCAAACAGAGCAAGTATTAAAGGCTATCCTATAAACATTATAAGTTCATGCAATACATATAGACATAAACCTTATATTGTCGTATCCAGTAGAAATGGAAAACCGCCGTCACGACGAAATAAAAAAAAATAAAAAAAATCCAGACTTTTTGTTTGTTGTGGTCTTATGCAACTCTCAATCATTGAATATGATCGACCAACATTTTCACTTACGAAGCGAATCAAGTCACTGAACAATAATTCTTGTCACTGGTGTCAAGGTCGACCACGTTTCACTCGATGCAGACTTTTTTGTACAAATACTGGTAAGCCGGTTTTTTTTTTTTTTTTTTTTTTTTGAGACTGATTGTGTTAGGTCATACCGTGGTACAAATTAAACTAGGTCTTGGGAGCAAAGTATATAAGATCAGACAACGGGAGAATTAACAAGTGACACACTCGCCACGCAAGATGAAACTTGTAAGGAAGCACAACCTCCCAACTTAGTTCATTTACTTTAAATTTACTCTGTAAACAAAGCGGTCGATGTAATTTGAAAATTTTCATATTCTCTCTCTCTCTCTCTCTCTCTCTCTCTCTCTCTCTCTCTCTCTCTCTCTCTCTCTCTCTCTCTCTCTCTCTCTCTCTCTCTCTCTCTCTCTCTCTCTCTCTATATATATATATATATATATATATAATACAAACTTTTTGTATTAAAATAATGCTGACACTGTACCAGATCTTTTTGGACGTGTAGATGAACTTGCAGTACTTGGTAATGATATTAATCCTATTTTTTTTTTATCTTTCCCAATCAGATTTTCCTGTTTATAACTGTGGTGATGGCTGCAGTGGCTGTCACGTGCAGTCCCCTTCCTGGCTACGAAAATTACAATTACGGCTACGGTCATCCCCGGTACACTTATGGCGTCATTACAGCATATGTTCCTACCATCGAACGAGTGAGCTACATTCACGGACCGCGTTACTATGGGCCATCTATCCACGACGGCATTTACGGAGCATACGGCTACGGAAAAGGCCATTCATACTATAACCATTAACAGAATGCTGGGAGAGTGAAGTGTCCAGAAACTGCCCAGCGATAAAACACAAGCAAGTTTTCAAAACCATCTTGGCAGTAGCTGGCGCTGAAACATTTGCTTTCTTTTTACTCATTATTTACTAAGTGTTCGTGTGTCTTTACAACTGTTCACTTCCCTTTCTCTCAACTCAAATAAAATTTTATGATTAGCTTTATTGTCTTACCCACTCACACTGTCTATATATAAAAAAAAAAAAAAAAAAAAAAAAAAAAAAAAAAAAAAAAAAAAACAGGTAGGTATCTTGATGCACCGTGTTTATTCATGCTTTAGTTTTAATGCGTAGAGACGTTCATCTGAAAACAAACAGATATACAAATAGATAGAATAAAAATGAATTAGTTAATTCATTAATTACGGTGAAAACAAGAAGAAGAAGAAGAAGAAGAAGAAGAAGAAGAAGAAGAAGAAGAAGAAGAAGAAGAAGAAGAAGAAGAAGAAGAAGAAGAAGAAGAAGAAGAAGAAGAAGAAGAAGAAGAAGAAGAAGAAGAAGAAGAAGAAGAAGAAGAAGAAGAAGAAGAAGAAGAAGAAGAAGAAGAAGAAGAAGAAGAAGAAGAAGAAGAAGAAGAAGAAGAAGAAGAAGAAGAAGAAGAAGAAGAAGAAGAAGAAGAAGAAGAAGAAGAAGAAGAAGAAGAAGAAGAAGAAGAAGAAGAAGAAGAAGAAGAAGAAGAAGAAGAAGAAGAAGAAGAAGAAGAAGAAGAAGAAGAAGAAGAAGAAGAAGAAGAAGAAGAAGAAGAAGAAGAAGAAGAAGAAGAAGAAGAAAATAATAATAATAATAATAATAATAATAATAATAATAATAATAACAATAATAATAATAATAATAATAACAACAGGCATTTTTTAAACTTTGGTTTCAAACTTAAAGAAGAAGCAATACCTTATCAATGTATCAAAAAATCTAAATACAGTAAATCTAGATAAAATGTGTTTGATTTTCAGTATCTTTTTACAAGCTCAGTAAATCCTCATAACACACGTCAGTCAGTATAATTGTCAGTTTTTGCTTTCATTGCAGATATCTGCTAATATTACTTACATCTTCTATGAAATAGAAAAGATGAAGAAGCAAAGTTATTGGAGATGTTTTTGGCTACGTGCCTGAAATCTCGACCTTGAAAGATTTTGACATTTTCTATTAATGAAGGAGTTTTTGGCTGTTGAAAAACAGAGTTAGCATGATTCAGTTGATGGAAGGCTCAAGTACTCTTTGTGGGCTGCCTCTCTATCACGTATAGCACGAGAAAAGCCTGTGTTAAACCAAGGTTTGGAAGGTTTAGGTCGCGAGAAAGAAGGAATGTACACCTCCATGCCAGACGTTATTACTATTATTCCAAGGGAAATCAGAATAATACCTTCTCAGGTACCCCAATTAGCAGAGACAAAACACCAGAGGCACCTCCGCTTTGGGGATCCTGAGGAGGGATTGGAGTGATAGGACAAGATACAGATATGAGGTTGTGATTGGAGGAGCCCAACGGAGAAGATAGGTTGACAGCATAAGCAGAAAGATTAGAGGTGAGGAAAAGGTCAAGAATGTTGGGAGTATCACCAAGACGGTCAGGAATCCGAATAAGGTGTTGCACCAGTTAGTCTAGGTCGTGGAAGATAGGAAAGTTAAAAGCTAGTTCACCTGGATGGTCAGTGAAGGGAGAGGAAAGCCAAAGCTGGTGGTGAACGTTGAAGTCTCCAAGAATGGAAATCTCTGCAAAAGGAAAGAGAGTCAGAATGTGCTCTACTTTGGAAATTAAGTAGTCGAAGAATTTCTTATAGTCAGAGGAGTTAGGTGAGATGTATGCAGCACAGGTAAATTTTGTTTGAGAGTGACTCTGTAGTCGTAGCCAGATGGTGGAAAATTCGAGTTACTGTCAGTTGCCTCAGACACCTGTGTTTCGGTGAGGAAAAGAAGATGAAGTTTATTAGAGGAGAGGTGGTGTTCTACAGACTAGAAATTAGATCCAAGGCCGTGAAGGTTGCAGAAGTTAATGAAGAAAAAGTTGAGAGCAGTCCGACCTGGGGACATTTGTGGCCTCCTTCCCAGACGGGGACTCCGAGAATGGTATAGGAGTCGCCATATGGAATCGCTGGTAATAAAAAAGAGAAATTGCAGTTAAAAAAATACTAACAATAGAACTACCTCGGAATGGTCATCAGTGGCCGGTGCTGTATCACAGGATCCCTTCTCGTGCAAATGCTTTTTATAAGAAACAACTTATTTCGCAAGTTTTTTTTTTTTTTTTCCAAAATTCAGAGACGATATGAAAACTGTCAACTCGATAATATCAGTCCGTAACAGGTACACCCTCCAAAGAAGAATATAGCACGATCTGAGCATAGCTTGAGAAGCTGGAAGTCCCCTTTAACGACAACAAATTCGATATTCTCGAAGTCGGAGCAAGAAATTACAAAAAAAAAAAAAAAAAAAAAAAAACGTGATTATGAAATGTGCAGCAGTAAACTGAAAACTACAATTTGTCATATGTTTTGTTACGACTGCAATGAAATCTAAATTTTACCTCAATGGTAAAACGTAAGATATTCTATTGGCATCACCTTAGGAATAATTATCATCCCTATTTACTCGTATTAGCCAATGAAGCTTCCATTCCAAGTTTAAAGTGTAATTTTGGTTGTCTCACTATGTAAAAGACAGCAGAACTTGAAGCTATCAAAGGAAGGGTTACGACAGCCTCTTTGTCAAACACATCTTATGTGAAGAATGTGGCACGACTGAACGTTTATCTCTGAGAAAACATCGTCTACAGGGATAGTTTATTGTTTTGAAAGGCGCAAAGAAATGTTAACCCAGAAACAAGTGCACAGAAGTGATGACTTATCACGAACAAAGAGTAACGGAGTAAAAACTAATAATATTAAAATAGATACAAGTTTACATCACTAAGCACTGCTCTACCAGTGATATCGCTAGAGTGGAGTAAACGTCAACATTCCGTAGCGTAACACAATGTATTCTTTAAAGGACAAATTCATCCAGCTTTCCCTCAAAGAAGATTTTCATTAACACTGTATGACCTGCTGGCTGTTTAACTGCGTTTTATTCAGACAACATATAGTCTGGTATGACTGGCTAGAGAAGCACTGGATTGTGCAGTGTGACCGGTAGAAGCGCCAAACTGGAAGCGACTCATATGGCAGTAGCCTTACACACCTCACTCCCCTCCCCTCCTCACTTCCTACTTATATATTTTTCTAGACTATGTAATGATAATGTTTTCTTAATATATGGATTTACATAATGTGGGCTAAATTTGTTTAATTTTGAATAATTTTCATTTGCATATCATAAAATTTGAAAACAAAAATAATAAACAATTAAATTGATGCTGAGAATTTCCAATCCAACATGCCTCAAACGTAAAATAAGTAATTTATTCATGATTCACCGTCAGTTGATTGCATATT
>NC_087158.1:11958299-11975799 GCF_035594125.1 Scylla paramamosain
AGGAGGGACACTGGCCAAGGACAACAAAAATTCAATATAAAACAAAATGCCCACTGAGATGCCAATCCCATAAAAGGGTCCAAAGTGGTAGTCAAAAATTGAAGGATAAGTGTCTTGAAATCTCCCTTTTGAAGGAATTCAAGTCATAGGAAGGTGGGAATACAGAAGCAGGCAGGAAATTCCAGAGTTTACCAGAGAAAGGGACGAATGATTGCATTAGAGAGGTGGAAAGAATAGGGGTGAGAGAAAGAAGAAAGTCTTGTGCAGCGAGGCCGCGGGAGGAGGGGAAGCATGCAGTTAGCAAGATCAGAAGAGCAGTTAGCATGAAAATAGCGGTAGAAGACAGCTAGAGATGCAACATTGCGGCGATGAGAGAGAGGCTGAAGACCGTCAGTTAGAGGAGAGGAGTTGATGAGACGAAAAGCTTTTGATTCCACCCAGTCTAGAAGAGCAGTATGAGTGGAATGAATAAGGCCCTTGTACAGTTAGCAGCTGGGAGGGGGGGTGAGAAAAACTAGCGGAGACGTCTTAGAACACCTAACTTCATAAAAGCTGTTTTAGCTAGAAATGAGATGTGAATTTTCCAGTTTAGATTATAAGTAAAGGACAGACCGAGGATGTTCAGTATAGAAGAGGGGGACAGTTGAGTGTCATTGAAGAAGAGGGGATAGTTGTCTGGAAGGTTGTGTCGAGTTGATTGATGAAGGAATTGAGTTTTTGAGGCATTGAACAATACCAAGTTTGCTTTGGCCCAATCAGAAATTTTAGAAAGATCAGAAGTCAAGCGTTCTGTGGCTTCTCTCCGTGAAATATTTACTTCCTGAAGGGTTGGACGTCTATGAAAAGACGCGGAAAAGTGCAGGGTGGTATCACCAGCGTAGGAGTGGATAGGACAAGAAGCTTGGTTTAGAAGATTATTAATGAATAATAAGAAGAGGGTGGGTGACAGGACAGAACCCTGAGGAACACCACTGTTAACAGATTTAGGAGAAGAGCAGTGACTGTCTACTACAGCAGCAATAGAACAATCAGAAAGGAAACTTGAAATGAAGTTACAGAGAGAAGGATAGAAGCCGTATGAGGGTAGTTTGGAAATCAAAGCTTTGTGTCAGACTCTATCAAAAGCTTTTGATATGTCCAAGGTAACAGCAGAAGTTTCACCAAAATCTCTAAAAGAGAATTACCAAGACTCAGTAAGGAAACCCAGATCACCAGCGGAGCGGCCTTGACGGAACCCATACTGGCGATCAGATAGAAGGTTGTGAAGTGATAGATGTTTAAGAATCTTCCTGTTGAGGATAGATTAAAAAACTTTAGACAGGCAGGAAATTAAAACAATAGGACGGTAGTTTGAGGGATTAGAACGGTCACCCTTTTTAGGGACAGGCTGAATGTAGGCAAACTTCCAGCAAGAAGGAAAGATAGATGTTGACAGACAGCTGAAAGAGTTTGACTAGGCAAGGTGAAAGCACGGAGGCACAGTTTCGGAGAACAATAGGAGGGACCCCATCAGGTCCATAAGCCTTCCAAGGGTTTAGGCCAGCGAGGGCATGGAAAACGTCATAGCGAAGAATTTTAATAGGTAGCATGAAGTAGTCAGAGGGTGGAGGAGAGGGAGGAACAAGCCCAGAATCGTCCAAGGTAGAGTTTTTAGCAAAGGTTTGAGCAAAGAGTTCAGCTTTAGAAATAGATGTGATAGGATTGGTGCCATCTGGTTGAAATAAAGGAGGAAAAGAAGAAGAAGCAAAGTTACTGGAGATATTTCTGGCTAGACGCTAGAAGTCACGAGGGGAGTTAGATCTTGAAAGATTTTGACACTTTCTGTTAATGAATGAGTTTTTGGCCAGTTGGGGAACAGACGTGGCATGGTTTCGGACAGAAATATAAAGTGCCTGAGATTCTGGTGATGGAAGGTTTAAATACCTTTTGTGGGCCACCTCTCTATCATGTACAGCACGAGAACAAGCTGTGTTAACCCAAGGTTTGGAAAGTTTAGGTCGAGAAAAAGAGTGAGGAATGTACGCCTCCATGCCAGACACTATCACCTCTGTTATGCGCTCGGCACACAAAGACGGGTCTCTGACACAGAAGCAGTAGTCATTCCAAGGAAAATCAGCAAAATACCTCCTCAGGTATCCCCAACTAGCAGGGGCAAAACGCCAGAGGCACCTCCGCTTAGGGGGATCCTGAGGAAGGATTGGATCGATAGGACAAGATACAGATATGAGTTTGTGATTGGAGGAGCCCAACGGAGAAGAGAGGGTAACAGCATAAGCAGGATTAGAGGTGAGGAAAAGGTCAAGAATGTTGGGCGTATCTCTCGAGACTGTCAGGAATACGAATAGAGTGTAGCACCAGTTGCTCTACTTCGTGGAGGATAGCAAAGTTGAAGGCTAGTTCACCAGGGTGGTCAGTGAAGGGAGAAGAAAGCCAAAGCTGGTGGTGAACACTGAAGTCTCCAAGAATGGAGATCTCTGCAAAAGGGAAGGGGGTCAGAATGTGCTCCACTTTAGAAGTTAAGTAGTCAAAGAATTTCTTATAGGAATGAGCGACATCACAGAGATGTTTCTATATTATCTGTTGTGTCTTGTATCTCACCTTAGAAACTTGATAGGGCATTTTGGTTGTCACCGCTATACTCGGCAGTAATTCCGGAACTCAGATATACTCGCTAAATAAAGAAATTACGTCGAGTTGAAATCAAAACATCGCTCTGAAATGTTTATAACACATTTTACTTATGTCTACCATATTCCGTGGGTATGGTATGAACGCTATAATAAACTATTTCTTCTTGTAAATAAAAGTCTCCTAAACACGGTGGTATAAGCCATTTTTTTTTAAACTGTCACATACACGAACCACAAGGCTCTTTGTAATATTTTCACCTCACTTCTCGTAAGCGCCGACGGTGGTTTTCGTTCACCAAGGGTTGATGTGTTGCCAGGCTACTTGCTTGCCTTCTTTCTTAGCAAAACTGCCTCTATTGTATCTCTCACATAATTGTTTTACAATACATCATCATGTTTTGACATACTACAACAATCAGTCTTTCCTTTCTCATCACATACTGGCTTAACACTCTCATCATCGAGTTTCATGGGTAGCATGTATAAAGAGCTTTGGTGATGAATTTGTCAGTCATGACCTTGAACTCACTGTCTAGAAAATCAACTGATGTGTGGTTACGGGAGTGTGGGTAAAGACGGGTTCACGCTTGGCAATTCGCTGTTGAATTGCCACCCCCCACAAGCTGGCAATACCTGGCAATACATCCTCCCAGTTGGATGTACTTTCACACAGGCGGCTGAAAAGGTGCGGCTGGTTGGCGGGAAATGAATATAAACTAACAGCAACTCAGCAAGATATCTTCCTCCAGCGACGATGCCTAAGTGATAATTGCATTTCTTTTGGTATATCTGAAGCCAAAACGGTAAAGAAAACGCCTGTGGACAGGTCCCTGGCTGAATAAAAGAGAAGAAAGGAGTGTCTGCCACACTCTTTTGCTTGAGCTGAGCGTGCAAGACCCAAACATCATCATGAGACAGTGGATACGCCTCAACAGGGAGCAGTACCATGGTCTCCTGCAGCTTGTGACTCCCCTTATCAAGAAGGAAGATAACCACATGAGGGATCCAGTGACACCTGGTGAGCGTCTGACACTTATGCTGAGTTACGTAGCAACAGGTAAGGAAGAGGGATCGGTAATTACTCGTATTATGAACCCGGCTCCATCTGCAGCAATTACACCTATATATATATATATATATATATATATATATATATATATATATATATATATATATATATATATATATATATATATATATATATATATATATATATATATATATATATATATAGCGTGTCTCGGGTCCCAAAGATGACGTTTGTCCCTCACTACCTCCAGCATTAACTTTTCTGCCTCCGGACACCACATCTTCCCCAACTTTTCCCGAGGACACGATGTAAACAAAGCAGCGCGCGGCTGGACAAGACCAACCTCTCGGTCTTGGTGCGGCTGGCAGTTCCAGCAGCCAGGTACCAAAAGTCCAGCAGGCGGGCCAACACGGCCTGCGGCGGCTGGCAATTCAGCAGCGAATTGCGAAGTGTGAACCCTCCTAAAAGGAGGGCAGGGAAGGTGTTGGAGTTGCTATAGCAACTCCTGCCTCAGTAGTACTCACATACAAGCCAACGAGAGAACTGATGCCCAAACATGGATGTAAAACAACTGATAAGTGAAGTACCCCTCACACCCTGTATTTGAGATGCATCAAACAATAAACATAGTGACATAGTGGCATTTGTAGCAGAACAGTGGAGAAGAATAAGCGAAAAGATTGGACTTTCTGGTAAGATGATCTCCATACACTATACTCTCTCTCTCTCTCTCTCTCTCTCTCTCTCTCTCTCTCTCTCTCTCTCTCTCTCTCTCTCTCTCTCTCGTAGTTTTGCCAGGGCACTGCTCAAACTGAACAAAAGTATACTGTGAATGACTCTCTTACATTCTCGGCACTTTTGGAATGACATTTTTCCTCATGTGGTGGCTGAATGTTCTCTCCTATTTCATCACCTAAGCTGCAACTCAATGACGTATGTCCCTCCTCGTCTATTATCAGGTTAGGTTAGGTTAGTTTGGTTAGTTAAGGTTAGGTTTGGTTAGGTTAGGTTGAGTTAGGTTAAGTGTTTTCAGCGTTTCAGTGATTTAACTTTTCTTCCACAAAATAACATTTGTTGACTGTGATTCCAATAATTTATTCATATTTCCGTAAAACATACGATTTCAATATCTCTGACAAACAAACTGAATTTCGTACACTAAGTTTTATGCAGTCCTTGATATTGTTTTTTTTTCAATTTACCTTTTCATAGAGAAGCATTGTATGTTCCATACCATGACCTAATGTATTACCGCTGAATAAAATAAACCATTAATTCCAGTGCCTATTCTAGGTTTACTGGATTCTATACTTCAGCTTTTTGTGTATTGAATTTATTTGTTTTATTGAAAAAGAAATCACCATCTAGAACTATGCCAAGATATTCATACTCACGTACAACTTCTATGTACTGGCACTCCATTAATGAACGATAAACGAGGAGGCAGTACACTGCTAAAATCTATAACAATTTATTTTCAGATTTTTCAAGAAAAAAAATCTTTACACCGTTAAAAAAAAAAAATAAAATAATATATATATATATATATATATATATATATATATATATATATATATATATATATATATATATATATATATATATATATATATATATATATATATATATATATATATATATAAACACACACACACACACACACACACACACACACCTTTGAGAGCCCTGCGTGAACTGAGTGTAATGACCTCAGCTTGTTTGCAATACGTATTTCAGGCGAGTTAGAAAGAAATAAAACTTAAACGATATCATAAGTGATCTTAAGATACGGTCACCGCATAACACTTAGTGATAACATGCTGGAATCGATGAGTTTTGCATCTGAAGTGGGACGACCACGAAAAAGCGGGACAAAATTTAAAAAATCGGGATCTTTTGCTACAAGTGGAACAGACGTTGAAAAAGCGGGACTGTCCCTCCTAAAAGCGGGATTGTAGTCACCTTGGGCAACGGCAATCGATTATAAGCAAAGTAAGTCACATAGTACATCCTTACAGAACGTTCATGTCATTAATAATGACACGATTTTGCTTTAAGAAAGTCGACATACTGTGGCTTACATGTAAGAGACTCATCAATCCATAAAATCATATTAGTATTGGCATTTACATCATTCAGTATGAGGATGAATGTTGTAAAATACATTCGAAAAGTATCTCAATAAAATAATACACTTCAGGGTGATTTGGTTTGTACCAGCGAGTGCACACCAGGTTTTTTTTGCTTACTCAGTTTTCCACCATATATCACTATTGCTCCATACATTGTCTTTGCCGTTTATTTATTAATTTTTCAGTTAACAATGTGACCCACCGTCATACATATGTCGGCTTTTTTATTTTTATCTTTAATTATTGTGCCCCTTATTGGTTATTATATTTGCTCTTATTTCCTGTTCCTCCTACACAAGTCCCATAGGAGGAGAAACCGGTGAAAATAACTCGCGAGGTGGAGCAACACATGGGGGCTATCAAACAGCTCGAGTCTCCTGGTGTACTGAGTTTAATAACAGCGGTGAAACCAAACATCTTTTTCGCCTGCCGACGTGGCAAACCCGCAGGCAACAATGACGTGTCAGGCACAGCTTATTTGTGCACCGACCTATGAACAAACATATAATTTATACCCAAATTAATGTAAATTCATATATAATAATAAATCAAATATCAACACCCTTTAAAGTCTCAATACAAATAATCTTGGTAATCCCATTCTTCCTCACAAACCGAGTGAACCAAGATTAAACCCCTGGCGTCAACATCATTCAAACCCCTGGCGCCAACATCTCCCCATCATAGGAGTACTTTTAATAACTCCTATCCTTACTCTCAACAACATGATCATATGGCATCATGATGTATAAATACAAATGTCTCACTAAGAGACAACTCAACCCTCACCCTGGGAAGCAAATGATACAATAAAACAATAAACAATACCCAAAGGGACAATACTGCTCATCAACCTAAATCTACAATACATCTCAAACCCTCAAATCTCTCATATTCAGCCTCTGAGGAGGCTTTACAGTTCGTCCTGTTCTAGACACATAAGTTGACGACGGTGTCATGGAGTGAGCCTCATCAGAACCTTGAGCATATGCTGGGAAGGCATCTGTTGGTGGTAAGGGACTATGAGCTTCATCTGTTGTAGCATCCTCCCCTGCAGATGAAAGCTCCAAGTTATGCAGTTTTTGCACTGGCCTACTAATTACTCCCTTTGCAGTCTTAACTTTCACACTACGAATTATTCCATCCTTCCCAGGGAATAGCTCAACAATCACTCCAAGGGGCCATTGCAAACGAGGAGAATTATCTTCCCGAACCAGCACAACAGATCCCTTCTCCAGTTTACATCTCGGTATGAAACCTGTAATGATTGGGGGTAAATTCAATAAATAGTCAGACACCCACACACTCCAAAACTTATCAAGTTGTTGTCTCAGGCTTTCTCGCTCACATAGGTCCTTATGTGACATTTCAGGAACCTGGCAATCACCTTTAAGCTCTCTATGAAATCCAGCAGTGGGCCCAATTAAAAAATGAGGTGTTAAAGGGCTTACAGAATTAGGATCATCTGTGGCAAAAGTTAAGGGTCTGGAATTTACACATGACTCAGTTTCATGTAAGGTAGTCTCTAGCTCACATCTTGTTAAACATTTTATACCAAGAGTCTTTCTCAGAGCTAATTTAACAGATCGAACTAATCTTTCCCACCAACCTCCCCATCATGGAGCATGGGGTACAGCAAACTTCCACTGGGGAGCAAGGGTGCCAAAGAACTGATGCATTTGTTTAGACATACTAATAAAAGTCTTGGCATTGTCAGAGTAAATAACTGATGGAAGGTCTCTTCTGGCAGAAAACCTACGAAAGGCAAGCAAGCAATCATCATAAGACATAGAGTTAGTCAACTCTAACTGTACTGCACGGACAACTCCACAAGTGAATAACAAAATGTACAGCTTCTTGCATGGAAAATCAACACAAAACAGTGGTCCAGCATAATCTACACCTGTCACAGTGAAAGGAGAAGCAGAGTTAATTCTTAGTCCTGGGAGAGGAGCTACAGGCTGACGGCAAGCTTGTGAGTGATGTCTACAACAAATCATACACTCTCTACAGACTACCCTAGCAAGCTTTCTTAATCCGACAATTAAGTAACAAGATCTTAATGTTGAAATTAAAGTGGAAACACCAGCGTGTTTCAGAAACACATATTGGAAACTAACTAACAGCTTGGCAATACTTGGCAATAATACTGTCCTAAACATAATTATATATTTTAGCCAGAAGATGCCTCCTGTGAAGGTGAAACGTTGCAAGTAATAAAGTGAAGAAAAAAACTCTGGATGTTTTCTGTGTTCAACTCTACTATATATATATATATATATATATATATATATATATATATATATATATATATATATATATATATATATATATATATATATATATATATATATATATATATATTGTTACGACCATATCCCAGCCTCTCTCTCAGCTGATCTGATGCAAGTTAACTTTCATTAGGCTGCCACCCTTGCAGCCTAATATGGGGAAAATTACCACGTGAGCCTAAGCCAATTCACACACAGTTAGAGCCTCAGAGGTCGGGTCGCCACCCTGTCTCAGCATACACGAAAAAAAAAATAAATAAAAATAAATAAATAAAATGAAATAAATAAATAAATAAATATATAAATAAAAAAAAAAATAAATAAATAAAAAATACACCAACTTCTCACACTTGCTGAGATAGGACTCGCCAAGCCACGTACCAGGGAGAGAGAGACAGAAAAGACGCCACAAACACGAAGCTATAATACCACGTGGACAAAATCTCTCGCAACAGGTATCTACCCACTGCCCAACAGGATATTATACCTGTCTGGCCCGAGTTCAGATTGTTTTCAGTCTCTCCAAAGACAAGCTCAACCCCCTTAAAATTCGCGAGCCTGAAGAGAAAATAGATAACAGAACACAAACCTATCCTCTGGCGAAGGACGACAGACGGCCATACACAACAAAGCCAGTAACATTTAAACACACAAGACACTCGACTTCAACAAAAGAGAGGGGAAAAATGCCCGTTCACAAAATACCCGCCACGCACGCACAACACAACCGAATGAGTAGGGTCTAGAACAAGTTACGTCTTTCTGAGACGTAGAGAGCAGCCACAGAATAGCCACACGCATGGGTTTCCACAACGATATACACTGGGAGGTGCACGAGTAATAGTCTTGAAAAATAAATAAATAAATAAAAAGCATAAAAACAATAAAAATAGAAACAGAAAAAAATGTGAACCAAAAAAAAAAAAACAGAAAACAACAAAAAAATGGAAAAAAAACATCAAAAGTCAAAAACAAGATGAAAATATATGAAAAAAATTAACAGAGAATGAAAACAGAAAAGTGTCAATAAATCAAGAAAAAAATAAAAATAATAATAACAAAACGAAAATAAAAAAAAAAAAGTATGTGGCGCTCTGGTTTCTTAATTCCGAAATTAGTACTGATCAAGACAAGACGCCGAGAACGCAGTGACCGTCACCTCAATTGTTGCTGTCCAAAGGAGGTGCTGACATTCACATAAAAAAAAAAAAAGAATAAAGAAAGGAATAAAAAACCTCAAAAGAAAAAAAATAACAATATAACAAACCCTAAAGCAAACGAAGTACGGATGTCGCTTTACGTTGTTAGATGAAGATAATAAGAGCAAGTACGAACAAGCAAGAACAAGTAAGGCGGACAGGAAGTGGAGGCCATGACGTCAGAATGTTCTTGAAGTCTTTGTTGATATTCACACTGAGGCAAATATGTCTGCCCTTGTGTTTACTTCAGTAATCCATGTAACGTTTGTCTTTAGGAATAAACTCAAAACGTCAGTTACTCCTTTCTTTTCCTTTGCAGTGTCTGCCTGTCTGTCAGTCTGTCCAACAAACTCCTGTCATATCTCGTGCGATGGAGAGAGAGAGAGAGAGAGAGAGAGAGAGAGAGAGAGAGAGAGAGAGAGAGAGAGAGAGAGAGAGAGAGAGAGAGAGAGAGAGAGAGAGAGAGAGAGAGAGGTGAGAGCGAGAGTGGGTGGGGAGTGTGCGGTGGGTGAGGGAGTGAGTGGGTCACTGGCAGGAGGAGGTCAGCTCGCCACTAGAGATTAATCGTGATCATTTATTCCCAACTCTCTAAAACTTCATAATAAAAGTCACGCTAACACTGAGTGTGCAGAGATTTAACGAGGCATGGGGGAGGAGGAGGAAGAGGAGATAAGACAAGGTAAGACAGCAAGATGTATACGATTGAATCCCTCAAAGACACATTAAAATATGCATTTGTGATATGAATGGAGAGCTTTGGGTGACAATGAGGGATAAGAAAATGTAGTGGGAAGACATAGCATACGTTGTATGCTTTTTGTTCCACCCTGTCTAAAACGGTATAAGTGGAATCCCCCCCCCTACCCTATACATGTAAATCATACTCCATATAGAGAGAAGATATAGCGAGAAAGATAGAAACCGTAGGAGGGTAGTTTGGAAATCAAAGCTTTGTGTAAGACTATATCATAAGCTTTTGGTATGTCTAAGGCAACAGCAACAGTTTCACCAGAATCCCTAAAAGAGGATCACCAAAGCTCAGTAAGGAAAGTGTCCTGGAAGGAACCCATACTAGCGATCAGATAGAAGGTTTCGAAGTGGTAGATGTTTAAGAATCTTCCTGTTGACGATGGATTAAAAAAAACATTTAAAGAGGCAAGAACCTAAAACAATACGACGGTAATCTGAGGGATGAAAACCGTCATAATTTTTAGGAACAGACTGAATGTAGACAAACTTGTAGCAAGAAGGAAAGGTAGAGGTTGAGAGACAGAGTTGGAAAATTTTGACTAGGCAAGGTGCAAGCACAGTTTCGGAGAACAATACGAATACGCACGTTTCAGAAAAAGTAGAAAAAGCTGTAATCAGATTTGCGTGATACGACACATTTTACAACCGAGCAATGAATTTAGAAAACCACTTATCCTAGCATTTATAGATTATGAAGCGGTTTTTGACACAAAAACATTGACATTTGACATACAGAAAGTTTGTGAAAAACTTTACAGCATTATAGAGTAGCTGAAAGTATATTTATATTTCAAAATCTATTCATTATAAGAGCAGATATGAAGTTAAAGTTGACAGATGCTTAGAGAAGAATTTGTTATGAAGAGTGGAGTACTCCAGGTAAATGTGCTGTCACCATTTCTATGGATTACATCTTAAAATTAACAGACGAAAATAAAGGGAATGGAATGAACTTTGTCATCTTGAATATGCAATGATGCAGTTATGTTATCTCACACAGAAAAGAACCTCCAAAAGTTATTTAATAAAAGGTAAACAGAAGTTATGTACAATGAATAATTAATAGAGAGGAAATTGAAATATGTCAAGACTTCAGATATCTCGGAACCATGTTAAGTAAAAATGGCTCTCTAGAGAAAGAGTTTGAAACTAGGCTTTAAAAGGAGCACCAAACTAGACTTCATAAAATATGGAAGTCTAACAGGTTGAGATTACACACTAAAATCCATCTTTATACCAGCTAAGTGAGATTTGTGGTCCTATATGGATATGATACAACAATGAAACAATTTCCGTAAAGTTATTAACGTTTGAGAATAGAGCTCTAAGGCGGATTATGGAAATAAGGTGGCAAGACAGTTCATAACTATCAGAGACACCACAACAAACCCTCGAATGGACCAATTCATGATAGAAAGAAAATGGCGTTGGTTGGGACACACATTACGTTCAGGGCCAAGCAGTTGACTTGATACCTGAAAGGTCAAGAAGGTGAGGAAGACCAAAGGTAACTTATATTAGAATAATGAAGAGAGAGGCAAGAGATGAATGGAATATAATAAGGGATGAAGCGCAAGACAAATGCTTGGAAAGGATATTGTCAGCTTCTATACGTCAGGCAGCGATGGAGTGAACTACGAAGTGTGGAGATAGATAGCTTTATTGCCACATCGTACATGGTACAACATGAAATTTGCTTTGTCCACCGAGTTCATCCATAGAATAAGAGATTTACACTATTCTTTGGTAAAGCTACTATCCTACCCGACCTGATGACAACGTAGTTATCATGGAAACTGTGTTCGGGATCGCTTAAAATTTTGTTGATTTCCAACTATATAGTTCCTTCAATTGTACTGTTTCTTCATTAAACCTGACAGCGTTCCTTAGAATTTTCTTTAGTTTACTCTTATCTTTACAATTTTGTTTTCCAAACCAATGAATCATTGAAAAGCGAATAATTGATTCTACCACTTCTTTGTAGAATAGTGACAATACTGACTTATCTACATGAATATCCTTTTCTTTAAAGTTTCAAATAAAGAATACGTTGGTGACATTTGCTGTACAGATATTGTTTTCGGAACTTGATATTTTGTTGTCAATAATTACCCACTCTCTCAACCTTTGTATTTTCAATAACTATATGCGCTATCATTATTTATTTTACGGGTGATTGCAGTATCGTCGGCATATTTCATAATGGAAGTACTTTGACGGTTGATGACGGTTGATAACACAATCACTAGCGTAAAGAGTAGAAAATAAAGGCGATAACATACATCTCTGAGGCGCATTTGTGTTACTATATACTTCGATGTCAGATTTGCATTACTTAATTTTAGTGAACTAAGGTTTGTCTGAGAGGTACCGGTAAGTGTTTATCCACAAGATAATTTTACAGTTTACTCGCATATCTAATAGTTTTCTGCTAGGATATGGAGTTCAACAGTGTTAAAAACACAAAATCAATAAACAAAATTTGGCGGTACTTTGTTTCTAAGTGTTGACAAGTTTGCTGCACAACTGTATTACTACTACTACTACTTCTATTACTACTACAACTACTACTACTACTACTACTACTACTATTACTACTACTACTACTACTACTACTACTACTACTACTAGTAGCAGTAGTAGTCGTAGAAGCGCAACAAGACGCCCGGGAAGGCTGGATGTTGCGCCTTCATCCACGCCTTCCTGCGGCTGTTCCGACGCAAGAAGCGTGGGCACCGCGCCCCCCGCCGGGAAATCTCACAGACAGTGCTGGAGAAGCCTGCATTGGAAGAAACTGTTATGGAAGAACATCTTAATGAAGAACATCAAGTGAAAGAACATCAAATGCAAGAAACTGTTATGAAAGAACACCTAATGGAAGAACATCTTATGGAAGAACATCTTATGGAAAAGACTGTTATGAAAGAACACCTAATGAAAGAGCATCTAATCAAAGAACATCTTATAAAATAACATTTAATGGAGGAACATCTAGTCGAAGAACATCCAGTGGAAGAATATCTTATGGAAGAAGTTATTATGGAAGAACATTTTATGGAAGAAATTTTTATGGACGAACATCTAATCGAAGAACATCTTATAGAACATCTTATGGAAGAACACCTAATGGAAGAACATCTAATAGAAGAATATCAAATGGAAGAGCATCTGATCGAAGAACATCTAATGAAAGAAAATCTAATCGAAGACACTATGGAAGACACTGTTATGGAAAAACATCTTGGGAAAGAAACTCTTAAGGAAGAATTTATGGTGCAAGAATCTAATGATAGAGGAGAAACTATTGTGGAGGAACCTGTTACACACGAAATTGTTGTAGAAGAATATCTTATGGAAGAACAAGAGCTAGAAGAATATCTGGTGGAAGAACAAGAGGTCGAAAAATATTTGGTGGTAGAACAAGAGATCGAGGAACATCTGCTGGAAGAACAAGAGTTAGAAGAACATCTGTTGGAAGAACAAGAGGTCGAAAAATATTTGGTGGTAGAACAAGAGATCGAGGAACATCTGCTGGAAGAACAAGAGTTAGAAGAACATCTGTTGGAAGAACAAGAGGTCGAAGAACATCTGCTGGAATAACAAGAGTTAGAAGAACATCTGTTGGAAGAACAAGAGGTCGAAGAACATCTGATGGAAGTACAAGAGATTGAAGAACATCTAATGGAAGAACATGAGGCCGAAGAATACCTGATGGTAGAACAAGAGGTCGAAGAACATCTGATAGAAAAACAAGAGGTTGAAGAACATCTAATGGAAGAACAAGAGGTAGAAAAACATCTGATGGAAGAACAAGAAGTCGAAGAACATTTGATGGCAGAACAAAAGGCAGTAGAATATATAATAAAAGAAGAAGAGGTAGAAGAACCTACGGTGGAAGAAGCTGTGGTGGAACAACCTGTGCGGGACAAGAGCAGGGCGGCCCAGCCTGCAGTGGAAGAGCCTGACGCCAGCGACTCGGATTTCGACGACGATGTCGCTGACGACTCAGGCTCCGAGGAGTCGTCTTGGGAAGAGTGTCCGCGGCCTGCGAGGCAGGGGCAAGGCCTCCCGAGGCAAGGCCAAGAACAACAGCAAGATTGCCGCCGCTCCCCCCTCCGCCTCGCCTTCCGCCGCGCCTGAGCTGCAGCTGCGGCCGCGCGGCGCCGTCCTCATCCTCCGCAGTGCCGTGGTGGACCCGCCCGCCACCTTGGTCATGGGCACCGACAAACACGAGAACGACCACCTCCTGACGCAGGCCACAGACCGCGTCGTCTTCTTTCACGTGGACGACCTGCCCTCAGCCCAGGTGTACCTGCAGCTGGAGCCAGGCCAGGGCGTGCGTGACGTGACCCGCACCCTGCTGCACGACGCGGCACAGCTGTGCAAGGCCAACAGCGCGCAGGGCAACAAGCTGGCCAACGTGGCGGTGCTGTACACGCCGGGCTCCAACCTGCGCAAGACCCGCCACATGAAGGCCGGCGAGGTGGGCTTCGTCAGCGAGAGGGACGTGCGCAAGATTGTGGTAGCCAAGCGGGACGACTCGGTGGTGGACCGCCTCACCAGCACCAGGAGAAAGGTCGTCTCGGGCAGGGCGGAGCGAGAGAAGCAGCAGCGAGCGCGCGAAAGGCAGCGCCAGAAGACCGAGTCCAAACTGGCGAGGAGAAAGCATAGGCGAGAGGAGCAGCAGGAACAAGCCGCCCACGAGGAACTTCTCGAGCTGGCGTGAGGCGTTGAGCTAGAGCAAGCTCCCGCCGCCCGCTACAACGGCAGGCAGCGACGCAGGCGCCGGGAGTGGCGGGAGCAGGGCAGTTCAGACGAGGAGTGAGAGGAAGAGGAAAAGCAACAGCAGGAGCAGGCACAGACAAAGACCACGCGTTGCTTTCTGGTGGGCGCTACGCATCACCGCCTGCTGCAGGGTTGCCGTGCCCTGGTGGAGCGCAGGTTTGACCTGTGGGTGGTGCCCCCAGGGAAGGGCGAGGCTGAGGGGTGCAGCACTGTGACAGGAGCACCTGAGGACGTGGCTGACACCCTCGGGGAGCTGAAGAACCTCTTGCATCCCGACAGTTAGAAGGACGCGGCTCGCGACAACAAGGGCGGCAGTGGGAAGCGTGGCAAGGACGGCAACAATGATAAGAATACCAAAGGCAACAAGAGTGGAAAGAGTAACAAGAATGACAAAGGTGATAAAGGCGGCAAGAATGGCAAGGATAGCAAGAATGACAAGAACAAAAAGGATGACAGGAATGACAAGAACAACAAGAATGGCAAGGATGGCAAGAATAACAAGAACAAGGATGGCAAGGATGGCAGGGACACCAAGGCCGAGGGACAGAACATATATATATATATATATATATATATATATATATATATATATATATATATATATATGTATACTCGTATATATATATATATATATATATATATATATATATATATATATATATATATATATATATATATATATATATATATATATATATAAATGAAATAAAAATAAATAAAGAAATAAAGAAATAAATAATAAAATACGTAAACACCAGAAAAAAATGTCATCATATTAAGAAAATGTAAAAGAAAAACACCAAAAACAAGAAAAACAAGAGCAAAATAAAAACCAAAGAAAAAGGACGTGACAGTAAAAGAAAAATATAGAAAATATATAAAAAAAACTAAATAAAAACTAATCAAAAACAATGAGTCAATAAATTAAGGAAAGAAAAAATCATAACATCCAAAAAAGAAAAAAAACAGAAAAGTACATAAATAAGAAAGGAAAATGGAAAACATTAAAAACAAAAAGGAAAAGGTAAATTAACATGAAAAACCAGTATCTATAGACAAATAAAAAAAAAATAGAAAAAATCCAAGATAGGAAAATAGGAAAAAGAGGAGGAAAAGTATATCAATAAGTAAAGAAAAATGCAAAAAATGGACAAAAATACAAAAAAAATTAAAACAAATTAAAAACCATAAGAAAAATATAAAATATGAAAACCAAAGAAAAAGAAAAAATAAGAAATAAAAACCAATAATAAGTACAAAAATACAAAACAATAAAAGCAAAAAAACAAAACAAAAACAAATTAAACCAGAATAATTAAATGATGCGTCAATTAAGTAAAAAAAAAAAATAGATACAAACCATGAAAAAAATACGAAACATCAATAATAAAACAAAAATACAAAAAAATCAAAACATTATAAAGAGAACAAAATTAAAACCAAAAGAAAAAAAAACATTTGTGAATAATTAAAGAAAGAACAGAACATAAAAAATAAAAAAAGAAAAGAAAAACAAGAAGAAAACACAAGGTAAAAAATGTAACTAATAAGGAAAACAAAATTACAAAAAAATCATATAAAACAAATAAAACGGAAAAAAATACAACGCAAAAGAAAAATACATGTAAAAAAAATGAAATTAGAAACAAAAATAAAAATGTATATGTGCCAGTAAGTAAAGGGAAGAATAATACAAAACACCAAAAAAGAAAAAAAATGAACAAAAAAAAAAAGAAAAGAAAAAAAGGTCTCAGTGAATGATGACAGAAAACTATAAAACAAAAAATAGAAAGCAAAAGAAAAACGTACATGTGTCATTAAATAAAGAACAAAATACAAACTATAAAAAAAAACAGAATAATCAAATAAAAAAAAAAATAAAGTGTCAATAAGAAAAAAAGAGAGAAAAAAAAAAAAAAAACAAGAAATGAAGAAAGAATTCACGAATTTCAACTCAAACTACCAAGACACGAAGTGAACACAGCGAAACGCCGCAACGTTTACGAACACGCGAGTCGGAGGCGTGAACAGAATCGAGACGGAGTTTTTTGTACTGAAAGATAAGATCTTGAGAGATAAATAAATAAAAAAATATATATATAAATAAATAAATAAATAAATAAATAAATAAAATAAAATAAATGAAGTGTCAATAAGTAAAGAAAATAAAAATTAAAAGTATGAAACCAAAAATAGAAACAAGAAAAAAAATATGAGCAAAGAAAAATAAAAAAATAAATAAATAAATAAAATATAAAAGAGGAAAAAATAATCAATTTAAAACATCAAAAGCCAAAAAAACAAGGAGTTAATAAAAAAGAAAAAAAGTAACATAAAAGATGAAATCCCCCCAAAAAATTGTGTCAATAAGTGAAAAAAGTAAAAAAAAAAAATCAAAGAAAATAATAACCAAAAGAAAAAAATGTATCGCATTGGTTTCGTAATAAAAAAAAGTAGTACTGGATCAACTCAAGACGCCCAGGACGCAGTGGCCCTCACGTCAATTGCTGCTGTCCAGAAGTGTTGTTGACATTCACCTAAAGACATTAACCTCAAAAGAAAAAAAAAATAACATTATATAAAACCCTCCCTCAAATGAAGGACGGGTGTCGCTTTACGTTGTTAGATGAAGATAATTAGAGCAAGTACGAACAAGCAAGAACAAGTAAGGCGGACAGGAAGT
>NC_087158.1:11980799-11985799 GCF_035594125.1 Scylla paramamosain
CTTCCTTCTCTTCTTCCTCCTCCTCCTCTTCCTCACCTTCCTCCTCCTCCTTGTTCAGAGCCTCATATCCTCCTCTCCTAGCCACCGCCGCGCCCCAAGCCTCCTCTACACCGTCACTTCACACGCTCAGGAGAGGAAGCAAGCGTGCGTGTGCCCGCCAGTCTGGCCTTCACCTTCCGCAGACCGTCCACTGTGCACCGTCCATCCACCCACCTTACTGTACCTTCCCCACCTCGTCTGTCTGTCAACCCTATTCACTTCCAGCCTGTAGGGTTAAGAATGTTCAGTTTTTGTTATTCTAAGCACGTTTTTTTTTTTTTTTTTCTAGATGTCGAAGAAACTGAATAAAAACAACAATGGAAGGAAAGAAAGGCTCAACTTCCTTTCCTCTGTCTTCCTTATTCTTTATCAGTCTGTGCAGTTAATGATGTTTTTCACTCTGTATGTTATTCAAGCTATATTTTCTTTTTTTGTACGTGTTAAGGAATCTGATCAAGAAAACAAAAATGGCAGAAAAAATCTTTCAACTTCCTCTCAATGAAAAAAAATAGGAGCATTTTACTTATTTTCTGTTACTATTTCTTTTTAATTCTTTATTATATGCAAGTCTTCTTTAAGGCACTGGTGTATTTTTGTACGATTAGAGCATTTGAATATGAATTTTAATTTGAGAGAAGAAAAAAATAAGTAAGACAAATAAATAAATATATAAATAAATAAATAAATAAATACTTGAATAAAAATGAAAAGCAAATAAAGTTAGCTACTTAAGTTATAAAGGCGTCTTGATACAATCTTTACCCTCTTTCATCTGTTGTCCCTCAAGGTAATAATCTCCGTTCGTTTCCCGTTTCTGCTTCCAATTTGCTCTGCTTGCAATTTCCTCTCCTCGCCATTTCCTGCTCAGATTCTGTCTTACGTAACATTTCCAGTTGTTTTCTTTGAGTCCGGTGAAATCTTATATATATATATATATATATATATATATATATATATATATATATATATATATATATATATATATATATATATATATATATATATATATATATATATATTTTTTTTTTTTTCTTCTTTTTAAAGACGTTATGCTTTTTTGGGTGAAGTCTCTGCCTTGTGAGTGCTTCCCTATGGAAAGTTAAGATGAGCACGGTAACTTTAATTCTTGTCTTACTGAGCTGCGGGGCAGGAGGAGAGAGAGAGAGAGAGAGAGAGAGAGAGAGAGAGAGAGAGAGAGAGAGAGAGAGAGAGAGAGAGGGGGGGGAGGGGGAAAGAAAGGGAAGGAGGGAGAAGAGGATACGTGAGTGTGTGGGTAAAAGAGAAACATGATAAGGAAAAGACGACCAGAAAGAGACTAAAGAAGGATAGGAAGTGAAGACAGAAGATTTTGAGAGAAGGGTTAGATAGGAAGAAAAGAGGAAATTAGGAAGAGGAATTGGGAATGAGGAAAAGAGCACAGATGAGGGTAGAAAGGAAGAGTGGCAAAGGAAAGATCAGAGAGAGAGAGAGAGAGAGAGAGAGAAGAGAGAGAGAGAGAGAGAGAGAGAGAGAGAGAGAGAGAGAGAGAGGGGGGGGGGCAGGGATTGTTAAGGAGGCTCCTCATATATCCGTGAAAACCTGTTAAAAGGATTGTCATCTTGGACTGAACCCAGCGGCAAGAAGAGGAGGAGGAGTAGGAGGCATAATCAAGGGTGTCACCTGTCTTATTACCGCTCTACGGAATACAGACTAAAGGACACACACACACACACACACACACACACTAACATATTCCATTCCCCCCACCCTCTCTCTCTCTCTCTCTCTCTCTCTTTCTCTCGGGCTGCCCTCCCCTTGGAGAGCTAAATGAGCCGTGACGGAGGGACAGACTCACGCTCGGTGGTGACAGCGGCTCCCGAGACTACTGCTGACACCGAGAAGGGATTCGAACCGTGACTAACTGTGTTCTGAGCAAGGAACCGTACCACTGCGCCACGCCACGCCTCTCCTCTGACCTCGGGATGAAATTCAAGGTAACGAGTTTCTTAAGTGTTGCGAGAATGCTATTGATTTTTAGATGGAAAGAAGGTAGGTAGGTTTAGGGAAGCGAAGTTTATTGAGTGAGATTCATATTGAAGTGGGTGGTGATGATGGAGTGACCGGGGAGATGTAGCGGTGGTGAGAGGAAGGTGTGAGGTGATGAAGAGGGTTTGGCGGAGTGTATCTTAAAGAATGAGGTGGAAAGGGAGGTGGGTGATGTAAGATTGGTGCTGGGGAATGGTGGTAGAGGGAAAGAGGGAGAGGAGAGGTGATGGGGTGTGGCAGGTAATAATAATGATAATAATAATAATAATAATAATAATAATAATAATAATAATAATAATAATAATAATAATACGTTTCTCCGACAAATTTCGTACCTTCGTAAAAGAAAAGAGCAATTAAAACAATAATAATAGTAATAATAATAATAATAATAATAATAATAATAATAATAATAATAATAATAATAATAATAATAATAATAATAATAACAACAACAACAATACCAATAATTTACAACCATATATCATTCAGACGTATTTCTTAATGTAAAAAAAAAAAAAAAAAAAATTGACCTAAGAAGAAAAAGAGGTTTATGTAAAGGTGGAAAAGACTGAAGAGGAAAAGAAGGATTAATATTTTTACTGTGCCTCGGAATGTAAGACAGAGATAGGAAACATAAGAAACATAAGAAATAAGGGAAGCTGCAAGAAGCCACCAGGCTTACACGTGGCAGTTCCTGTATGAAATATACCTACCTTTTTCCACCCATCATCCCCATCCATAAATCCGTCTGATCGTCTCTTAAAGCTCCCTAATGTCTTAGCACTAACAACTTGATTACTGAGTCCGTTCCATTCATCTACCACTCTATTTGAGGACCAATTTCTTCCTATCTCTTTCTTAAACTTAAATTTTTCAAGCTTGAACCCGTTATTTCTTGTCCTGTCCTGGTTGCTGATCCTAAGAATTTTGTTTACGTCCCCCTTTTTATAACCCTTATACCACTTTAAGACTTCTATCAGGTCCCCTCTTAACCTACGAGTACGTCTCTCTAAAGAATGTAAATTTAACAGCTTCAGTCTCGCCTCGTAAGGTATACTCCTCATCCCCTCTATCCTTTTAGTCATTCTCCTTTGTACTGATTCTAATAGGTCTAATTATAGACCTGTCAACTTAAATTCTGTTGAAGGTTAAATAATGGAGTCAATAATAGCGAAGAACATTAGGAAGCATTTAGGCAAACATAACTTGGTAAATCATGGCTTCACGAAGGGGAAGTCTTGCCTGACGAACTTGTTAAGTTTTTACACTAAAGTGTACGAGGCAGTAGATAATGGTGATAGTTATGATATCCTATATCTGGACTTTAGTAAAGCATTTGACAAGGTACCCCATCAGAGGCTCCTGATAAAGGTTAGGGCACACGGGATAGATGGGAAGGTGTTAGGCTGGATAAGGTCATGGCTAATTCCACTATCCAAGTCACTAATATATATTAAAAACAACAATGGCTCTAATACTGATCCCTGTGGCACCCCACTAATTATATGACCTCATTCAAATTTTGAGCCATTTATTACAATTCTCTGTTGTCTGTCGCTTAGCCATGACCTTATCCAGCCTAACACCTTCCCATCTATACTGTGTGCCCTAACCTTTCTCAGAAGCCACTGATGGGGTACCTTGTCAAATGCTTTACTAAATTCCAGATATAGGATATCATAACTATCACCATTATCTGTTGTCTCGTACACTTTACTGTAAAAACTTAACAAATTCGTCAGGCAAGACTTCCCCTTCGTGAAGCCATGCTGTGACTGATTTATCGAGTTATGTTTGTCTAAATGCTCCCTAATGTTCTTCGCTATTATTGACTCCATTATTTTACCTACAACAGAAGTTAAGTTGACAGGTTTATAATTAGACAAAGTTTCATCTCCTTTCTTAAAGATGGGTACTACATTAGCTTGTTTCCACATTACTGGTACCTCACCTGACTCAAGTGATTTCCTAAAGACAGAAACTAACGGCTCACTAATAACCTCTTTGCATTCCTTAAATACTCTGGGATATATTTCATCTGGTCCTGGTGTCTTGAACTTTAAGCCTATCTATCTCCTGTTCCACTACTTCCTTAGTTATGGTAAGATATGGAAGAAGCAGAAGCATATAAGAGAGCCACATGGAGAAGACTCATCCGAAACAGCAACGGCATATGGAAACAGGACACAAGCTGAGAAGATACATAATCGTATTCTTAAACATTTCGCCACCTTATCTCGACACTTTACAAGCTACAATAAAAATAATATGTATCTTCACTGGTGTTTTCGTAATCTTGGCGATAGTTTAACAAAAAATCTTACTACCAATAGCGAAAAACATCGTTACGAACCCGACTATTCATCTCCGCGGCCTTTGAAAACAACTCTAATGAGCTCCAACCGTGCAGCAACCTGACCTAACATAACCTAACCTAACCTAACAAACCTAACGTAACCTAACTTAACCTAACATAAACTTACATAACCTAACCTAACGTAACTTAATATAACAAGCTTACATAACCTAACATAACCAAAGTCTTTAGGAGAGGAGCAGATAGCAGGAGACATGCGGGAGTGTAACGAGGGCATCCGCTGAACTATGTAGTGCTGGTAAACTAATGGAGTGTCGTGGGCCTGCTGGTGGTAGTGGTGGTGGTGGTGGTGGCAGAGAGGCAAGGGCGCGGCAGTGTCATCAATCTTTCACAGCAGTACATAATGGATGGTGCAACGCCCTGCTCGGAACTTATACTCATTATGACACTGACGCTGTTACTGCCGCCACCACCACCACCACCACCACCGCCATCGCCACCACCACTACTACTACTACTACTACTACTACTATAATAAGAAAAAATGAGGATAAGATACATACACTAATGGCCTCCTTTCCCTTTCTCTCCCTTAACTCTTTACCCTCGTCTCCTC